>NC_056739.1:1280690587-1280845587 GCF_019279795.1 Protopterus annectens | reverse complement strand
ATATTTCATAGCCATTAGACCGCCTGTTAAAAAAATGAAAGTGGAAACAACAATGAATTATCAATTAAACAAAGAAATGGCTGAAAATAAACTGAGGAGTAAACGTCCAAAGCTTCTTAGATAGCGGGCCATTGTACAGATACAAAAACAGGACAAACAACCGAGAAATGACAAATGTCATAATATTATACCTTAGAATATCAGAATCTCCATCATGGTAGCAATTGTATCAGTTCATTCATTATTAGCAATTGTCCTGAATGAAATTATGTCAGAAATGGTGATGCTGCATTTTTCTTTGTTTCCTTTTTGTGTGTGCTTATGCATTGCTATTAAATTCTTGTGAGATAATTTTGCTCATTCATTTATTTAAATATGGTAGAAAATAGGTGCAATGACTTCAGTGTTGATATTTTTTGTACTGCATCTGACTTATCAGAAAAAAACATAGCAAGAGTAGCCACGCTTATTCACATAGCCGGTGACAACATAATGCAGGTGTTCAACACATTTAATCTTACTCGTGAGCAAAAACGTATTTAACTGCCATAAAAGGCAGAGCAAAATGTTACTGTGACCTTAAAAAGATCTGCCACATATATAGAAAGTATTTTATCACCAGAAAACAAGGGTCACATGAAACACTTGATGCATTTGTAAATGAGTTGTCATAAATCTAAGAGAATTGAATTTGGTGACTAACATAACTCATTATTCAGAATTATCTGGGGCTTTAAAAATTGTATACTGAGAAGGAAATGTTTAGCTGAAACATTTAACAGATAACATTGTGAATATACGTAAAGAGAATGTAGTACTTTTAGAAATGTGAGGGTTTACAGGGGAAATTGATGCATGTAGGATAAAACATGAACAGAAAAAGAGTTAAAATAAAGTTAAAAAAGGCTGTCAACATGTATATCAAGATAAGATAGTATAGAAGCCTCATGGCATTGACACAGCGCAACATTAAACCATGGCATTGTCGAGCAGTTAGAAACAGAGAATCTTTCCAACAGATGCCATATTGTTCAAGGTGTGATGTAATTAATAAAGAGTACATAAAATTAGGTTTATTGAACCATTTTATGAAAATGTATAAAAGAGAGAAAAGAGATAAAGTGGTCAGAGAAATGCTTTGCAAGTAACTGATGCAAACAGAGGCTCAGATTACTTGTTTGCTAACTCAGTCAGAGTGCATGAATTGCTTGTAAATGTTATATGCATATGTGTACAGTATATCCTTTAGACATAATGGACAAAATAATTGAAAAATGCCACAATTATGGACCATTGCTAGAAATTAATTACAGGATTGAGAAACTGCATTAATGGCAAAAGTGTTGACTTTATGCTCGATAATTGTGCAGTGTGTAATATATTGACATAAAGTGCATTCATAGATTTGATTTGCAAGGCATGCAAAAGGTCCTAAAAGCTGTATTAATGAATTAATTAGGCTGTAAGTTAACATTAAAAGAAAGGGTATAGCAAACAAATTCCATTTTGTACTCACAAACTCCTAGTGCTACCCCCACACCTATCACTTAAAAATGAGCATCTCTCAAAATGCTGCCCCCAAATACTTAATAAATGTAACAAAATAAAGTAACATTTTCAGCTGTTCCCCCTAACACTATTAAATATATTGCTTTTAGATTAGCAATATTGTACCTGTTGTGGAAGGCATTTATTTAAACAGCTGTAGACATAATATGACTGAAAGAAAGCCACATTGATGTGATGCTCAGAAAAAATGTACTATTAAGAGTACAAAGAGTGTGCCTGGATACACCCTTGATTAAAAGGGAAAAAAGCTATGCTGCATTTATCAAAAATGACATACAGTCTTTTATTTCAGATGTGAAACTGCAACAACCTGATATACTGGGCTGGGCTGCTTGTGAATCTTTTAGAATGACTAAGAATACACACAATGCACAAATGCTGCTTTTGTGTGTTACTATACATAGTATATGAATGCAGTCTCTGTGTGCCTGTATATACAGTGTATGCATATAGTATCTGTATGTCTAGAGGCAGTGAAGGCAAACACCCAAACATTCATGAATCCATTTGCACAGTTATTCAGGGTACAATTTATATGCTTATGAAGGCAAATATTTGGACATTCATGAAAAATGGATAATTCAGAAATTCAAGTGAATAGCTCACACATCAAGCAGAACAGTAATTAAGTGTGAGATAACAAAGACGTTATGAGAAATGCAGTACACAGAGCTACACTGAAGGCTAATGCAGGCAAAGAAAAGTTATTAGAAGAAGAAACTGTTTTTTTTTCAAGTTATGCTGATTTGTTTACTGGACTTGCCTGCATTCTGGGTCAGTATGGCTTTAATTCAGTTCAGAGTACACCAGTTATACATGTACATATGTTGTTGTTGTGTATTTCGGCTTTTCCCGGTTAGGGGTCGCCACAGCGGAACTCCGGTCTGCTAATGATTGGCAGTAGATTTTTACGTGCCGAGTTGCCGGCCCTGACGCACAACCTTCAACATGTACATATACTGACAAGAAATCCAGTTGCATTAAAGCAAAGAACTGAAAAGTAATTAAAACATATGAAGCAGATGGGTATTGTAGCAAGACAGACCATACAACATTGGGTCAACAGTATGTTTACTTCAGCTAAACTAAGCTAGATTAGAATCTTCATAGAGCTGCAAGATCTAAGCAAAGTGATTTAAGAGAGCCACTGTCCACTTAAATCGATTAGAGAAAATATGTAAATGTTGACAAGAGTAAAAATATTTTCCAATGCTTTATGCTATCAAGGCCTTCTAGTGGATCAAACTTGATCCAAATTGTTCACCACTGGAAACTACAGATTCTTGATGGTGACATTTGGTGATTCTTTAGTATATGAACAATTATAAAAAGCTGTTCTACATTTTACCCTCCCCAAGCCTTAAATTTGAAGATGACACAGTTACCAGATTAGAAAGATGTACTGACATTACAGGGCTACTCTGCAAGATAGCTGTTAAGACAACTCAGTTTGTATAACTGTATCTACCTAAACAGATTATAGAAGAGCTACGTATGGAAGAATTTGTTGATTCTACAATAACATGCCATCCATTTTATGTAGTAAAATACAAATTTCACTTAATCAAAATAATCCAATAGAAAAACATGATACATCTTCCATAAAGTGGTTCCAGTCCTACCTAGATAAAAGACAACAGACCGTACTATGGCACAAGTCTCTATCCACCCTCCTGCCCGTTAACCTTGGTGTCCCTCAAGGGTCCATCCTAGGACCTCTACTTTTCTCCATATTTATTAATGAACTTCATCTAGCCATCCCCCAAGCCACATGCATACAATATGCTGATGACTCCACACTGATATGCTCAGCCACTTCCTCTTCTGAACTTTACTCTCTTACCCAGAAAGTATTTAACACAGTTGAATAATGGTTCACACAGCGGTGCCTTCTCCTAAACCCCCAAAAAACTAAACTCTTCCTCTTCTCTCCTACTCACAAGTCCTCTCCTTTTGATTTTTCAGTTATCTCCACCAATAAAACAATTATATCACCAGACCCAACCACCAAACTACTGGGTATCACCACTGACAACAATCTGAACTTTGATATCCATATCAACAATACTATAAAAACTGTCAACAAAAAACTTGGCTCTCTCTATAGGATTAAAACCTTCCTTTTACCTACAGCTAAAACCACTATAGCTCACACTCATGTAATCTCAACACTTCTTTATGCCTCACCCATTTTTACTAAGCTATCTAAAAATAACATCAGCAAATTGGAAATGTCCTACAATAATATTGCCAGATTTGCTACAGGCAACCCATTTAGAACCCACCATTGCATTAATATAAAGCAGTTGGGATGGCTTGAACTACAAAACCTGATGAAATTCCACCAACTATCCATAGCCCATAACACTCTTTATAAACCTTCCAATACTCCTATTCTATCCACCCTCATCACCCCCTATAAAAATCTGCAGTCCTTAAGGTCATCTCACAAACTTCTAGTGCATACCTCTAAACCGAACAACAAGACTGGCGACTCTCTCTTCTCTAATACTGTTGGAAAAGCCTGGAATCTTCTTCCCAGTGAACTTTTCTCACTTCCCTCGCAATCACTCTTCAAAAACAAATTGAAAGTGTTCCTCAAAACACACTGGTTATGCCCCTGTACTAAACCTGACTAGTTATGTGTCTCTTCATACTTTGCTCTACCTATCCTTCCTACTCATAAACTGTGATTCCTTCCTTATTGACCACAATTACTATCTCCCTCTAGAACATTATATATTGTACCAGTATGCTATATTATGCCTTCATTCTGTACTGCTAGGCTGTTGTCCTCACTGAATTTTCTGTGTTAACCTGTAATATGCATTGTAAATATAATTCTTGTTTACTGTTGCTTATTTGTTATGTATTGTTTTCATTGTTCTGTCTGGGAGCTTATCTCCCCGGGCCTCTACTGAAAATGGACATGTATCCAGTTAGACTAGCCCGGTCAACAAATGTAAAATAAAAATAAAATAAAAAAACGAAAACAGTTGTCATCTGTCTCATTACACTGATATATTTTAACACCACTAAAAGTCTGCAAATAATCTGTATAAAATACAGGAATTAAACTCTGATGAAGTTTGTTACATTGTTTGAAAACCATTGCTATGATTGTTAAAAAATACATATAAGACAGTTTTTGTAGAAACAACTGCAAATTTGAAGAAAGAAAGAAAAAAAACGAAAGATTTATAAGCAAGTTTATGTGCAATAGTGTCTGCAAACTGGACAGTCTTCTGTAAGGTCGTGCTGACCTTACATTTAAAAGAAAATCATGTAATGCTCTACAAGTTAATGTTTTAAAAATAATTTTGAAGAAATCTAAAATGAGATTCCTTATTATGTATTCAGAGTACCTTATAGATTTTACTAAAGCCATGCATAATCATGTATTCCTAATAACTTAGAATATGCACTGACTTGTAGCAAAGAGCCATCAAGGTGCCTCACTTAACATTCAAGCTAGGCACATGAGGAAAGGTAGGAAATGTAAAACAATGACATTAATAATAGAAAAATAATGCAACTCTGTGCACCTTATGTGAGATCATCTGTATTAAACGGGTAAAAAATCTGTTAATCTTTGATTTATTTTAAGAAAATTAAACAGGCTTTATTTACCTACACTGAAGTTAGTTTAAACAACATTTGTGAAGTTCACTTGGTTCTTGTTGTGGGACCAAGAAAAATTAGACAAAAGTGTGTATAGAAATTAAAGGTTTTACCTCATTAGCCAGTGTCTCTTGAACTCTTAAATGAACTCATGTCAGTCAGATGTTTACTCCCTTTGCCAATTCAATTTAGTGGAGTCAACCTCTACAGAACATGGGTGTCATATTGTTTATTTCTTCCAAAATTTCAAAACATGCTTTGACTTTCCAGATCATAGCAAAGGCTGACTAATACAAACTACTATTAATGATTAGTAAAGTATTTTATCTGATCTTGTCCTTTTCATTCTGCCTCACTAATGGGTCTAGGATATGATCCTCGGCTCTGACTCAGCCACCTCTACAATACTTTGGATCCGAATCCTGAGTTCCTCCCTATACCCATAATGCCTAATTCCATCCCTAGCTCCTCAGATCTCATTTGCTGCTATTGGAACAAGAGCGTAAAATGAATCTCGAGTCTGAGATTGTGCCTTTTTTGTCTATTTCTTAAAATTTAAACATTAGAGTTAATGTTCTCTCTTCTTCCCTCTTATAGCTTCTAGTAGTTCACTGGCATTAGGTGTTTCTGCATTACCTTTCCTTGTAGCCTTCTGGGTACCCTTCTTATAGTTTTAATTGCATAAAAAAGTCTTTCTGTGGTTTTGATAGGTAGATTGCTGATTTATACTCTGTGCTGATTCTTGAACAGTTTTTGTGCAGTGTTTTTCTAGTAATATGTCTGAAAACCCCAGTTTTAAGAAATGCATTTCTTGTGGGCATAAGATTCCCAATTCTGATGTTCACAAGAAGTGTGCTTATTGCTTAGAGCCAGATCATCTCAACTCTGCTTGTGAGATTTGTGCCTTGTTCAATCCCAAGGCCCCTTCCGACTGGTGAAATAAATTAATAATTAAGGGCTTACTTCCAGCCTCTTCTTCCTCTATTGGCACTCAAACCCCCTCTAAATCTCATGGCTCATCAGACTCCAAGAAGCGAGCATTTGTAAAGTCAATGAAGGCCTCACTGGAACCTCCTCAAAACCTTAGAAAGGCTTTGGATCTGACCTCTTCAGATCTTAAGACAGTACCACTCCCTTAGATCCACAGGCCTCTTCAGATCTGACAGGCATGATAACTATTACCAGCTCTCCTGTACCATCCACCTCCTACTTGGATCACAGCCCCTTGGATTCGACAGCTAGGAGCCAAACACCTGAATTTTTGTTGAAGCCTATTTCCCCAACTCTGTCCTGTCAATTGTTTGAAACCCCTCAAATGCATTCTAGGCCTGCTTCCACAGTTTCATCCAGATCCTCTTGGAGCTCGACTGAGGCAGATACGAACAGGATGATGTGGAGATTTCTCAGGGCTCATATCCAGATGGGGGTCTTGCTAACTTGCATCTATATTACATAATCAAACTTTTAAAAGTTCAAACGTCATATGGTTGACACCATATGATCGAACTTTTAAAAGTTTGAAAAGGTTTGTTTGTTTGTGTCTTTCGGCTTTTCCTGGTTAGGGGTCGCCACAGCGGAACTCCGATCCGCTAGTGATTAGCAGTTGATTTTTATGTACCGGCTTGCCAGGCCTGACGCACAACCTTCAATGAAGGTATGCCCATTCACGCATGTCTCCACGCAGAAGACGCTCTAGCTGAGAATTGAACCAGACAGCGTCTTACTGTGAGGCGACAACGCTACCGAAAAGGTAATAAAAAAAAAATAAACCAAAGAAAAAACCTACCTGAACGGTTTAAGCAGGGGGGCAAGCCTCCTGCACCCCCAACCCCCCCGCTCTTTAAATATACCAACTCCAAGATCGCACTACAGTGCAGAAAAGGGAAATCTTCCCATTTCACACTGTACGGAGATCTCCGTTGAAACATTCAAACTTTTAAAAGTTCAATCATACGGTGTTGACCATATGACGTTCGAACTTTTAAGAGTTCGACAAAGTGATATAGACCCTGCTAACTCTGGCCCTTCTTGGATCCATGAGTGCACCTTCCAAGCCGATACTATCTCCTTCTTTGATCTGTCCTGTGGTCTCGGAGTCCCAGAATCGAAGATCCCTGAGAGAGTCATCATCAGATCCGAGGAAGCTTCCTTCCTTGACTCCGACAGTTTCCTTGACCAGCGCTACTCCGATACCTTCAGATCAGAGTGGGTCTCAGCCTTAGGAAATTGGCTTTGCGTCCAAGTGATGAGGTCTGGCTCCTAGTCTGTCAGAGCTGTCCCTCCTCCTTGGGGCATCAGCTCTTGACAGCTCAGGTCCAATGCTCTACTGAGGGCTTGGATCCGGGGTCTGCCCCGACCTCCCATCCTTGATTGCCTCAGCTCTGAAAGGAGGGTGGTACCCCCCCATCCATCAGCCTTTCAGGTAGTAGAAAGGGCCTTCTCCTCTATGTCAGCCAACTCTGGGAAGCCTCCACACTCATTCTGCAGAGGGATTTCCCCTTCTTCTGACACCTCCCCTGAAATCCCCACAGAGGAGGTATCACGGAAGAAAATGTACAAGAGGAGCCACATAGACTCCCCTATGGAGCCTCTCACTGAAGACACCAATTTTTAATGAGGGAGAAGGAACCCCCCCCCCCAGTTGCCACCTGATTTGGGGACATCCTGGAAATCTTCAAACAGAAGTGTAGTTGGTCTTCCCAAACTCCTTCCTCTGAGGAGTCAGTGTTTCGGGAGGCTTTTGGGACTGGCCCATCTACATCTTGGGTGACCACCCCCCGGCGGATGAACTTATCGATCTAGTTTCCTGTCAGGCTTGGAAGGAACTGGACACTGTTGAGCCCATTCCCAAATGCTTGGATAAGTTTCTAGTTCCTCCTTCAGACAAACCCCATTAGAGTAAGGGTATTCCCATTGATGCCATCTTTGTGGTGACAGCCACTAAGATGGAGCTAACTGAACAGTGCTCCTCTGTCCATCCACTGAGCAGGGAGTACAGAGTGATGGGCAGATTCAGAAAACACATCTATGTCTTAGCCACATTTGCAGTGAGGTCATTAAATTACCTGGCACATTTTACTTGCTCACAGAAAGATCTGATCAAGGACCTTTCAAACTCTCTCTCTCTCTCTCTCTCTCTCTCTGAATTCTTGTCTGCAGAGGATCTCAAAAAGGTTTCTCCTCAGTTGTCTACTCTGTCCTCTATTACCAATTCATCAATGAGGCTGATTTTTCCACATGGTGGAGGGTGCCTCATGAGCAGTCGGTTCAGGCATAACCATTAGGAGATATGCCTGAATGAGGCTATGTGATTTGATGGAACCCTTTAAGGCATCTTTTGTTAATGGCCCTTTGATGGCTCCTTTTTGTTTGGCCAATCAGCAAAAGATATGCTCACCCACAGCAAGCAAGAAGGAAAGACCCTATCTGCTGTTGGAATCAAGTTTTCTACCCCTCAACGAATGTTCTCTAGAAACCAGTGAGGTGGGAAGAAAATGTGGTTCCAGAAATCTCAGGAACCTTTTCAAGATGCATGTGGGCACACTTCTTGAGAGGCAGAGGAGGAGGTTTCAATGGCAGACATTGCCCCAGAGGCAGAGGGGGTCCGCAAAACCAGGGCTTCAGAGATTTCTTTCCAGATAGGCCCTACCAGCACCTCTGAAGCATTGCCTGACTGTCCAACTCTGGAGGCAGTTGGGGTTCATTTCTCCTTGCATCTGGACAAATATCACAAAAAATGTATGGGTGCTAAAGATCATATCCTGAGGTTACTACATACGCTTTCCCCTTTCACTTCCCATCCAAAGGAAGAAACCTCCCAACATGCTTAAGAAATTCAAAAGCTGCTCAAAAAAGTCATCCAAGAGTTCCCACCCAAACAGGATTTGGAACTTGCTCCTGCTCCTTTTTAATGCCAAAGAAGAAAACAGGGGACCTGAGACCAGTTCTGGATAGAAGCAATTTGAATCAGGATGTAAAGAAGTCAAAGTTCTGAATGTTTATGGTTCAGTCCATCCAGGCTCTTCTGTGCCAGGATGATTGGATGTGCTCTGTAGATCTCCAGGATGCATACTATCATGTCAAAATAGACAGGTGTTCTAGGAGACACCTGTGCTTTCAGCTGGGAACCAATCACTACCAATTCAGAGCACTGTCCTTTGGACTCACCACAGCCCCCCAGGTGTTCACCAAATGCATGGCAGTTGTGGCAGCTCACCTGAGACTCAAAGCATTCCAGGTTTTTCCCTATCTTGACAATTGGCTCCTCACTGCACCAACTCCTTCACGCCAGGGATTACTTACTTCAGATCTACAACTCCCTAGGCATTACAATAAATCTTGCCTAATCAAAGCTGACTCCTGTAAGACTCTGGAATTTATGGGAACTCAACTGGTTACTTTGACTCAAGTGGCTTCATTACCTCTTCTTTGCATCACATACTTGAGAAATTAGGTGTGGGACTTACTGTCTCATCTGTCCCCTCCAGTGAAACTAGTGTTGCAAACTCTTGGGTCAATGTCAGCTGCCATTATTCTAATTCCTCTAGCAAGATTCTTCATGTGAATCCTTCAATGGACTTTGATGGTAAAGTGGCCTATTTGTTACCAGTCTCTATCTGTTCCTATAAAACTCACTCAAATTTGCAAATGTCAGACAACCTTTTTTTGGGCAGGCCGTTCTCTCTTCCTCCCCCAGTAGCCACAGTGACCATGGACACTACCCAAATGGGGTGGTGGGGCATTTCAAGGGAAAGATGGTCCAAGGCACATGGTTAATTTGGAGAACAAGTTGCACATCACTGTCCTAGGATGAGAGCAGTCCTTCTAATGTTGCAAGCCTTTCAGGATGTTCTCCCCCTATGGACTATAGCGTTATACACAGACAACATGTTCGAAGTCTAATACATCAACAAACAAGGAAGAACCCATTTTTACCCATTGTGCAGAGAGTCCATGAGGGTCTGGGAATAGGTAATCTCTTCAGACTGCTTTCTAATTGCAATGCACCTACAGAAGAAAACCAACGTGCTGGCAAACAGACTCAGCCGATCCATTCTGACTCCTCACTAGTGGCCCCTCAATCAAACAGTAGCAAACATGATTTTCAGCTGCTGGGGTCAGGCTTGCTGTGACCTATTTGCCTCTCACCTCAATAACAAGGGCAGCAAGTACTTCACTCTGATTCCCCCTCTGGAGGAGTCACCTAAGGATGATCTGACTCATGACTGGCCCCTGATTCTCCTCTATGCCTACCCCCTCTTCCACTGATCCCACAGTTCCTATAGAAAGCAAGTATGCTGAAGAGCTCAGTCATCCTCATTGCCCCTTTCTGGCCTCGACAGGTATGGTTCCTCTTTCTCTGGTCACACTTGAAATATCCTCCATGGAGACTGGAGCCCACTCAGGATCTCTCACCAATCAGAAATTCAACATCCCAGTCTCCACACCCTCAAGTTGACCACATGGTTTTGCCACTTTCGGTGATAGTAAGACAGTCCAGACTTGCTTTCCCAGTTCGTGACATTATCTCGGCCTCCCAGAAGGCTTGTACCATGAAAGTCTACAGAAGCAAATGGAACAGATTCTCTGTATAGGCTTCTAAAGAGAATATTGACCTTTCTCAGTTCCTTCTATAGCCATTCTTCTTTTCCTCACTACTGTTTTTAAGGAAGGGGCTAGCTTTGTTACTATTACATTTCAATTAGCAGTCATATCCAACTTTCACACTGGAAGTGAATCTTTTTCTCTGGCAACTTCCAGATTATGTAAAGCTTTTGTGAAGAGAATTTTTCTCCTTAGACCTCCAATAAAGGATCCCTCTCCTCCTTGGGATCTCGCGGTGGTCTTCCAGGGGTTGACTCAGAAACCCTTTGAACCGGCAGATGAGTGCAATATAAAATTTCTTACTTGGAAAACAATCTTTTTGGTAGCTATTACTTCAGCAAAAAGAATTTCTATGCTCTCATTAAGTTCAGGAGCTTTTTGACAAATTAGGTTAAATTCAGATAAAGCCCCTGGACTTAATGATATGGTGAATATTAAATGTTTTTTTGAGAAATAGAAGAGTATATATTAACAAAACCAAAAGATAATATGTTCATTTAGGGTTAATGTTTTAGTTGATGTTCTAATTGTTTAATTGTTTAATTGGTATGGTGAATGTGACTGGGGTGTAAATATTTAAACTGAGTGAATTTTTTAAGATTTTTCTATTCTGGTGAACTCTTTTCTGATGAAAGTGGCTAATAAACTGAGTGGACGCTAGTACATTTTCCAAAATTACTCTGGCAAAATGGATTACTGTTTGTACTTCACTGATTTATTCTCAAAAATGTTTGGATTTGCCTTGTCCTTGTAGAGCTCATCCCACTAGATCTATGGCTACCTCAACTGCTTTTTCCTCAAGACCTTTCATTGGAGACATATGTGCTGCAGCCACTTGGTCAAAGAGTCATACCTTTGTTACACATTACAAATTAGACATTGTCTCTAGAAGCACAGCTTCCTTTGCTTCGAGTGCTCCCACATGTCCTTCCTTGAGGGCCTCCCGAGACTCACCTAGCTGGGGACTCTGACCCATTTGTGAGCAAGAATGAAAAGAACAACATCAGATTAAGAAGTTATGTACTTACCATAACTTGGCATCTGTGTTGTCCATTGTCATTCTTCCTCACCTTCCCTCCCAATCATTCCTCAGCAGTCACTGCTAGAAGGATCTTTAGATGATATGGGAACCTTCATGTTCCTGGTTTGGCCCACAGTCTTTCCTTGTGTCTGTTCTATCTCTATAACACAGTAGGGGTAAGGCAGCAACCTCGACCTGAGGAGTTGAGGATGGAATAGGGCATTATGGGTAGGGGGAGTGGCTCAAGATTCAGATCCAAATTCTTGTAGATGTGGCTGTGTCAGATCTGAAGATTGGAACCTAGACCTATTTGTGAGGAAGAATGAAAATGGACAATGCAGATGCCAAGTTATGGTAAGTACATAACTTATTGTTTGCAAACATAATTCAGTATGTATGTATGCATGCATAGTTTAGTACTGTTTAAGAAAACTCATAAGGGTTGTGCCTGCTTTATATCATATAACTTTCATCTTCATGTAGTTCTCTGGCATGTCAGTAAAACATCGAGATGTAGCCATCCAGCTCTCATGTGCTGTTTTATTCGAATGCCTGCATTAGGCTAGTGGTGATACAGCAGTGATACCCGGGTTGTGCCTGCAAATTGTCTGTTCTGATCAGTGTACTACTCCAATAAACAAACTAAATAAAATAAATTGTTAAATAAATAACTAAATACATACATACATACACACATACCCAAATGCAGTGTAAATTGCACTTCCTCTTGATATCTGCTGCAGTTTATAGAAGCCAAATGTGCTGATTGCAGAGAAATCTTGTGACTTCTAGCCACTTATTACAAAAGCAATGTACTTAAACTGCTTGCACTAGGATATAATTTCAGCTAAGATGATGTGGTGTCTCACTATCTTGCCTATTGCTGTATTTTGCTGCACTCTCTGTTTGGTGTTGGTGCTGGGCGCCAATTTAAAAAAAACAGCAACAAACTAATTAAATAAATAAATTAATACAATTAAAAAATCAGGCATCTCAGTGCATTTATACATAAGCCGCTCATATATACGTCTGCGCTATATAATCATGTGAACATGTGAAGATGTCATTGAAGTTAAAGAATTTATTCTTAGACATTTTCTCTCTCCCTCTCCTTGCCTATATTTTGTTAATCATATGCATGACTTCAGACAATGGAATTAGTATCATTCATATGAAATTCGGATAGGTCTCTACTACAGCATGCATTGCATGAATGTTCTTGAGTTCTAAAATGTTTTCTCTGGATACACTGAACAGTGTGCTGAATGTAACTTTAAAGAATTTCACTTTTGGTATCCTCTAAAACTTGCAAGAACGGTTGTACTATAGTAATCCACAAAAGCCTAGCTAAAAACTAGGTTTCACTAAACTGAGAGCCCAATTTTGTTTTGTGCAGAAGCTTCACAAAAAAAAAACAAAAAAAAAAAAACACACAGCTTTATGTCAGTACACCCTGCACCATGCAGTAAGGGCAAAAATATCATATTCCCTTCTTGGCAGGGTAATGCTATGCAATATGTCAGTTGTTAAAACTATTTCAGGAAACAGAATGCAAACTTGGTGTTAGCACCACATATGCAAGCCAAGTGGTTCTATTAATACATCTTAAAAGGCACTGAAGTCATTCTTAGAAACAATTGAAAAGCAAGGTTTAAAATGAAGGGTCGCCGCTGTTCAAATATTGTCAGCATGTTGGCAAATACACAGTAGGAGTGTAATAAAACAAGAACTAGAATATTACGTTATAACAAAAGAGGTAATAATTTGTTCCAAATCCAGACTTTCTCTATCATTTCACTCACAGTATTAAATCCTCATCATTTATAAAGTGCTGCTCAATGTAAATGCTGATTACAAATTATAATCAATACCTTAACTCTAAGTGTTGCTGCTGACCATTATAACAACTATGCTGTCTTCCAGGTAATTTATCAATATAACTGTGTAAGAAAACCACATTTAATATAACTTTTGACTGACAGAGGTAGTATTCTGTTTGACAACCAACATTTAGGTTGAAGCTGTACTAAGTAGTTCTTTCATTACAAGAAGCTCAGAGTGCAGGATGTTGAACTGGATATAATATGCCAGTTCGTCTACAAAGTGCTGATTGGACAGTAATACTTGTGTTAAATATGTCTGTTTTGTTTATTTAATTACTTATTAATTTAAAATATAATAAAAAATAAATCTGTTTGCTTCAATATCGAACGATGTTTAAACTCTAGCAAGAATGGTAGTTAACTGTGACTGAATGTTGTAAAAAACTGTTATCTATGCTGCTGAATGCACTGTTTCACTCTGATAAATACATTTTCAATGTGCACGGTCGTTATTGTAATATAATACAGTTAAACATTTCTATCCTTGGTCTTTCCTATCAGCAGATAGTGCTGAAAATACTTTCTGCTAGTAGAGATCCATTCCCTAAAATAAGCATAATATTTGTGCAGTTTACCAATACGAGAGCCACCTTCAAGGTAAGCTTGTTTAAATACAAACATCTGCATGAGTTTATAACATGCCGCTTTTCAGATTTATTGATGAGCTGCTGTCTTTCAGTGTACATCTACCCAATAAATATGCTTTTTCTGGAGTCATAATATGGTTTATATAGCCTTTAGTGCAAATGCATTCAGACTGACTTGAGTATCAACATTGCACTCATCGTTCAGGAAGCACAGGAATGCCTTTTTGTAAATGAATATGTCAGCTTTAAAAATACACTTCCTACATCTAACATTCAGTGCTGGAATGTTGAAGCACATCGGTAGTTACTGTAATGCAGATATCACTTATTAATTGTTGTCAGGCAGGAACGTATTACGTGTGCTACTATGAATCAATGAGCAAGACTTTGAGAATAAGTAATTGTAGAAGGGTACAAAACATTGCTAGCTGACTAAATGAAGAGATGAATGCAGAAGCCAAAGTATGAAAACAGATAACTTGACATGTACACAACACAAGACTAAAAACAAGAAATACTCATGCCCTGCACAATCAACCAACAACTGGGAAGGATAGAGATATAGTGCATAAGTGGCAGTTAGAATCATCTAAAGAAAACATTTCTTATAGAGTATTGACCCTCTGTGACTCACTGTCAGTGACAGAGGAGGAGGAGGAGTTCAGGTTAATGCCCGGGTTCAAAGATACAGGGGACAGATGCAAGACAGAATGGCAAAGGTGATGGACATGTAAAAGGCTGATACATACCTCTCAACCTCTTAGAGCAAGAAAGCTGGACAAAGCCATAGAAAAAAGTGGGACAAAGGTCCAAAAATAGGGACAATTTTTAAATATTACTCTTATAAACTTAGAAAGTTGATAGAATAATAACCATGAATTTTCTGAAGGGTATGAAGTCTATAAGTCAAATGTCTGTCATTAGTTTCTAACTTCAGTCTTTAATGATTTGCATTTGATTTCAATGACATTGGTATCGATTACTTAAGATTATATTTGATACAGAAAGGGATGAGTAATGATCAAATTATTAAAATTACAATGTTGATGGACCTAATCCTTACAAGTAATGTGTTTACTCATGATAAAAGATATTTTCTACAGACTACAGGTGTAAATGCGAAAAGCAGAAACCTGATCTCACCGCAATGAAGTTGAAATACTGAGCGGTTGCTGTTTAACAAACTTCCCAAATCCACAGTTCAAAGAAATTATTGGCAGCCGTAGCAAAAGTAAAACTCTTTTTTATTGTGACAAGTATAATTGAAGGGTAAGCGCTTTCGCGTGGTCACAGCCACGCTTCATCAGACAAATGAAAACTCTACAATACAGTGCTTATATACTACATAAATTATATAAATTATATAAATTAAAACCAAGCCCTATATAATTAGGTACCTCATTAACCATTTAAAGCAGCAATGCTTAACTTCCAAAAACAACTGACAAACTATCGGAAGCAATGCTTTCATTAATAATGAATACAAATTCTAAAATAATAAATCTTGAACATAACTCATATTACAGTTTATGAATTAAAAGTGTAAATATATGTATATATGATGAGTTAAACAAACAAACAATCATAGAACTTAATGTGGTTCAACTATAACTCTATGCTTCGGTGAAATTAATAAATACAATGAGAACACTGCGCAACTGAAAGTTGACAGGTATAGCCCTTAAAAGGACTTATATACGGTTGCCAATGCATCTAAACAAACGAGTAAACATTTAAACATTTAAGGAACTTGGTGCAGTTCAACAGCTAATCCATGTTTAGACAAAAGGCAAAAGAAACCTTGCGCATCAAAATACTAATAGAAATAAAGCTGGGTGAGCATTTATGCTGTTACCATCGTAACCGGAGCTTACATACATTTAACACAAATTATTTAAAATGTACACTAGATTGTGTAAATAATGAGTTAGACAAACTATCATGGAACTTGATGTAATTCAACTATAACTCTGTATTTAGGTAAAATAAATGAAAGCATTGAAAACACTGCGCAACTGAAAGCTGACAGGTATAGCCCTAGAAGGACTTGTTTGCGGTTGATAATACAACTAAACAAACAAGTAAACATTTAAGGAACTTAGTGTAGTTCAACAGTTAGTCTATGTTTAGAAAAAGGCAATAAAAACTTTATGCATTGAAATGCTAATGAATATAATACTGGGTAAACGTTTGTATGGTTACCGTCGTAACCGAAGCTTGCATTCATTTAACATAAATTATTTAGAATGAATTATTTGAAAATATACATCAGATTACTATAAGGCATTTCTAAAAATATTACTAAAAATATATATTTGTACTTAAAGCACCATTATAGGTACATGGTTAATGTGAGTTCTATCGATGTCTTTTTAAAAACAAATAAAATCATTTTTAAAAGTTTTGCATACTTAATTAAGTCTTGCTATAAGAATATGTTGTTAAAACATCAGAAGATACAACTCGGAGCTCAAACCAAGTGACATATAACTTTTAAAGTATATCACAGACCAAATAGAGCCCGAAGCAAAGTCTAATGAAATGTGCTAATGACTTGAAGCATAAACGTACCCAGTGGGGCACAAATAACAATGAGGTAGAAAAATATATAGCAATGCTAAAAAATGCTGAAAAATGAAACCATACAGTTAAAAGTACACAAATAAATAAATCTTGAATAAAATTAATTATGGTTAGAATTTATATAACAGGATACTTCCTATGCCTTAAAGCTAATAGACAAGATCTATTTAGGTAAAAATAGTGTGATTTAATTTAATATAACATAGATCCAGGAATATAACTGTGTGTTAGAACATATAAATATTAAATATAAACTTAACTAAATATATTAATTGCCTATAAGAAACAAAACATATGAATTATAAAAAACATTTCCTATCAGCAGATAGTGCTGAAAATACTTTCTGCTAGTAGAGATCCATTCCCTAAAATAAGCATAATATTTGTGCAGTTTACCAATACGAGAGCCACCTTCAAGGTAAGCTTGTTTAAATACAAACATCTGCATGAGTTTATAACATGCCGCTTTTCAGATTTATTGATGAGCTGCTGTCTTTCAGTGTACATCTACCCAATAAATATGCTTTTTCTGGAGTCATAATATGGTTTATATAGCCTTTAGTGCAAATGCATTCAGAAACATTGCACTCATCGTTCAGGAAGCACAGGAATGCCTTTTTGTAAATGAATATGTCAGCTTTAAAAATACACTTCCTACATCTAACATTCAGTGCTGGAATGTTGAAGCACATCGGTAGTTACTGTAATGCAGATATCACTTATTAATTGTTGTCAGGCAGGAACGTATTACGTGTGCTACTATGAATCAATGAGCAAGACTTTGAGAATAAGTAATTGTAGAAGGGTACAAAACATTGCTAGCTGACTAAATGAAGAGATGAATGCAGAAGCCAAAGTATGAAAACAGATAACTTGACATGTACACAACACAAGACTAAAAACAAGAAATACTCATGCCCTGCACAATCAACCAACAACTGGGAAGGATAGAGATATAGAGCATAAGTGGCAGTTGGAATCATCTAAAGAAAACATTTCTTATAGAGTATTGACCCTCTGTGACTCACTGTCAGTGACAGAGGAGGAGTTCAGGTTAATGCCTGGGTTCAAAGATACAGGGGACAGATGCAAGACGGAATGGCGAAGGTGATGGACATGTAAAAGGCTGATGCATACCTCTCAACCTCTTAGAGCAAGAAAGCTGGACAAAGCCATAGAAAAAAGTGGGACAAAGGTCCAAAAATAGGGACAATTTTTAAATATTACTCTTATAAACTTAGAAAGTTGATAGAATAATAACCATGAATTTTCTGAAGGGTATGAAGTCTATAAGTCAAATGTCTGTCATTAGTTTCTAACTTCAGTCTTTAATGATTTGCATTTGATTTCAATGACATTGGTATCGATTACTTAAGATTATATTTGATACAGAAAGGGATGAGTAATGATCAAATTATTAAAATTACAATGTTGATGGACCTAATCCTTACAAGTAATGTGTTTACTCATGATAAAAGATATTTTCTACAGACTACAGGTGTAGCAATGGGTATGCCTTGTGCCAATTCTTATGCAAATCTTGTTTTGGCATATTGGGAACATACTTATATTTTAGAGCACATGTTTTTTTCATGTTTCATTAAGTATTACAAACGTTTTGGGGATGATGTCTTCCTCATATGGGGAGGGGATTTAACAACACTTAATGAATTCATTACCCACATTAATGGAACAACAGCTTTTCTTACTTTGACTGGGAAATGGTCCCAGAATGAGATTGAATACTTGGATGTATTACTTAAGAAACATAATGGTTTAATTACTACTGAAATATTTAAGAAACCTTGCAGAAGGAATGCCTTGCTGCATCGAAATAGCATGGACCCATTGCACATATATAAAAATATAGTTAAGAGCCAGGCACTAATGACTTCTCGTTTAGTAAGTGAAGATGAGGTTTTTCAAGAAGCTATTAGTGATATTTTGTAGAGAGAGGATTCCATCCAAGTGATTTAGAAGCAATACAAGAAATAGAACGTGACAGTTCTGGTCAACCCTACATCAGGAGGGGAAGTCAGATACACAATAAACAAAGAGTTATTGCCACCCTGAGGGTAAATAGGTTAGTAATTCCTTATACGAATAACAATAATAAAATAACGGAGATAATTAAAAAGAATTGGGGTATGTTACTGTTAGACGAACATATAAAGGTAGTAGTAGCCACAGGTCCGAGATTTAGTTACAGGAATACTAAATCATTGAAACGGATTTTGTGTTATGAGAAAAGTAATAAGAAAGAACTCCATTCCATTAGGAAAGGGACTTTTTCCTGTCGCCACTGCAACCAATGTGGTTTTATAGCTAACACCAATAGCGTCATACATCCTGATACACATTTGAAATATGAGTTCCATCATTATACAGATTGTAGGTCAAGAAATGTGGTTTATTTAGCTATATGCCAAAAATGCAATAGTTTCTATGTAGGAAAGATGAATAGGACCTTGACAGAGAGAATAAGAGAACATGCCTATGCCATTAGTAGAGAGAATGAGGGTAATGCAATGGCTAGACATATTATCCACAATGATACGACACATAGTTTTAAGTTTTTAGTTTTAGAGTTAATACAGTGAGGCTAGGAGAGTTAATACAGTGAGGCTAGGAGATATAGGGAACTATACTGAGAAAGAGGAAGGTAAATGGAGTATTAGATTACAAGCTGACAGAGGACATGGGCTGAATGAGAGGGTTTCTTTGAAACCATTTCTCATGGACCGTGCTCTGAAACATTGATTCTTAGATCTCATGAATTGGCTTAAACATTGACTAATGTTTTATTTGTACACATGCATGTGTTTTTATGTTGTTATTAGTATAAGTTAGTATGTATTAGATAGGTTTATGATGACACCATATATGTTAAGGATATATACAAGCATTGGCACTTTAAAATTTAAGTAGCAATTTTTACAGTGTTTTTATTGGTTGTTTTATATGAGACTTGGTATTTAAATGGAGATTTTACACAATGAATTTGAAAGTCTGATGAAGCGTTTATGGAAACATAAGCTACTTTATTTTGTGCAATAAAGAATTATTAAGTTTCTATCCTTTGGGTCTGCTTCGATTGTCATGGGGTACCTTTCATTCTTTGCTTTGGACTTTAATGATTTGCCACTAATTTGCCAAAAAAACACAATTTTATGAAAAATGGACCAAAAATATGAGGCAAAAATCTGGGCATTCTGCGAAAATCTGTACACTTCAGATATATGGGCTGTTGTCTTCGGAATAGCTGTAGTAACCGATGGGTTAAGATGCCTATAGATTTCTTCTACAAGTATTTTCTTCTTCATATATTCCCACAGCTAAATCTGAAAGCTCAGGGTATTTTGTATTTCCAACATATAATAAACTGGTATACCTGTTTAAATATTTTGTGCCTTTAGTATTTTCACATTATTAGTTAGCGAATCATAATGTCTAGTTTTCTGTACCCATTTGCACAATCTGAAGGTAAGCTTCGGGAAGCTAGTATCATACAACTGTATAGCTGAATAGTACTTTAATATTTTTGAGTACTAAATGTACTGTATCAGAAGGAAAACAGGAGAAATGTTTTCATTGCTCATTTCGGAAATGTTACAGTTATAGCCGCTGTGAAATCTCTGTCTGCCAGCAATTTGTCTGAAAGGTAAAAACTGTAAATCCAGAAATTTTAATTATTCCTAACTATAAGTGGAATATCCTATAAACCTGACGAGATACAATGTACCATGTTTCTGTATGTAGCAGGGAAAGAAACTCAGGCATACAGCCAAGATTTAAGATGGAGAGAAAGCAACAATGAAAGAAAGAGAGACATAGAGTGAGAGTGAAAGAGAGTATTGAAGTAGTGACGCATGTTTCAGAATTACTGAAAAAGTGACCCCATAAAAACTCTTGGTCACCCATTTACTCCTAAGGTAATACTCACTGTGTGGGCAAGTTCAGCAAAGATGCGGGGGTGTGGGTGAGTTAATGTGTGTATGTCTGTGGACATGCATATGTGTGTTTGTTGTAGCATGAATGAGGCCATATGAATATGAATATGTTGTGTGTGTGTGTGTGTGTGTGTGTGTGTGTGTGTGTGTGTGTGTGTGTGTATGTGTGTGTGTGTGTGTGTGTGTGTTTGCTAACATGATAAACAGGTTGTAAGGGAGAACACTAGTGTGGATAGGTCTGACACCATTATTGTTTGATTTAGAGGCATGTTAATAAGCAAATTTATTTATTTATTTATTTAACATTTGTTAACTGGGAAAGTCCGACTTGGAATGAAGCCAATTTTCAGCGGAGGCCTGAGGAGAAACACTCCAGATGCATGTCTTTGTAACGAGGGAGAAAACCCACATGAAAGCAGGGAGGACGTGCAGACTCCACACAGAAGGCACTCCAGCCAAGAATCGATCTGGAGAACCTCTTGCTGTGAGGCAACAATGCTACCGCTGAACCACTGCACTGTCCGAATAATGAGGACTTCCTCATCGTTGCCAAATCTGTCTCCCTAATTGAATCCACTTTGGTCAATAAGCATAAGCTGTGAGCATTTCTTTGAGGGCTATGGGAAAGTCTGCTTAATTGGTGGCTATGACCATAATAAAAACAAATGCCCCAAACTTGGTCAGTGGTGTAGCATCTGTGTTAACAAAAATGTTGTTGTTGTCTTTCGGCTTTTCCCGGTTAGGGATCTCCACAGCGGAACTCCGGTCCACTAATGATTGGCAGTAGATTTTCACGAACGTCGAAGTGCCAGCTCGGCATTCAACCTTCACCAAAGGTACGCCCATTTACGCATGTCTTTCGAATGCCCACCCAACCACAGACTCCACACAGAAGGCACTCCCCGCACTGCAGCTGAGAATCGAATGGGAGAACCTCTTGCTGTGAGGCAACAACGCTACCCTTGCTCATAAATTATACAGAGGGTGAGAAATTAATTTAAAACTGAAAAGAATGCACGATAGAATGAAAAGCTGTGACTATAATTTGCATAATAAATGCTGGAGGAATGAATACTATATGACACACAGACCTTTAAACTAGAGAATAAGTTGGAATTTGAGGACGGGCATCTTGAAATAAATAACCCAACTGTGATGTTTAAAGCAGATGTGCATAATGCAATATCTACTTAAACATTCAAAATGATGTTTGAAAGAGAGCTAATTAAAGCCTTGAATATAAAATTGCTTGCTTATTCAGGTCTCCAAATATCAACATTGGGTCAGAAAGTGAGTACTTGTGAACATAAGAATAAGAAATATAAAATTCAGCTTCAGATATTTGGAATACACGTTCCATGTACCATATATATTTTTAGCTGTCAGAAGCTTTTCTAAGTTGAAAAGAATTTATAATGTGTATGTAAAGAATTATGAGCTGTTTCACAAGTATGAAGATTTATTTACTTATCTGGGATATTTACCAGGTTCTTATTGCACTTAGATAGTTCCTGCCTTATTACTTCTACAGATCTTACAAGAAAAGTTATAGTAACACAAGACTAGAACTTAAAGGGAGATAACAGGAATGGTCAGCATGGGAATGATGGTCTTGAAACTGGAAAGGTTGCTAGTATGTTTAAAGGATAAGGGAATAGAGTTCCAGGAGTGGGCTACATAGCTGGAAAACAGATAGGTTCCTGCTACATGGGTGTGGCTTGTAGGTAGTGAGAAGCGTTTTGTTTTCAGATCAAAGTGGCCTAGCAGGGGTGTATCTGTGCAATAAGGCTAGTAGGGCTTTGCTTTGCTATGGCTTACATATAAAATTGTGAACTGTGAGTAGTTGGGCGCAAATGAGTTGCCTGGGTAATTCAAGCCAATAAAGCTGCTTTAGGGCTATGCAGTGATGGGTTCTGTTTGATGAGTTAGTGGCAGCTTTTGCTATTTTATTGTAGCACTGGTTTAGTTTATTTTGGATGGAAGCTTGAAGGTTAAGCAGCACTAGGGAGCCATTTACTAGAGTGAGAGAAGGAGTGTAGAGGCCAAGAGTTTCCTGGATGAATCAGTTAAGCAGTATTTTCTTCTACAGAGTGTCCCAAATTTTTGGTGATTTTTTTTGATAGCCTGTTGCACATGTTGTGTAAGTCAAATATCAGTTTATCATCAATTGTCATGCCTAGTAGATTGGTGTGGAGGATGATTTCTGTAGGGGTGTTATCAGGAAATTTAGTTTGAGGCGTGAAGGGCTTTTGGGAAGAATAGCAGCAACTTTGTTTTATTTTTTTCTTTTTTTTTTTGGATTAAGTAGAACCTGGCAGTCATACCTCTCAACTGTCAGTATTTTCTCAGAATGTCTAGATTTTTGGCTCATATTTTTGTCTGTTCCTCAAAAAAGTTTTGATTTTCTGGGAAATCACTGATGATTGGAGTTACTAAATAATGACTGTAAGACTATGCTCAACAAGGTATTAAGGTTGAAAATAATTCTGCTACAAATGTGCAACATAAATAAGGTATAAAATAAAGCTTGCTTAAATGTAGAAATAGAGTTTAGCAATATGTGATTAGCATCCATACTAAATAACTGTGGCTTGAAAAATAAGGAATTTGCTTAATGGATGTGTTTTCCTACAGAATCAGCAAGAATGTATGCATTTCGCACTGTCAGTAAGAAAGCTGACCTCTTACAGACTTAGCAAAAATGTAAAAAACAGGATGTATGCATTTCACATTCTCAGTAAGAAAGCTAACCTGCTTTTTTAAAGAATGGAAAACAGGAAAACAATCTGTATGTGTTTCTATCATATGAAACTGCTAAGCAAGGAAGTTTGAATGGATATGCTTTCATGTCAGCATTTGCACAAGATGTTTCCTTAAAAGACAATACAAGCATCATTTCTCTACATGATGAAAACATATTTTTCTGCAAATACCAGCAAACAGATGATGTCCTTCATGGTTCAGTGTTGCAGTCATGACTGTCGGGTTCTTCCTGCCAGCAGCAGCCTCCGATCGGTCAGAGTCCCAAAGTCTGGATCGGGCGTCAGCTGAGGTTGCTTTTATTCTGACGTCAATGCGCCAGAAGGTATAAAGACCTCAGCTGACGCCATTTCCCCAGTCTTTCTTGTCACGCGGTGCCCTTTGCAGTTCACTGATGCTGGTCGGCCTGTTCCTGTTTGTTTTTGGATTTAATCCCAGGATTTTCATTTTATAAGATAAGTACCCCATTGGGGAAGTCTTTTTCTTGCTCCAGTCAGATGTCAGAAAAAGTTAATAATTGTATTTCTTGTGGGAAGCAAATACCTCATAGGGATTTTCACTCTTACTGTATTCCCTGCCTGGGTCCTGACCACGACGTTACTAATTTTGCTAGATTTAATCAGCGTACTATTAGGCGTAGATATAACTTTGCCTTTTACTATTTTGGAAAAAGGTTTAATTATAACACGTCTTCGGATTCTTTTCTGGCTTCTGGGGTGTGTAAGAGGCGCAAGGATGCAGACAGGCCTCCGAGGTCCACAGCAAAGGATGTTACTCAGTTATTGCCAGTTGCTGGTTCGTCGGTCGTCAGTGAGGTGCCTTTGCAGACCCTGTCGTCCGCCTCTTTTGAACCAATTGCCTGTACCAACTCCGGTGCGGAACTGATGGGGTCTTCAGAATTGCCAGGGACTGGACCCTCGGATACTGCTCCCTCAGTTGGGTCCAGAGCCGCTAGGCAGGTACCGGCTTCTGAGGGAGTTCTCAGGCCTTCACAGCTTCCTGTAAATGTGGATTCAGTTTTACATTCAAAGACAAAGTCTAAGGCTCCAGCTAAAGTGAAATGGCAAGCACAGGCACCTTTTGATCAGGGTCCTAGGCCTCAGAGGCAGATGCTTAGGATGGCTGAAGATCTCTTAACTATGATTAGGGGTTCACATCCCCCTCCTGACAAGAAGCCTATATTACAGTCCGATTATGATTCTTCAGACCAAATTTCTGTTTCTTCTGCTTCTTCCCTTGAGCAGGATTATTCTTTTTCTCCTTATGAGGATTCTGATGCTGAAGATTCCTTTCCTTCAGCTTCTCCTCCTGGGGATTATTCTTTTGGTGAAACTTTGCATGATATGAGGGTGCATTTTCACTGGGAAGGGCAGGAATTCTCTGAATCCAAGAAAAGGCTTTGGGATTTTCTTCTTCTCCCACAGCATAGGCTTCTGGCTATTCCCCCTGTATTGGACATTGTAGATGATGTTTTTTCGGAAGCTTCTCTCTCTCCTGATTCTTTTCCCCCTGCTCCGGTCAAACCGGATAGGTATTATAGGGTTCCAGATTCTCACAAGTTTCTTTTTAAGAATCTTTCACCTGATCCGGAAACAATTTCTCAGGGTTCTAAGGGTGTTAAAATGGCCTCTGCTAAAAATCCTATTCCCTCTGACCGAGAGTCCAGGGCTTTGGAGAGATGGGGTAAAAAAATTTATACTTCTGCTACATTGTCTATTAGGGCTTTGAACTGTCAATTTCATATGCTGAAGTATCAGCAATACCTTTTGTCTGTATTTCAACAAAAGATGTCAGCTGTTTTGTATAGGTGCGGATAATCAGGAGTTACAGGATTTATTGCATGCTATTGAACAGGTGGGTAAACATACCCTGCATTGTGGTTTTGATTCTTTGGAAGCTTCTTGTAGGGCTGCAACAACTGGTGCAGTTATTAGAAGACATGCTTGGTTAAAGGAACAAAGCTTGCCAGATCAGGTTAAAGCCAAACTTTTGGATGCCCCTTTGCAGCATGATGTTCTGTTTGGGTCCAAAGCTGAAGAGGTATTAAAGAAAATGGAGGACAAAGCCAAATCTATGCAGACGGTTAAGGATTTTCTACAGGTGCAACCTCCTAGATTTAGCAGACACTGGCCAGCTAAACCTTGGTCCTTTCTGGGCTCAGACAGGTCTCAGAGAGGCAGATTTAGGTGTTCCAGAGGTAGGGGACATGCACAGACCCATTTTAGGAATAGGCAGTGGAGTGCCCCCTCTCCCAAGGGAGTTGAAGATAAGTCTCATCCCTACCGAAAATGGTCTTTATGACTCTCCCTTTCTGGTTCCATGGGCTCCTCTCCTGGAAGCACCTTTGGGAGGAAGGATTTCTCTTTTTTATCAAAATTGGAGCCACATAACCCGGGACAAATGGGTTCTGGACATAGTCTCAAGAGGTTACAGATTTCATTTCCACACCTTGCCAAAACCGAATGGTTGGCCAGATCTGCCAAATCATCAGTGGACAGAGGTGCAACGGCAGGTTCAGTCCCTCCTGGCTATGAGGGCCATATAATTGGTACCAAATTTAGAAATAGGGCAAGGTTTTTATTCCAGACTTTTCCTGGTTCCCAGGAAGGAAAATTCGTGGAGACCAATCCTGGACCTTT
This sequence comes from Protopterus annectens, assembly GCF_019279795.1. Lineage (NCBI taxonomy): Eukaryota > Metazoa > Chordata > Ceratodontiformes > Protopteridae > Protopterus > Protopterus annectens. The sequence continues at coordinate 1,280,819,370 of NC_056739.1, read as the reverse complement.
CTGTACTAAACACCTTCCTAGATATACCAAAATTCAAGATGCTCACTCTGCAGCAGCTGCTGCCTATGTTGGGCAAGAACACTTGGATGGTGACTTTGGACTTAAAAGAAGCTTACCTGCATATTCGTATAAGGCAAGAGTGCAGAAGGTATCTGCATTTCAAAGTGGGCTCGAAGCATTACCAGTTCTCTGTGCTGCCCTTTGGCTTATCTACTGTGCCCAAAGTCTTTACAAAGTGCCTGGCACCAGTAATGGCATTTTGCAGACAGAAGGGGATTCAAATATACCCTTATCTGGACGACTGTCTTATTCAAGCGGACGACAAAGGCACTCTACTTCGGCATCTAGCTTTTGTGCAGCATCTTCTTCAGTACCTCGGTTTCACAGTGAATCTAAAGAGATCAAATCTGGTACCCACACAACAGATTACTTTCCTGGGTGCTCTTCTGAGTACTACAACCCAGATGGCTTCCTTGACACCAGACAAAAAAGTGCAACTGGCTTCTTCTTTCCGACACCTGGCTTCAATGAAACAGCTGACTGCAAGAAAAATTCTGCAGGCTTTGGGTTACATGGCTTCCTGCATTCTACTAATACCATATGCAAGACTGCATATCAGGAAACTGCAGTAGTACTTCAAGAGTGTATGGTCTCAGCATTACCACAGTTTGGAAACAGTGATCACGATTTTGCCTTGTCTCCAGCAAGAGTTTCTTTGGTGGGCCAAAGCCTGTCTACAGAACAAGGGGAAGCCTTTTTGTCCTCCACCTACCAACCAAGTTCTGACAACTGATGCTTCAGATTATGCCTGGGGAGCCCACATGCATGGGAGATGTCTTCAGGGTGTTTGGACAAAGGAGCAAACACACCTGCACATAAATTTGAAGGAGATTCTAGCTGTACAGAATGCCCTGATAGCCTTCAGGGACCTTCTACCAGGACAATTGTTGATACAGACAGACAACACTACAGTGATGTTGTACATAAACAGGCAGGGGGGCTCTCACTCTTACCCCCTGTGCAGATTAGCCATGACTCTATGGTACACTGCTCCGACCTGCAGTGTTGGATTACAAGCGCAATTCCTGCCAGGAAAATACAACACTCTGGCAGACACTTTGAGCAGACACATTTCGGATCCATACAAATGGATGTTGGATGTTCGGATATTCAGGATGATTATAAAGGCGTGGGGATGTCCGGACACAAATCTCTTTGCATCCCTTCAGAATCATCAACTTCTGACATTCTGCACAAGGACCTACCACAAACTAGCATGGAAAGTGGATGCCCTCTCATTCAGTTGGAAACACCTCTCAGTATATGCTTTTCCTCCTTTTCCTCTTCTACCTCGGGTACTTCTGAAGATAAAACAGGACAGACCGCAAATGATTTTACTGGCTCCCAATTGGCCTCGGCAATTCTGGTATTCCACTCTGATGAACCTGGTTCAGGAGCCTCCCTGGATTCTGCCTCAAATCCCCCATCTACTGTCTCAATGTGATGGCTGGATACTGCACAGTCATGTCAAAACTCTGAATCTAGCTGCCTGTTGGATTCAGGGTCTGTAAACACCTCTACCCTTTCCAAACAGGTTATGGATGTAATCCTTGAAGCTAGACGGTCCAGCACTAGAAAATCTTATGTGGGTAAATGGAAAAGATTTTGCTCCTGGAATCAAGTCCAGGGTGGTGATTCTGCTGTTCTGAACATTCCTCTGATTTTACAGTATCTGACAGAGTTGTTACATACAGGCCTATCTTTTTCATCTGTTAAGCTTCATGCTTCTGCTATTTCTGCACATTACGATACGGATCCTCTGATTTTTTCGCATCCATTACTTAAACAATTTCTTAGAGGGGCTAAAAATATTTGGCCCCCTATGAGGGCTCCTGTTCCCACTTGGGATCTTAACTATGTTTTGGAGAAATTGACCTTGTCTCCTTTTGAACCTGCAGCTTCCACGGATTTGAAATTTTTGTCTTGGAAAACTGCTTTTCTTTTAGCTATTACCTCTGCTAGAAGAATTTCGGAATTGCAAGCACTCATGGCTGTGGAACCCTTCCTTATTTTTCATCAGGGCAGGGTATCTCTACGGACTTATCCCACCTTTATGCCCAAGGTGGTTTTGGCAGTGGCCTTGAATCAGTCTATTCATTTGCCTACCTTTTATCCTAATCCTCAAAGTGAGGAAGAAAGTCTTTTGCACTCTTTAGACATGCACAGGCAGTTTCGTTTATACCTGGACAGGACCAAGATATTCCGGAAATCTGATCAGTTGTTTGTCGCTTATGCTCCTACTGTTCAAGTGAAAGTAATCACTGAGCAGACTATTTCCAAGTGGATTGCCCATTGCATCAAGTTCTGTTACTCTTATCATGGTAATCCAGTTCCTGTTAATGGTAGGACTCATTCTACCCGGGCTACTGCTACTTCAGCAGCTTTTCTTTGTGGGGTTCCTACCAAGGATATTTTGGAGGCTGCTACTTGGAGTTCTGTACATACTTTTTCTAAGCATTACAACCTCCCTCTCTATTCTAAATCCAGGGCCGGGTTTGCTTCTGCGGTTTTGCAAGGTTTTGTGACCGCTCCCTCTGTTTCTCCTCCAGCCACCCTTTCTTAGCTTTGGGACTCAACCCTACAGTCATGACTGCAACAGTGAACCATGAAGGACATAGTACAGTTGTGTACTCTTACCATAAATGTAGATGTTTGAGTGTGTTCACTGTTGCAGTCTGGGGTACCCTCCCTCCTACCCCCTCTTTTGTTTTTTCTTTGAGTATTATCTGTTATGAGGTATTTTGGCTGATGAGGTTTTGGGCATAGTTTCTTTTTTAGCCTTTTCTTTTTGGGCACCTGACATCTGGGGCAAGAAAAACTGGGGAAATGGCGTCACTTGAGGTCTTTATACCTTCTGGCGCATTGACGTCAGGATAAAAGCGACCTCAGCTGACGCCCGATCCAGACTTTGGGACTCTGGCCGATCGGGGGTTGCTGCTGGCAGGAAGAACCCTACAGTCATGACTGCAACAGTGAACACACTCGAACATCTACATTTATGGTAAGAGTACACAACTGTACTTTTTCATACAAAGACCAAAATAGAGTACCAAGGAGAAAAACAGGATGTAAAACCACTATAAAGAGATTATAGCAGATAACTTTGTTAGAGATATTAGTGTAGGAGCACACATTTGTTCTGAGGTAATATTGTATCTCTCCTCTCATCCATGCTGTTTAAGAAGTAAAGTAGCACAGTACCCGAAGCTGCAACAGTAGTTCGTGGGATTTGTTATAAAAAGTTATTTATTGGTTACTGCTTTTAGTGACAGAGTTAGGTGCTGCATTTGTGTACATTCTGCAAGTTTCTGTGGCAACAGACTGTAAATGCAATTATAACTAGACTTTGTTTTCAGCAGAATCCAGCCAGCAAGACCTTAGTGTCTTAAGAAGACATCGGCTCCATCACAGTAAGCAGCACCTTGATAATTAAATTTTCAGTGGCGAGCCTAGCCTGCATTCGAAAACAGAGGGAGTGGTAAGGCCTGCAGAGGGTCCTTCAGTCAAATTGCAGTAACTAGCATTTCTACATATGTGTAAATCCTAAACAGAAGTACTGCAGCAGTAAAGATTCTCAGACGTCTGAATCCAGATTGAGCCTGCAGTGCAGGAAAGTGGCAGTGCCATAAATTCTCCAAGAAAGGTGACCATCAATATTTCACAGCATCTCGCTGCTTGCTGTGTTTCACCAGCTTCTTGAATGACTCTGAAATATTTCCGGCCCTCTGCAACAACAGCCTGATCACCTGTTTTCTTGCTAACTGTTAAGACCTTTTTCTGTGTCACATTTTTAGTATGGATGCTATTAGACATAATTCAAGCAAGTGTAAGCCAAGCTTTACTCATAATGTAGCAGAACAACCAGATAAAATATGGAGTAAACTGCAATGTTGGTATACACAGCACATTAGTAAATGTAAAACCTTATTAGGACAAGTTGATAGTAAGGTATTATGCAAATGTATTACAATATTTGACTGGTATCTGAAAGAAAACCATGTGGGGTATGACAAATGTTTACTGTGTACATCTTATGAAACTCCTTTTGTGTACAATGTTATAAAAATACAGTGCATGCCTTTATTCAAAGGTTAGACTGTACAGACAAACATTTTAATGGTAAAGAACCAGGAAAAGTTAATATGCTTACATTATATTCAGATGTTGAACAGTTCTTTCATGTCACCACATGTAAAAGGTTTATTTCAGAGTTACAACAACAGTCAAATCAGTTACTGACAGAACTTCCAGTATAATCTTGTTACAAAAGAATGTAACAAACATCTAAAAGACAGACACAATGAGTTCAGGAAGTTTAGACAAATTCTACAAACGTTTTTCCGAAAGTGCATAGGAGTTTTAGATTCAGCAGAACAGGTTACTGAAAAATATCAGAAAGACTATGCAACATTTCAGGAAACTCTTCAACAGCAGTTACAGGATAAAGAAAATAAATTAGCTGAACTGACAAGAGACTTACTTCCTTCATACAACAGCTGAGCTTAAGAAAAAATTGCAAAAGAGCAGGAAACTACAGCTGATCTGTACAAGAGATATATTTTACAATATACTTGTGTTTTGAAAATGGTTAAACATACATAGCAGGATCTGATGTATGGACAAATCATTCCCAAATGTTTTAAAACTTTCATTCAGTCAAAGCAAGACATTCATCAGTACAAAAGTCAAGTAGAGCATACGACTGCCATTCTCATAGCATAGTCAAAAGGTAAACAAAACGGTTCTAGTGCATAACAGTAAAAATCTGAAGTCACAAGATTGACATGCATGTATTTTCTTTTCATTTAAAGTACATCTGTTTATAATGCACAAGAGGAAAGGCAGACAACAGCAAATGTAACTAATGTAAATATAAACATGTGTTAGTTAAGCCAATATCTATTTTGTTTTTTGACCATTTCTTATAATTGTATAGTAACACCACACCAAACAGTTAAAGTTCTGAATTTTAAAAAGAAATAAAATCACAGATGATATTAGTCAAGCAGTCTTTGTAAAATGAATGGCAGAGCAGTTAAATAAATAAAAAATACTGAAATCCAAGTTAAAAAAATATGTAAGCTAATTGTAAAGTAATGTCTAGTTGTGTAGTATAAATGCATAATTATGCAAATCACAAATATAATACGAAGTGCTTTTACAACTGCATTCTAATATCAAGCTGCAAGTGTATTAACAGATGATTAAAGGAGAAATGCTAAAAGGGTTAACTATGGTCTATAGAGTCTAAAATGTGAGCTCAGAACTTCCCAGACTGGATAAATAGTTACAGGAAATATTGAGCAGATAAGGTAAAAAACAATTGCCAGACAAGTGGCTTGAGTTTTCTAAAACATTATTGTTATTAAAGCATAATTGTTAAATGTTCACATGCAACGCTATTTGGCAATTGTAATAAAATGACACAATTGTGCATACGTCATTAATAATCTGTTTGCAGGTAAATGTTAAAAGTAAAAAAAAACTCAATTACATCAAGTATAGCCAGCAAATGGGCCATAATATACATACAGTTCAAATAAGTTATGCAGGAGGGTATAAATACCTACTAATAGTAGTAAACAGCAAAAATGTTGTAAAAAATGATCAAATCAGACAAAGGTCCATAGTTTGTTAGAAACCTAATAAAGCAAATGGATAACCAATGTATTGGGCTGACATACATTCTATTCTCACAGTATGAAGCAAATAAGCAATACTGCAGTACTACAGGGGGAGGGGTACTTTCTCAGTTTTACACTGACTGTGTGAGCAGTATTGCAAAATGGTCTAAAATAAACTACAGGAAGAAATAATATCTCATTCCTTCTTGACAATACTCTTTTGGGGGGGAGGGGAAAACAGAATAAACCTGACAGGCCAAGATATTTTACTATTTTTAATATGTTTTTGGCAAGACAATGTTGGTATGCAAAAAGCATAAATGTTTCTAATTGCTGGGTATGTAGTTGCCTATGGTGGCAATTCCACTAGATACTTCTAAAGAGACTTAAGAATTGTCCAGGAGTTTTCTTGATGTTAATGTTACTAAATTTGTAAGATTAGACTAAATGTAGTTTGCAGTCTTTGTATGTTGTTGTTCTTCTTCTTTTGGCTTTTCCCGATTAGGGGTCACCACAGTGGAACTCTGGTCCGCTAATGATTGGCAGTAGATTTTTACGGTGCCGAGGTGCCAGCTCGACGCCCAACCTTCAACGAAGTACAAATACAAAATAATTCAGTGTAAATAAAATGAATGGCTAATAAATATGTGTGAAAAAACATGTTTAAAAATGTGTCCAGGGTACCTACTAGATTGAAATGCATGAGTAGCAACCAGTCTGTGTAGATGTATACTGTATAGAACACATTGTAAAGTTAAAAGTTCAAAAGTAATTTGTCAAGTTGTAATTTTATTACTAGTTGTAATTTTATCATTTGTTTTGGAACCATCATTTTATCAGTACCAGTACTGGTTACCCCTGTTAGAGGAAAATTATATTAAAATATTGTACTCATACAACTAATTGATTAATATGTACATAGCATTATTTAGTGTATAAATCATGTTTTTTTTTAAATCCTCAAGTAGTAAATAGACTAAAATAATGACATTCAAATATTTATTATCTAAGCACAGTTCAGTACTTTACCAAGGTGTTTAATATGTTCACTTCACTGTCAACCAAGGTGTTAATGGGCAGTTCAGATAATATGGTTTATATAGCCTTTAGTGCAAATGCATTCAGAAACATTGCACTCATCGTTCAGGAAGCACAGGAATGCCTTTTTGTAAATGAATATGTCAGCTTTAAAAATACACTTCCTACATCTAACATTCAGTGCTGGAATGTTGAAGCACATCGGTAGTTACTGTAATGCAGATATCACTTATTAATTGTTGTCAGGCAGGAACGTATTACGTGTGCTACTATGAATCAATGAGCAAGACTTTGAGAATAAGTAATTGTAGAAGGGTACAAAACATTGCTAGCTGACTAAATGAAGAGATGAATGCAGAAGCCAAAGTATGAAAACAGTCAGATAACTTGACATGTACACAACACAAGACTAAAAACAAGAAATACTCATGCCCTGCACAATCAACCAACAACTGGGAAGGATAGAGATATAGTGCATAAGTGGCAGTTGGAATCATCTAAAGAAAACATTTCTTATAGAGTATTGACCCTCTGTGACTCACTGTCAGTGACAGAGGAGGAGGAGTTCAGGTTAATGCCTGGGTTCAAAGATACAGGGGACAGATGCAAGACGGAATGGCGAAGGTGATGGACATGTAAAAGGCTGATGCATACCTCTCAACCTCTTAGAGCAAGAAAGCTGGACAAAGCCATAGAAAAAAGTGGGACAAAGGTCCAAAAATAGGGACAATTTTTAAATATTACTCTTATAAACTTAGAAAGTTGATAGAATAATAACCATGAATTTTCTGAAGGGTATGAAGTCTATAAGTCAAATGTCTGTCATTAGTTTCTAACTTCAGTCTTTAATGATTTGCATTTGATTTCAATGACATTGGTATCGATTACTTAAGATTATATTTGATACAGAAAGGGATGAGTAATGATCAAATTATTAAAATTACAATGTTGATGGACCTAATCCTTACAAGTAATGTGTTTACTCATGATAAAAGATATTTTCTACAGACTACAGGTGTAGCAATGGGTATGCCTTGTGCCAATTCTTATGCAAATCTTGTTTTGGCATATTGGGAACATACTTATATTTTAGAGCACATGTTTTTTTCACGTTTCATTAAGTATTACAAACATTTTGGGGATGATGTCTTCCTCATATGGGGAGGGGATTTAACAACACTTAATGAATTCATTACCCACATTAATGGAACAACAGCTTTTCTTACTTTGACTGGGAAATGGTCCCAGAATGAGATTGAATACTTGGATGTATTACTTAAGAAACATAATGGTTTAATTACTACTGAAATATTTAAGAAACCTTGCAGAAGGAATGCCTTGCTGCATCGAAATAGCATGGACCCATTGCACATATATAAAAATATAGTTAAGAGCCAGGCACTAATGACTTCTCGCTTAGTAAGTGAAGATGAGGTTTTTCAAGAAGCTATTAGTGATATTTTGTAGAGAGAGGATTCCATCCAAGTGATTTAGAAGCAATACAAGAAATAGAACGTGACAGTTCTGGTCAACCCTACATCAGGAGGGGAAGTCAGATACACAATAAACAAAGAGTTATTGCCACCCTGAGGGTAAATAGGTTAGTAATTCCTTATACGAATAACAATAATAAAATAACGGAGATAATTAAAAAGAATTGGGGTATGTTACTGTTAGACGAACATATAAAGGTAGTAGTAGCCACAGGTCCGAGATTTAGTTACAGGAATACTAAATCATTGAAACGGATTTTGTGTTATGAGAAAAGTAATAAGAAAGAACTCCATTCCATTAGGAAAGGGACTTTTTCCTGTCGCCACTGCAACCAATGTGGTTTTATAGCTAACACCAATAGCGTCATACATCCTGATACACATTTGAAATATGAGTTCCATCATTATACAGATTGTAGGTCAAGAAATGTGGTTTATTTAGCTATATGCCAAAAATGCAATAGTTTCTATGTAGGAAAGATGAATAGGACCTTGACAGAGAGAATAAGAGAACATGCCTATGCCATTAGTAGAGAGAATGAGGGTAATGCAATGGCTAGACATATTATCCACAATGATACGACACATAGTTTTAAGTTTTTAGTTTTAGAGTTAATACAGTGAGGCTAGGAGAGTTAATACAGTGAGGCTAGGAGATATAGGGAACTATACTGAGAAAGAGGAAGGTAAATGGAGTATTAGATTACAAGCTGACAGAGGACATGGGCTGAATGAGAGGGTTTCTTTGAAACCATTTCTCATGGACCGTGCTCTGAAACATTGATTCTTAGATCTCATGAATTGGCTTAAACATTGACTAATGTTTTATTTGTACACATGCATGTGTTTTTATGTTGTTATTAGTATAAGTTAGTATGTATTAGATAGGTTTATGATGACACCATATATGTTAAGGATATATACAAGCATTGGCACTTTAAAATTTAAGTAGCAATTTTTACAGTGTTTTTATTGGTTGTTTTATATGAGACTTGGTATTTAAATGGAGATTTTACACAATGAATTTGAAAGTCTGATGAAGCGTTTATGGAAACGCAAAAGCGCTTACTTTATTTTGTGCAATAAAGAATTATTAAGTTTCTATCCTTTGGGTCTGCTTCGATTGTCATGGGGTACCATTCATTCTTTGTTTTGGACTTTAATGATTTGCCACTAATTTGCCAAAAAAACACAATTTTATGAAAAATGGACCAAAAATATGAGGCAAAAATCTGGGCATTCTGCGAAAATCTGTACACTTCAGATATATGGGCTGTTGTCTTCAGAATAGCTGTAGTAACCGATGGGTTAAGATGCCTAGAGATTTCTTCTACAAGTATTTTCTTCTTCATATATTCCCACAGCTAAATCTGAAAGCTCAGGGTATTTTGTATTTCCAACATATAATAAACTGGTATACCTGTTTAAATATTTTGTGCCTTTAGTATTTTCACATTATTAGTTAGCGAATCATAATGTCTAGTTTTCTGTACCCATTTGCACAATCTGAAGATAAGCTTCGGGAAGCTAGTATCATACAACTGTATAGCTGAATAGTACTTTAATATTTTTGAGTACTAAATGTACTGTATCAGAAGGAAAACAGGAGAAATGTTTTCATTGCTCATTTCGGAAATGTTACAGTTATAGCCGTTGTGAAATCTCTGTCTGCCAGCAATTTGTCTGAAAGGTAAAAACTTTAAATCCAGAAATTTTAATTATTCCTAACTATAAATGGAATATCCTATAAACCTGACGAGATACAATGTACCATGTTTCTGTATGTAGCAGGGAAAGAAACTCAGGCATACAGCCAAGATTTAAGATGGAGAGAAAGCAACAATGAAAGAAAGAGAGACATAGAGTGAGAGTGAAAGAGAGTATTGAAGTAGTGACGCATGTTTCAGAATTACTGAAAAAGTGACCCCATAAAAACTCTTGGTCACCCATTTACTCCTAAGGTAATACTCACTGTGTGGGCAAGTTCAGCAAAGATGCGGGGGTGTGGGTGAGTTAATGTGTGTATGTCTGTGGACATGCATATGTGTGTTTGTTGTAGCATGAATGAGGCCATATGAATATGAATATGTTGTGTGTGTGTGTGTGTGTGTGTGTGTGTGTGTGTGTGTGTGTGTGTGTGTGTATGTGTGTGTGTGTGTGTGTGTTTGCTAACATGATAAACAGGTTGTAAGGGAGAACACTAGTGTGGATAGGTCTGACACCATTATTGTTTGATTTAGAGGCATGTTAATAAGCAAATTTATTTATTTATTTATTTAACATTTGTTAACTGGGAAAGTCCGACTTGGAATGAAGCCAATTTTCAGCGGAGGCCTGAGGAGAAACACTCCAGATGCATGTCTTTGTAACGAGGGAGGAAACCGGAGTACCTGGAGAAAACCCACATGAAAGCAGGGAGGACGTGCAGACTCCACACAGAAGGCACTCCAGCCAAGAATCGATCTGGAGAACCTCTTGCTGTGAGGCAACAATGCTACCGCTGAACCACTGCACTGTCCGAATAATGAGGACTTCCTCATCGTTGCCAAATCTGTCTCCCTAATTGAATCCACTTTGGTCAATAAGCATAAGCTGTGAGCATTTCTTTGAGGGCTATGGGAAAGTCTGCTTAATTGGTGGCTATGACCATAATAAAAACAAATGCCCCAAACTTGGTCAGTGGTGTAGCATCTGTGTTAACAAAAATGTTGTTGTTGTCTTTTGGCTTTTCCCGGTTAGGGATCTCCACAGCGGAACTCTGGTCCACTAATGATTGGCAGTAGATTTTCACGAACGTCGAGGTGCCAGCTCGACATTCAACCTTCACCAAAGGTACGCCCATTTACGCATGTCTTTCAAATGCCCACCCAACCACAGACTCCACACAGAAGGCACTCCCCGCACTCCAGCTGAGAATCGAATGGGAGAACCTCTTGCTGTGAGGCAACAACGCTACCGCTGCTGATAAATTATACAGAGGGTGAGAAATTAATTTAAAACTGAAAAGAATGCACATGATAGAATGAAAAGCTGTGACTATAATTTGCATAATAAATGCTGGAGGAATGAATACTATATGACACACAGACCTTTAAACTAGAGAATAAGTTGGAATTTGAGGACGGGCATCTTGAAATAAATAACCCAACTGTGATGTTTAAAGCAGATGTGCATAATGCAATATCTACTTAAACATTCAAAATGATGTTTGAAAGAGAGCTAATTAAAGCCTTGAATATAAAATTGCTTGCTTATTCAGGTCTCCAAATATCAACATTGGGTCAGAAAGTGAGTACTTGTGAACATAAGAATAAGAAATATAAAATTCAGCTTCAGATATTTGGAATACACGTTCCATGTACCATATATATTTTTAGCTGTCAGAAGCTTTTTCTAAGTTGAAAAGAATTTATAATGTGTATGTAAAGAATTATGAGCTGTTTCACAAGTATGAAGATTTATTTACTTATCTGGGATATTTACCAGGTTCTTATTGCACTTAGATAGTTCCTGCCTTATTACTTCTACAGATCTTACAAGAAAAGTTATAGTAACACCGAAGACTAGAACTTAAAGGGAGATAACAGGAATGGTCAGCATGGGAATGATGGTCTTGAAACTGGAAAGGTTGCTAGTATGTTTAAGGGATAAGGGAATAGAGTTCCAGGAGTGGGCTACATAGCTGGAAAACAGATAGGTTCCTGCTACATGGGTGTGGCTTGTAGGTAGTGAGAAGCGTTTTGTTTTCAGATCAAAGTGGCCTAGCAGGGGTGTATCTGTGCAATAAGGCTAGTAGGGCTTTGCTTTGCTATGGCTTACATATAAAATTGTGAACTGTGAGTAGTTGGGCGCAAATGAGTTGCCTGGGTATTTCAAGCCAATAAAGCTGCTTTAGGGCTATGCAGTGATGGGTTCTGTTTGATGAGTTAGTGGCAGCTTTTGCTATTTTATTGTAGCACTGGTTTAGTTTATTTTGGATGGAAGCTTGAAGGTTAAGCAGCACTAGGGAGCCATTTACTAAAGTGAGAGAAGGAGTGTAGAGGCCAAGAGTTTCCTGGATGAATCAGTTAAGCAGTATTTTCTTCTACAGAGTGTCCCAAATTTTTGGTGATTTTTTTTGATAGCCTGTTGCACATGTTGTGTAAAGTCAAATATCAGTTTATCATCAATTGTCATGCCTAGTAGATTGGTGTGGAGGATGATTTCTGTAGGGGTGTTATCAGGAAATTTAGTTTGAGGCATGAAGGGCTTTTGGGAAGAATAGCAGCAACTTTGTTGTTTTATTTTTTTCTTTTTTTTTTTTGGATTAAGTAGAACCTGGCAGTCATACCTCTCAACTGTCAGTATTTTCTCAGAATGTCTAGATTTTTGGCTCATATTTTTGTCTGTTCCTCATAAAAGTTTTGATTTTCTGGGAAATCACTGATGATTGGAGTTACTAAATAATGACTGTAAGACTATGCTCAACAAGGTATTAAGGTTGAAAAGAATTCTGCTACAAATGTGCAACATAAATAAGGTATAAAATAAAGCTTGCTTAAATGTAGAAATAGAGTTTAGCAATATGTGATTAGCATCCATACTAAATAACTGTGGCTTGAAAAATAAGGAATTTGCTTAATGGATGTGTTTTCCTACAGAATCAGCAAGAATGTATGCATTTCGCACTGTCAGTAAGAAAGCTGACCTCTTACAGACTTAGCAAAAATGTAAAAAACAGGATGTGTGCATTTCACATTCTCAGTAAGAAAGCTAACCTGCTTTTTTAAAGAATGGAAAACAGGAAAACAATCTGTATGTGTTTCTATCATATGAAACTGCTAAGCAAGGAAGTTTGAATGGATATGCTTTCATGTCAGCATTTGCACAAGATGTTTCCTTAAAAGACAATACAAGCATCATTTCTCTACATGATGAAAACATATTTTTCTGCAAACACCAGCAAACAGATGATGTCCTTCATGGTTCAGTGTTGCAGTCATGACTGTAGGGTTCTTCCTGCCAGCAGCAGCCTCCGATCGGTCAGAGTCCCAAAGTCTGGATCGGGCGTCAGCTGAGGTTGCTTTTATCCTGACGTCAATGCGCCAGAAGGTATAAAGACTTCAGCTGATGCCATTTCCCCAGTCTTTCTTGTCACGCGGTGCCCTTTGCAGTTCACTGATGCTGGTCGGCCTGTTCCTGTTTGTTTTTGGATTTAATCCCAGGATTTTCATTTTATAAGATAAGTACCCCATTGGGGAGGTCTTTTTCTTGCTCCAGTCAGATGTCAGAAAAAGTTAATAATTGTATTTCTTGTGGGAAGCAAATACCTCATAGGGATTTTCACTCTTACTGTATTCCCTGCCTGGGTCCTGACCACGATGTTACTAATTTTGCTAGATTTAAATAGGCGTACTATTAGGCGTAGATATAACTTTGCCTTTTACTATTTTGGAAAAAGGTTTAATTATAACACGTCTTCGGATTCTTTTCTGGCTTCTGGGGTGTGTAAGAGGCGCAAGGATGCAGACAGTCCTCTGAGGTCCACAGCAAAGGATGTTACTCAGTTATTGCCAGTTGCTGGTTTGTCGGTCTTCAGTGAGGTGCCTTTGCAGACCCTGTCGTCCGCCTCTTTTGAACCAATTGCCTGTACCAACTCCGGTGTGGAACTGATGGGGTCTTCAGAATTGCCAGGGACTGGACCTTCGGATACTGCTCCCTCAGTTGGGTCCAGAGCCGCTAGGCAGGTACCGGCTTCTGAGGGAGTTCTCAGGCCTTCACAGCTTCCTGTAAATGTGGATTCAGTTTTACATTCAAAGACAAAGTCTAAGGCTCCAGCTAAAGTGAAATGGCAAGCACAGGCACCTTTTGATCAGGGTCCTAGGCCTCAGAGGCAGATGCTTAGGATGGCTGAAGATCTCTTAACTATGATTAGGGGTTCACATCCCCCTCCTGACAAGAAGCCTAGATTACAGTCCGATTATGATTCTTCAGACCAAATTTCTGTTTCTTCTGCTTCTTCCCTTGAGCAGGATTATTCTTTTTCTCCTTATGAGGATTCTGATGCTGAAGATTCCTTTCCTTCAGCTTCTCCTCCTGGGGATTATTCTTTTGGTGAAACTTTGCATGATATGAGGGTGCATTTTCACTGGGAAGAGCAGGAATTCTCTGAATCCAAGAAAAGGCTTAGGGATTTTCTTCTTCTCCCACAGCATAGGCTTCTGGCTATTCCCCCTGTATTGGACATTGTAGATGATGTTTTTTTGGAAGCTTCTCTCTCTCCTGATTCTTTTCCCCCTGCTCCGGTCAAACCGGATAGGTATTATAGGGTTCCAGATTCTCACAAGTTTCTTTTTAAGAATCTTTCACCTGATCCGGAAACAATTTCTCAGGGTTCTAAGGGTGTTAAAACGGCCTCTGCTAAAAATCCTATTCCCTCTGACCGAGAGTCCAGGGCTTTGGAGAGATGGGGTAAAAAAAATTATACTTCTGCTACATTGTCTATTAGGGCTTTGAACTGTCAATTTCATATGCTGAAGTATCAGCAATACCTTTTGTCTGTATTTCAACAAAAGATGTCAGCTGTTTTGTATAGGTGCGGATAATCAGGAGTTACAGGATTTATTGCATGCTATTGAACAGGTGGGTAAACATACCCTGCATTGTGGTTTTGATTCTTTGGAAGCTTCTTGTAGGGCTGCAACAACTGGTGCAGTTATTAGAAGACATGCTTGGTTAAAGGAACAAAGCTTGCCAGATCAGGTTAAAGCCAAACTTTTGGATGCCCCTTTGCAGCATGATGTTCTGTTTGGGTCCAAAGCTGAAGAGGTATTAAAGAAAATGGAGGACAAAGCCAAATCTATGCAGACGGTTAAAGATTTTCTACAGGTGCAACCTCCTAGATTTAGCAGACACTGGCCAGCTAAACCTTGGTTCTTTCTGGGCTCGGACAGGTCTCAGAGAGGCAGATTTAGGCGTTCCAGAGGTAGGGGACATGCACAGACCCATTTTAGGAATAGGCAGTGGAGTGCCCCCTCTCCCAAGGGAGTTGAAGATAAGTCTCAACCCTACCGAAAACGGTCTTTATGACTCTCCCTTTCTGGTTCCATGGGCTCCTCTCCTGGAAGCACCTTTGGGAGGAAGGATTTCTCTTTTTTATCAAAATTGGAGCCACATAACCCGGGACAAATGGGTTCTGGACATAGTCTCAAGAGGTTACAGATTTCATTTCCACACCTTGCCAAAACCGAATGGTTGGCCAGATCTGCCAAATCATCAGTGGACAGAGGCGCAACGGCAGGTTCAGTCCCTCCTGGCTATGAGGGCCATATAATTGGTACCAAATTTAGAAATAGGGCAAGGTTTTTATTCCAGACTTTTCCTGGTTCCCAGGAAGGAAAATTCGTGGAGACCAATCCTGGACCTTTCTGTACTAAACACCTTCCTAGATATACCAAAATTCAAGATGCTCACTCTGCAGCAGCTGCTGCCTATGTTGGGCAAGAACACTTGGATGGTGACTTTGGACTTAAAAGAAGCTTACCTGCATATTCGTATAAGGCAAGAGTGCAGAAGGTATCTGCATTTCAAAGTGGGCTCGAAGCATTACCAGTTCTCTGTGCTGCCCTTTGGCTTATCTACTGTGCCCAAGGTCTTTACAAAGTGCCTGGCACCAGTAATGGCATTTTGCAGACAGAAGGGAATTCAAATATACCCTTATCTGGACGACTGTCTTATTCAAGCGGACGACAAAGGCACTCTACTTCGGCATCTAGCTTTTGTGCAGCATCTTCTTCAGTACCTCGGTTTCACAGTGAATCTAAAGAAATCAAATCTGGTACCCACACAACAGATTACTTTCCTGGGTGCTCTTCTGAGTACTACAACCCAGATGGCTTCCTTGACACCAGACAAAAAAGTGCAACTGGCTTCTTCTTTCTGACACCTGGCTTCAATGAAACAGCTGACTGCAAGAAAAATTCTGCAGGCTTTGGGTTACATGGCTTCCTGCATTCTACTAATACCATATGCAAGACTGCATATCAGGAAACTGCAGTGGTACTTCAAGAGTGTATGGTCTCAGCATTACCACAGTTTGGAAACAGTGATCACGATTTTGCCTTGTCTCCAGCAAGAGTTTCTTTGGTTGGCCAAAGCCTGTCTACAGAACAAGGGGAAGCCTTTTTGTCCTCCACCTACCAACCAAGTTCTGACAACTGATGCTTCAGATTATGCCTGGGGAGCCCACATGCATGGGAGATGTCTTCAGGGTGTTTGGACAAAGGAGCAAACACACCTGCACATAAATTTGAAGGAGATTCTAGCTGTACAGAATGCCCTGATAGCCTTCAGGGACCTTCTACCAGGACAATTGTTGATACAGACAGACAACACTACAGTGATGTTGTACATAAACAGGCAGGGGGGCTCTCACTCTTACCCCCTGTGCAGATTAGCCATGACTCTATGGTACACTGCTCCGACCTGCAGTGTCAACTTACAAGCGCAATTCCTGCCAGGAAAATACAACACTCTGGCAGACACATTGAGCAGACACATTTCGGATCCATACAAATGGATGTTGGATGTTCGGATATTCAGGATGATTATAAAGGTGTGGGGATGTCCGGACACAGATCTCTTTGCATCCCCTCAGAATCATCAACTTCTGACATTCTGCACAAGGACCTACCACAAACTAGCATGGAAAGTGGATGCCCTCTCATTCAGTTGGAAACACCTCTCAGTATATGCTTTTCCTCCTTTTCCTCTTCTACCTCGGGTACTTCTGAAGATAAAACAGGACAGACCGCAAATGATTTTACTGGCTCCCAATTGGCCTCGGCAATTCTGGTATTCCACTCTGATGAACCTGGTTCAGGAGCCTCCCTGGATTCTGCCTCAAATCCCTCATCTACTGTCTCAATGGGATGGCTGGATACTGCACAGTCATGTCAAAACTCTGAATCTAGCTGCCTGTTGGATTCAGGGTCTGTAAACACCTCTACCCTTTCCAAACAGGTTATGGATGTAATCCTTGAAGCTAGACGGCCCAGCACTAGAAAATCTTATGTGGGTAAATGGAAAAGATTTTGCTCCTGGAATCAAGTCCAGGGTGGTGATTCTGCTGTTCTGAACATTCCTCTGATTTTACAGTATCTGACAGAGTTGTTACATACGGGCCTATCTTTTTCATCTGTTAAGCTTCATGCTTCTGCTATTTCTGCACATTACAATACGGATCCTCTGATTTTTTTGCATCCATTACTTAAACAATTTCTTAGAGGGGCTAAGAATATTTGGCCCCCTATGAGGGCTCCTGTTCCCACTTGGGATCTTAACTATGTTTTGGAGAAATTGACCTTGTCTCCTTTTGAACCTGCAGCTTCCACGGATTTGAAATTTTTGTCTTGGAAAACTGATTTTCTTTTAGCTATTACCTCTGCTAGAAGAATTTCGGAATTGCAAGCACTCATGGCTGTGGAACCCTTCCTTATTTTTCATCAGGACAGGGTATCTCTACGGACTAATCCCACCTTTATGCCCAAGGTGGTTTTGGCAGTGGCCTTGAATCAGTCTATTCATTTGCCTACCTTTTATCCTAATCCTCAAAGTGAGGAAGAAAGTCTTTTGCACTCTTTAGATGTGCACAGGCAGTTTAGTTTATACCTGGACAGGACCAAGATATTCTGGAAATCTGATCAGTTGTTTGTCGCTTATGCTCCTACTGTTCAAGTGAAAGTAATCACTGAGCAGACTATTTCCAAGTGGATTGCCCATTGCATCAAGTTCTGTTACTCTTATCATGGTAATCCAGTTCCTGTTAATGGTAGGACTCATTCTACCCGGGCTACTGCTACTTCAGCAGCTTTTCTTTGTGGGGTTCCTACCAAGGATATTTTGGAGGCTGCTACTTGGATTTCTGTACATAGCTTTTCTAAGCATTACAACCTCCCTCTCTATTCTAAATCCAGGGCCGGGTTTGCTTCTGCGGTTTTGCAAGGTTTTGTGACCGCTCCCTCTGTTTCTCCTCCAGCCACCCTTTCTTAGCTTTGGGACTCAACCCTACAGTCATGACTGCAACAGTGAACCATGAAGGACATAGTACAGTTGTGTACTCTTACCATAAATGTAGATGTTTGAGTGTGTTCACTATTGCAGTCTGGGGTACCCTCCCTCCTACCCCCTCTTTTGTTTTTTCTTTGAGTATTATCTGTTATGAGGTATTTTGGCTGATGAGGTTTTGGGCATAGTTTCTTTTTTAGCCTTTTCTTTTTGGGCACCTGACATCTGGGGCAAGAAAAACTGGGGAAATGGCGTCATTTGAGGTCTTTATACCTTCTGGCGCATTGACGTCAGGATAAAAGCGACCTCAGCTGACGCCCGATCCAGACTTTGGGACTCTGGTCGATCGGGGGCTGCTGCTGGCAGGAAGAACCCTACAGTCATGACTGCAACAGTGAACACACTCGAACATCTACATTTATGGTAAGAGTACACAACTGTACTTTTTCATACAAAGACCAAAATAGAGTACCAAGGAGAAAAACAGGATGTAAAACCACTATAAAGAGATTATAGCAGATAACTTTGTTAGAGATATTAGTGTAGGAGCACACATTTGTTCTGAGGTAATATTGTATCTCTCCTCTCATCCATGCTGTTTAAGAAGTAAAGTAGCACAGTACCCGAAGCTGCAACAGTAGTTCGTGGGATTTGTTATAAAAAGTTATTTATTGGTTACTGCTTTTAGTGACAGAGTTAGGTGCTGCATTGTGTACATTCTGCAAGTTTCTGTGGCAACAGACTGTAAATGCAATTATAACTAGACTTTGTTTTCAGCAGAATCCAGCCAGCAAGACCTTAGTGTCTTAAGAAGACATCGGCTCCATCACAGTAAGCAGCACCTTGATAATTAAATTTTCAGTGGCGAGCCTAGCCTGCATTTGAAAACAGAGGGAGTGGTAAGGCCTGCAGAGGGTCACTTCAGTCAAATTGCAGTAACTAGCATTTCTACATATGTGTAAATCCTAAACAGAAGTACTGCAGCAGTAAAGATTCTCAGACGTCTGAATCCAGATTGAGCCTGCAGTGCAGGAAAGTGGCAGTGCCATAAATTCTCCAAGAAAGGTGACCACCAATATTTCACAGCATCTCGCTGCTTGCTGTGTTTCACCAGCTTCTTGAATGACTCTGAAATATTTCCAGCCCTCTGCAACAACAGCCTGATCACCTGTTTTCTTGCTAACTGTTAAGACCTTTTTCTGTGTCACATTTTTAGTATGGATGCTATTAGACAGAATTCAAGCAAGTGTAAGCCAAGCTTTACTCATAATGTAGCAGAACAACCAGATAAAATATGGAGTAAACTGCAATGTTGGTATACACAGCACATTAGTAAATGTAAAACCTTATTAGGACAAGTTGATAGTAAGGTATTATGCAAATGTATTACAATATTTGACTGGTATCTGAAAGAAAACCATGTGGGGTATGACAAATGTTTACTGTGTACATCTTATGAAACTCCTTTTTGTGTACAATGTTATAAAAATACAGTGCATGCCTTTATTCAAAGGTTAGACTGTACAGACAAACATTTTAATGGTAAAGAACCAGGAAAAGTTAATATGCTTACATTATATTCAGATGTTGAACAGTTCTTTCATGTCACCACATGTAAAAGGTTTATTTCAGAGTTACAACAACAGTCAAATCAGTTACTGACAGAACTTCCAGTATAATCTTGTTACAAAAGAATGTAACAAACATCTAAAAGACAGACACAATGAGTTCAGGAAGTTTAGACAAATTCTACAAACGTTTTTCCGAAAGTGCATAGGAGTTTTAGATTCAGCAGAACAGGTTACTGAAAAATATCAGAAAGACTATGCAACATTTCAGAAAACTCTTCAACAGCAGTTACAGGATAAAGAAAATAAATTAGCTGAACTGACAAGAGACTTACTTCCTTCATACAACAGCTGAGCATAAGAAAAAATTGCAAAAGAGCAGGAAACTGCAGCTGATCTGTACAAAAGAGATATATTTTACAATATACTTGTGTTTTGAAAATGGTTAAACATACATAGCAGGATCTGATGTATGGACAAATCATTCCCAAATGTTTTAAAACTTTCATTCAGTCAAAGCAAGACATTCATCAGTACAAAAGTCAAGTAGAGCATACGACTGCCATTCTCATAGCATAGTCAAAAGGTAAACAAAACGGTTCTAGTGCATAACAGTAAAAATCTGAAGTCACAAGATTGACATGCATGTATTTTCTTTTCATTTAAAGTACATCTGTTTATAATGCACAAGAGGAAAGGCAGACAACAGCAAATGTAACTAATGTAAATATAAACATGTGTTAGTTAAGCCAATATCTATTTTGTTTTTTAACCATTTCTTATAATTGTATAGTAACACCACACCAAACAGTTAAAGTTCTGAATTTTAAAAAGAAATAAAATCACAGATGATATTAGTCAAGCAGTTTTTGTAAAATGAATGGCAGAGCAGTTAAATAAATAAAAAAAATACTGAAATCCAAGTTAAAAAAATATGTAAGCTAATTGTAAAGTAATGTCTAGTTGTGTAGTATAAATGCATAATTATGCAAATCACAAATATAATACGAAGTGCTTTTACAACTGCATTCTAATATCAAGCTGCAAGTGTATTAACAGATGATTAAAGGAGAAATGTTAAAAGGGTTAACTATGGTCTATAGAGTCTAAAATGTGAGCTCAGAACTTCCCAGACTGGATAAATAGTTACAGGAAATATTGAGCAGATAAGGTAAAAAAACAATTGCCAGACAAGTGGCTTGAGTTTTCTAAAACATTATTGTTATTAAAGCATAATTGTTAAATGTTCACATGCAACGCTATTTGGCAATTGTAATAAAATGACACAATTGTGCATACGTCATTAATAATCTGTTTGCAGGTAAATGTTAAAAGTAAAAAAAAACTCAATTACATCAAGTATAGCCAGCAAATGGGTCATAATATACATACAGTTCAAATAAGTTATGCAGGAGGGTATAAATACCTACTAATAGTAGTAAACAGCAAAAACATTGTAAAAAATGATCAAATCAGACAAAGGTCCATAGTTTGTTAGTAACCTAATAAAGCAAATCGATAACCAATGTGTTGGGCTGACATACATTCTATTCTCACAGTATGAAGCAAATAAGCAATACTGCAGTACTACAGGGGGAGGGGTACTTTCTCAGTTTTACACTGACTGTGTGAGCAGTATTGCAAAATGGTCTAAAATAAACTACAGGAAGAAATAATATCTCATTCCTTCTTGACAATACTCTTTTGGGGGGGAGGGGAAAACAGAATAAACCTGACAGGCCAAGATATTTTACTATTTTTAATATGTTTTTGGCAAGACAATGTTGGTATGCAAAAAGCATAAATGTTTCTAATTGCTGGGTATGTAGTTGCCTATGGTGGCAATTCCACTAGATACTTCTAAAGAGACTTAAGAATTGTCCAGGAGTTTTCTTGATGTTAATGTTACTAAATTTGTAAGATTAGACTAAATGTAGTTTGCAGTCTTTGTATGTTGTTGTTCTTCTTATTTTGGCTTTTCCCGATTAGGGGTCACCACAGTGGAACTCTGGTCCGCTAATGATTGGCAGTAGATTTTTACGGTGCCGAGGTGCCAGCTCGACGCCCAACCTTCAACGAAGTACAAATACAAAATAATTCAGTGTAAATAAAATGAATGGCTAATAAATATGTGTGAAAAACATGTTTAAAAATGTGTCCAGGGTACCTACTAGATTGAAATGCATGAGTAGCAACCAGTCTGTGTAGATGTATACTGTATAGAACACATTGTAAAGTTAAAAGTTCAAAAGTAATTTGTCAAGTTGTAATTTTATTACTAGTTGTAATTTTATCAATTGTTTTGGAACCATCATTTTATCAGTACCAGTACTGGTTACCCCTGTTAGAGGAAAATTATATTAAAATATTGTACTCATACAACTAATTGTTTAATATGTACATAGCATTCTTTAGTGTATAAATCATGTTTTTTTTAAATCCTCAAGTAGTAAATAGACTAAAATAATGACATTCAAATATTTATTATCTAAGCACAGTTCAGTACTTTACCAAGGTGTTTAATATGTTCACTTCACTGTCAACCAAGGTGTTAATGGGCAGTTCAGATATATGACCACAATGTTATGGTTACAATTACATTGAAACTGTATATTTATAGCACTAAATAACATTTGCAGTAGCACACAGTTCTTGTCTCTTATAGATATTAGTCTATTTCTAATTGTTTGGTATAAAATGATTAATAAAAGTAAACAGTTAATTCAACAGTTGCAAAGAGGTAATAAAAAGTTCTAAGTCATAAATTGGATTCTGTGATTGCAAGAGAACAAATTAATCAAGTTAGAAAATAAAACTAAAGCAGACACAGCTCATTACTGATAAAGTATTTTCACAGAATGGTCTGCAAAAGAAAAAGTTGTTAAATGCATTCACTTTTATTAATAATACTTTTTATTATTGTATTAACTATTTAAAATTGCATTTTGACTTCTATCAAAAGAAAAAATACATATCAGTATAAAGTGTTTTGTTAGTATGTTTAAAAAAAAAGAGGGAATTGTAAGAGTATGGTCAACAAAGCATTAAGGTTGAAAGTAATTCTGCTACAAATATGCAACATAAATAAGGTATAAAATAAAGCTTGCTTAAATGTAGAAATAGAGTTTAGCAATATGTGATTAGCATCCATACTAAATGACTATGGCTTGAAAAATAAGGAATTTGCTTACTGGACCTGTTTTCCTACAGAATCAGCAAGAATGTATGCATTTCACACTGTCAGCAAGAAAGCTGACCTCTTACAGACTTAGCAAAAATGTAAAAAACAGGATGTATGCATTTCACATTGTCAGTAAGAAAGCTAACCTGCTTCCTTAAAGAATGGACAATAGGAAAACAATCTGTACATGTTTCTATCATATGACACTGTTAAGCAAGGAAGTTTGAATGGATATGCTTTCATCATGTCAGCATTTGCAAAAGCTGTTTCCTTAAAAGATAATACCAGCATTATTTCTCTACAGGATGAAAACATATTTTTCTGCAAACACCAGTGAACAGATGTTTTCATACAAAGACCAAAATAGAGTACCAAGGAGAAAAACAGGATGTAAAACCACTATAAAGAGACTATAGCAGATAACATTGTTAGAGATATTTGTGTAGGTATGCACATTTGTTCTGAGGTAATACTTTATCTCTCACATCATCCATGGTGTTTGAGAAGTAAAGTAGCACAGTACCTGAAGCTGTAACAGTAGTTTGTGTGATTTGTTATAAAAAGTAATTTATTGGTTACTGCTTTTAAAGTGACAGAGTTAGGTGTGCATCAGTGTACATTTTGCAAGTTTATGTGGGCAACAGGCTGTAAATACAATTATAACTAGACTTTGTTTTCAGCAGAATCCAGCCAGCAAGACTTTAGTGTCTTAAGAAGGCTTCAGATCCATCACAGTAAGCAGCATCTTGATAATTAATTTTTCAGTCACATCCATTTGAGTTTCAGACTTTATATCCTTCAGGAAATGCATGGCAACACAAATCCTGTTATTCTATCAACGTTCTAGCTTGTAAGAGCAATAGTTAAAATCTGTCCCTATTTTGGGCCTTTGTCTTCCCATTATTTTAGTGTTTGTCCAGATTTCTTGCTGTAACAGGATGCAAGCTATGTTTGGAGTTATTGAGTTAGCTTTCAATTGATGAAAATGACTCTTAGTGAGGTGTTGTAAGTTTTAGTTTATTGGCAGAACAGATTAACATGGATTCATCAACATATTGTATGAGAGAAGTTTGCTATTTGGCAAAGTGTAGGTTGTTGGTAAATATGTTTGAAAAACAGTGGCCCAAGTATGGAACCATGGGGAAACACCTGTTTTGATAGGTAGGAAAGATGAGTGAGAATTAATCAATTTAACAGACGAGCCTATTGGACAGGTAGTAGAACCATTTGGTGGAGGTGTTTGATAATTCAAGTGAAGAGAGCTATTTCAGAAGAAACCTGTGTGAAATGGTATCAAAGCCCTTGGATAGGTCCAGAAACATGGCAGAAACCAGTTGGCCTTTGCCTCTGGCTAGGCTAAATCACTATCACTGTCTCTGTCTAAATTGCATGGCTTTTCCTTACCTAGGTTATATGTATGAGCTTCTAGATATAGAGAGTAGGGTTCCTTTGTCTATAAATAGTATTTTCCTAAGCTATATATTATCAGAGGTACCTCAATGTTCACCTACTGAAATGATTTTATGAGTGTTTTATTCTGAGTTGGTTAGTAACAGGTTTGCCTTCTTGTTGCTATTATTATTACTTAGAACCTGAGTAAGAGTATATTACTGGCTATATAGATCAGTACAATACATTCTATATACCAGTTATAACATATTTCATGGCATGTGGATGATTATACCATTTAAAGTTCATTATAGTAAGCAGAGTAACATATACTTTTTATTATCTGTATAGAGAAAGTTTAGGTAAAGAGAAGATATTGGGATAAAGAGTGAAATAGATTAGGATAACTTGAGAGGCAAAACAGCCTGTATTACCTTTCTGTATTGCCACTGTTTGATTTCTTTAATCAGAATAAGGTGCTTCACTACTACTGCTACCTATAATTTATCTCCAATGCGCTTTTGGGATTGTTAAGGAGATACATATAGTTTATTATACAGAAGAGTAAATTTTGCCAGTAATTACATTTCTCATATCCTTCAAGTCACAGAAAATGTGACACTGAAGAATTACATTTGGCATTTTTATCTCTTGGCAATAAAATCTTTAGCATCAGACTGTTAGGTTGTAGCAGCTAAAGGAGAAGTAAAGGCACTTCTCAAAGCTCTGGAGTTACAACTGATACTGCCTATGTAGTATGTCAGCCATTTGTATAAATGCATAGTAATTGTGTCCATGAAACTGTCACACAGTTTATCTAGGAAGAAAACCCCACAAAAGATAAACTGCCCAAGACATGGCCTACAATGGAAGAAGAAGAGGCCATCCTAAAACAAGTAAGAGCAGCACTAAAAAAAAATCAAGTCAGGGAAAGCAGCAGGCTCAGATGAGGTCACTGAAGACATGATCAAGATATTAGGAGACTTAGGGGAGAAATGGCTCCTGAGGGAACCTATAGCAGTATGAGAGAAAGGTATATCCCCGTTTACTGGAGAATAAGCATACTAGTGCCAATGTAGAAGAACAAAGGGGACATTCACAACTGTGGGCAGTATAGAGGTATCAGACTCCTGTCACACTGCATGAAAGTTCTGGAGAGGGTGATTGATAAACAGTGTGCAGAGTAGTAGAAAGTAAAATGGTAAATGAGCAGTTTGGATGCAGATCAGGATACAGCACAACTGACCAAATGTTTGCAATGAGACAGATGATTGAGAAGAAGCTAGACTCTGAAAAAGAACTTAAGTATACATGGGATGAAACTGAGGACAAAAAAGACAGATCAAATAGGCAAAATCAGAAGAAGTTGAGAATTGAGATAAAAGGGAAAAATAATATAACAAGTTAACAGCTTTGAGTACCTGGGAGAGGTGGTTGAGGAGATGTGTAGTGTGAATGAGGAGGTGAAAGCTACAATAAGAGGGGATTCAGCCAACTTGCACAGGGTATCAGGTGTAGTGTATGACAGAAGAATAGCAAAGAAGCTGAAAAGTAAGGTGTACGACACAGCAGTGAGACCAGTAGTACTGTGTTGTTCAGAAACCTGGGCAGTAAAGGCAGATCAACTGAGGAAGCTAAAAATGATGGAGATGAAGTGCCTGAGACAGGTGGTAGGATGCACGCTGTAGAAAAGAGGAAGAAATGAGGATATAAGAACAGAAGCAA
The DNA here is from genome assembly GCF_019279795.1 of Protopterus annectens. Taxonomy (NCBI): domain Eukaryota; kingdom Metazoa; phylum Chordata; order Ceratodontiformes; family Protopteridae; genus Protopterus; species Protopterus annectens. The sequence goes on along the minus strand of NC_056739.1, from coordinate 1,280,793,248 downwards.
AAGTATCTCTATTTGCAGAAAAGGCCAAAGAGTACATATTATGGTGCAAGAGCACACAAGGACATCCAGCAAAGTGGTGGATGGATTGTGTGAGAGAAGACCTGTGGCAGTTAGGCATGATTGTTGAAGAAGGTAGGAGAGTGACGATGAATAGCTGGGGAGATGGTGACAGTTGACACAGCATGCCGAACACATGCAGAAAAATGGGCGAAGGGGTTGATGATGATGATTAAAAAGTGATGTTAGAACAATTAATAATAAAGTATAAGGGAATTAAAAAGCATATCATATAGAATAGGGATAGTATTGGAAATATTTAAAGAAATTAAAGTATGTAGAGCAAATGCATAGAAAGAATGAACTGGCAGAGGGGAAGTAAGAAAGAGAAGAAAAGAAAAAACTAGAAAAGTAGGGAAGGCAAGTCAAGAATCTGAAGCAGATGAGTCAGTGGAGTTAGAAGATCAAAAGAATAGAGGATAAACAAATTGAAAGAGAATAGTGAGGAAGAGAATTAAACCACTTGAATAAAAGTAGACAAAGGACAATAATCTAGCAAGAAAGTAAGAAGGAGGACATAAATGCATGTAGGAAGGTGAAAAAGTTAAGTGCAGCAGAAAGTATAAAAGAAGAAAAGGAATATATTGGCCAAAAATTATTAGAAAGTAGAAAAAAAATGAGAAATGAATGAAAGGGGAAGCATAATGTAAATAATTTGGAGACAAGAAAATGAAAATAATATGAATATATAATGTGCTGTATATCTGGAGTAGAGCAGAAACTTTAACTCAAAAATGAAAGAAGAATAAAATAAATAGCTGGAATACTGAGAAAGAAAAATCAAAAACTTCCCTCTCTACAGTAAGGTTTGAGAAGTGTGATATACTGCAATTCATATGTGAAACAAAAGAAAATCTTTCTTCTTTGAAAAGTTGATGAACTTGGTAATGGAAAAAAGTGCCAGTAATTTGGATATAGAAACGTTACAAAGAAACAAATTAATTTTAATAACAATGGTATGTTACAATATATTCAGTAAACTTATAAAAATATGTTGAGAAAACAAAATATCTTTCAGACTGTATGGATGAGAGGTAAACTTTGTGAATGAACAAGGTTTCTAGACAGTATGATACAGGCACGGAACTGATAGCATTATAAAAGTGAAAGAAATCATCAGCAAAATGCTAAGAGATTATACAAGCAAATCAGTTACTGCAGATAGATAAGAAGAATGGATGAGAAATAAGGCTAGCAAAATTAATAAGTCTGTGAGAGAAAACGATTAAACAAAATTTGAACAGTGTGGCTGTAAACTCTAAGTGCAATGTGTCAAGTATGTATAATGTGATTTTCTGGAAACTTAAAAAATGAGATTTTTTTGATGGAGACAATGTTTTATAAAACATGAAGGCTAATGGTGTTGCATTGGTCAAAAGTGCACAAAACTGATCACATATATAGTACTTTTCTGAATAACGAAATTCCAGCCAACATCAGGAAAAAATTTATGACACTGGAATATACATTTTATAGTGGCAATAAGACACGCATAACAATTGACAGATAGGGAAAAAAAGTGTAAAAGAAAGAAACTTTGGTAGTAATGCCATAGAATACACATGATTTAAAGATCAAAGCAAAGGACAAAGACTTTTCAAAATATATCACCAATCTAGACCGCATTCATCTTTAAAAAACTTGGTTGACAGAGGATGAAATCAAAATTCTTCAGGATTAAGAATGCTATGAAGTTGTGGCAAAGGAATATAACAAATCTGGAAAAATTGTTGGTCCCTTTTAACATTTATTAAAATAAAAAGAAGTTTGAAGTTCAAGTAAAAAGGTGAACATTATATTTTGGCCAAATTTAAAATTAATGCCCAGACCTTTAATATGCAAAATACAGTTCTGCTATGAAATTCAACCTTCCTGAAAGTCAAAGTTCCAAACGATGAACAACAATAAAAAAAGTCTGAAAAATAAAAGGGCAAAAAACTCCTTTTCTTCTAATATTTTTGCAGGTGGGCAAGTCCCACTGTGTCCCCAAACTTATATATACCAACTCCACTGTAGCAGCAACTTGAAAAGGGGGAACTCTACCTAAATGAGTCAATCATTGCCAGTGTACAATTAGAAATATCACCAGCTGTTAGAAAAATATGTATTAATGTATATGTTTAGTGCTTATTAGAAGCTAAAAGGGTTAACACATTTCATTCTATTTTATGTACAGCTTAGTTTTGTATGAAACTACAAGATGCTTTCCAAACTGCAATATGCTTTCTGAAACTGCAAGATTCTCTCTGACCTAGTATTTGCTAGCACAGCAAAATTCATGTTTATGCCTTTTGGAAATTTACTGAGAAGCAGGTGATTATCTGCTAGGTCAGGAAAATAATGAATAGAACAATACTGTTTTCTATAATGTTACTGAACTTGAATAATCAGCTCTGTTCATGTTATGAGAACATGCACAGCTGCAGAAAAGATAGATACAGTTGAACAAAGACTGCTTGAAGAAATGAACTACAATCTGTACTTGCTTTGTGCTCGAATTAGCCATAGTACCTTGAATGGTAACATTGCATAGTGAGAAGTTGTATCTGACCGGTGGTCATCAAGGCCGCGTTGTTTTTCTTAGGAAGTTTTTTTTTTGTAAACTTGATATGCCAGCAGAAAATTATGGACAAACAGCTGCTATGAAATAATATTGAAAGAACTTGTGATTTATTACGTCAGCTTAGTAGGCAATGGGCAGGATTCACGAAGGCTTGCACGGAGTGTAAGAGACGTGTAACACTCCATGCAAGCCTCGCGATCCAGGAACAGCCCGAAACTCCGTGTAAGAGACCATCTAAAATGTCTCTTACACGGACTGGGCGTGGATATGCTAAATACCTCACTTGCAGCCGAAAGGTATACAAATGAGGTATATTAGCGATCCACGAAGCAGAAACCAGCCCGTGTAAGAGATGTTTTAGCTGCAGAAATGTACTCAGTTGACAACTGAGTACGTTTCTGCAAAAATCACAACAGAGCCATGTCATCTCCAAATAAAGGGCGCATATGTGTCAGGCAGCATGCCAATGGCCAAATATGTGGCCATTGGCAAGGTAACCTGATGCAAAAATTAAAAAAATATAATTTTTTTTTAAACGCAGCGCAGCCCCGCGCAAACGGGCTGCGCTGTATAAAACATAAAAATGAAGGTTATAAACCCACAAATGTGGGTTTTATGCAATTCATGGAATGACAATGCAAGGACCAGCAGACCAAAAACAACATGGCCACCGTGTAGTGGTTGCTAAGGGGGGAAGCTGAGTCTAAGACATGTAACTAAGCATTAGTAGGCAATCTCATGTAAATGAGGGTTAGGATACTGAATCCCACAGTCACATAGCAAATGAGCACAGTCTGAGTAGTGTAAGAGATACATAAGGGGGAGGAATAGAGTAGGAGATAGGTGACATCACAGGGGGGAATGGTAGAAAGAAATGCAGTTCATTGGAGGTCAGTGTAACATGACAGATGACAGACACAGATCAAGGAAAGAGGAGTGCCACAAGATAAGCATGGGAAAGTCAAGAAATGGAAGGTGCACACTGTTACTTACACCAAAGTTTCTTGCTGGTCATGCATGCGCATGTGTGCGCACCATGAAGCACGAGTAGGGCAGTGTGCGCGGGTGTAAGGCAGACTGAGCATGTGGGAGCGTGGTGGTAGATGTTTAACACTGTTTGCGCTGGTGTGCGCGTGTGTAGGGCAGACTGAGTATGTGGGAGCCTGTTGGCAGACTTGTAACACTGTTTGCGCTGGTGTGCGTGCGTTTTAACTCGAATAGGCAGATCCTGAACCGTGTAAGCATGTGTGCGCGTGTAAGCCACTGTGAGCGTGTTTCTGCTGGTATGCACGCTGCTCCCCCCTGAGGAAACAGAAAGGAAAAAGGAAGCAACAGAATTAGTAGGAAGCTAGCAGGGAATACTGCTGGAGCTAGCAGGTGAAAACAATTAGAAGCAGGCAATTACACAGGCAGAATAGTAGCCCAGCCCAGCACTTAAAACTCTGCAAACAGCAGTGCAGGATGTTTCTCTCAAGAGACACTGCAAGACAGGAGTAAGCTATTAGAAGTGAAAACTGAAAAAGCTGAACTCAGAGCAGAAATGTTAGGGGCTGCCATGGCTGTCATAATGAGACATAGGCGACTTGCTGAGGGTGGTGACAATACAGATGATGCCAGACAACCCACAGAGAGGAGACGGAGAAGAGTGTATAGGCCCAGGGTCACCTACCACGGGTTACATGAGCTGGAGATAGTAGAGCGCTATAGAGTGGACAGAGCTCCTGTAGCAAATAGTTGAGCTGTGCAGACCACGCCTCACACACAGAACCAACAGAGGGGAACCCATCCCAGTGGAAACCAAGGTATGTGTTGGCCTAAGAATACTAACAACAGGTACCTTCCAAAGACCAACTGGTGATATGATGGGGATATCACAGGCATCACCCTTCAGGGTACTGCACCAGTTCCTGGATGCCATGTCAGCACATGTCGGTGATCATGTATATTTCCCCAATGCCCGTGAGGTATTGGCCAGCAATCTGCATCTCTTCCAGCAAATAGCGGAATACCCTGAGGTAGTGGGTGCAATAGACTGCACGCACATACGCATCAAAGCACCAGCCGGTGAGCGGGGTAGGGCCTACATTAACCGCAAGGGCTTCCCCTCCATCAACTGCCAGGTCGTGTGTGATGCCCAGGGCATAATAATGAATGTGTGTGCTGGCTGCCCTGGGAGCTACCATGATTCCCACATCTGGCATTTGACGCAGCTGTACCAGACATTAGCCAATGGGGACATCCCACACGGACACCTAGTGGGGGATGCAGGTTATGCACTGGAGCCGTGGCTGATGACACCCATCAGAAATGCACACACACCTGAACAGGAACGCCATAATGAGGCACACGCACAAACACGTAATGTAATAGAGCATGTATTTGGGCTGCTCAAGTCATGGTTCCGGTGTCTGGACACATCTGGTGGAGCCTTGCAGTACACACCAACTACATGTACCCAAATTGTCATGGTATGTGCTATGCTATATAATATGATCTTGCGAAAACAGCTGCAGCAGGACCAGCATAGGGCTGGGCCAAACAGCCCCCCACCATTGCCAAGGCCATCACAGGCAGAGCGTGACTCAGAGGAGGAACAACCTGAGCCTGCCCCAGTAGGCAGAAGGAGGCATGCCCAGTATGCCCTGGCCTTGGCAAAGAGGCAATGCATATCACATACACTGGCTCAGTAGGAACCCTGGGAATGATACCCCCTCTGACTCACTCAAATAATAACAGGGATGCCTAAAATGACATGACCTGCTCACAAACATGTACAGGGAGTATAATATGCGCATCTGACAGAGGCAGCCCTGCAGCACCACCTGAGGCATGAATGCCATGTGTTAAGTAATGTAACACCATGTACTATATGCACACCTGAGGACCCTGACTAACATCCACCCTCACCAAGCATGAAGCCACAAAATGACGATGGGATGATCAATTGCAATAACTGGCTGAAGTAATGCAGTTAGTCAAAGGGGAGCCAATGTGTTTCAGCCTGGGAAGACATGCGAGCATGACATGATGCACCACCTGCTAGGGTGGCATGCACCTATCAGTCCAGGCCCCATGGATACTGGCAAAGGCTGTCAGTACCCACAGCATGCCCTGAATAGATAAGTCTCAAAACACAAACCCACCTTCATAGGTACCACAAGGGATAGGAACCTAGATGTAACGCTACCCAATGCCAGAAGTCTAAACAGCAAGATGCATGCAGTGTAAATGCACACAGTATGGAGAATGTTGATATCAGTCCTGTAACAGAAAACTGGGTCAAGGCTCACATCAGCACCCTAACACTACCAGGTTACACCTCATACTGTGCTGTACAGCCGCAAAACATGGAACAAGCTACAAAAGGAGGGTGACTAGCAATAAATGTCAAGGATAACCACACCCCCATGTTGGTACCACAACAAGAAACAGCATGGATTAGCCATGGTCAAATACCAATGGTTAAAACCGCCTCCCAGTATATAGCCTGCTGCAGACTACTGTCCTAATACCAGGAACTGCACCTGGCCTATGTTGGAATACATGAATATATCAAGCCCCCCAAACCACATTATATTGCTTGACTGAAAATACCCAGACATACACTGGGAGCATTATACTAGCACCAACACAGTAGGAGAAATGTTCCCAGAATCCATAAACCAAAATGCCCAGGAACAATGTACCACCCCCACAAGAGGGGTAAGCATACTGGATGTGATAATCAGCAACATGTGTACTGGATGGCAAGATGAGAAGTGTATCCCTCACTGGTAAGACCAGACCATAGAGTAATCACACTGGATATACACATCCTGACCACAGTCCCTGGCCAGAAAACCACAGTGAAAAACATGTGTAAAGCATAGGTTGCACCCCTCCAAACCGATGTGGAATCCACGAAAGGCCCTGTGCAAGTGCAGAATATGGGACACACCACAGAACATGTTATACATTGCCTCTGGATCCATGAACACAGCCAGGAATGCTTGGAGTATGCAATCACAAATAACAACAAGACACAATGCCATACACGCAGGCATCTGGCATGCTGGACTCCAGCCATTACCAAACCATGCAAGAGAATGAGGAAGCTACTACATGATAGAGCAAACATAAAAAGGGAAGTAATCACTGATCAGTAGTAGGGCAATAAAATATGTCCACACATACAATCCACTAAGGCCAGCCACAACAAGTAGAATCTGTGAATCCAGAGGCAATGTGACACCTGCCCCAAGTACACAGACAACCCACAACTCCCCCCAATAAATACAAATATATGTGAGAGATGCAACCATTTATCCAAACCGGAGGCTGAGCTCCCCCAACTCAGTACTGTCAAAACTAGTCAGGAGGAGAAGGTAACCACATACACCACAAACCCAGTCCCACATAGACCTATCACAACTGTAAACCAAACACATAAACACAGAAAAACATTCCCGGAGGCCCTAATTATAAACACACCACACCAACAGAAGCCTCCAAAGCAGATTCCCAAGCAACCACAACCTCCATACATAGCACATGCAACACATAGTACACAAAGCTGGTGTGCCAAACAGTTACAGGCCAGAAGGAGAAACAACATGCCTGATACAGTTGTAATAGGTGTCTGTATAGGCAGACACACTGCTGTCCCACTCACCAGACTGAACAAGGGAAAGGGTACAGTAAGCTGCCTGTAGGCTGCCACAATATGCCACATAACACAAGTACGCAAGTCACCCCAAAGCAAGCAGAAATATGATGCACTCATTGTCCATGCTGGTGTGAATGACCTGAGATGTACCTCCCTGGACTACATGAAAAGAGACATGGATGAGCTCTCTGAGTATGTACCCCAGGCCGGTATGACACTGGCCATTTGCAGCATCCAACCCTCACCAAGAATGATGCCACAGTACAAACACAGAATGATCAGCTTTAACAGGTGGCACAGTTACAGCTGTCAGTCCAAGAGGGTCTAATGTCTGTCTGCTTGAGATGTCATGCATGACAAGCCATGCTGCTGTTCCAGGGATGGCTTGCACCTGTTACCCTGGGCATCTGGATACTGGATAAGGCCTTTGCCACCTCCATAGAGCTGTCGTAGGCAAGGCCAAAAGACTAACCCACCACCCTAGAAAACATAAGTGGTAAGAAACATAAGGGTAATGCTGACCAATGCCAGATGTGTAAACTGCAATATGCATGCCCCTGAGGCACTTCCCAGTATGGAGAACATCAATGTCTGTGCAGTGACAGAAGCCTGCTGCAAGCCTACTGATAGCACACCAGCACTACCAGGTTATACCACATATCATGCGTTATGGCCTCAACACCTGGACCAAAACATCAAAGGAGGGGGAGTATCCATATGCAGCACAGACACCCATACGGCCAGGTAACTTACAATGCACAAGCAGCGGAGACCACCCATGTGCACCTAAGTGTAGTCAAAACTGCTGTACAGTCTGTAGCATGCGACAGACCACACTCTCACACACAAGAACCCCACCCAGACATCCTGAAGACACTGGACAGTATGAATGTCCCACCAAATACCAGACAAGGTACTCACAAATTACCACATAGGTGGTAAACCATTATGTATGCAAGGAGTAATCAGGGACCTAGGGACACAAGTTGACAGTAACCTGTCATGTGACACTCACAATGTCAATGTGGCTAGGAAGACTGTCTATATTGGACACCGTATCATGAAAGGATTCACATCTACATCAACAGAGGTCACTGTGCCCCTGTACTGTACCCTTATCAGACCCATAATCTAGTACAATGACTCATATGGGATGTACCATACCTGACACCTGCAGCGGTTCGGAAGACCTCAAAGGTACCCCACAAGAGGATAAAGGGTCTCAAATATATGTCATATGCTGCCTGGCTGTAGACACCCCAGCTGAATGCAGTCACAGACTGCCTACACAGAGGCATTGTATGTCTGCTGTACAAGGCCATGTCCAACACAGGAGTAATGGACATGCTCCACCACAGGAAATCAAAGCCATTGGAGCTGTGAGAGTGACAGATGTCAGCCTCAACACATAATGAAATAGGATGTGCTGGAGGGACAGATACATAACCCAGAGGCTCCCCACACCCAGAAACAGGATCCCAATCCATGTTAGGCAGTGCCCCTCACTGACACCCCTCAACAGGAATATTGCCAAGTGGATGGATGATCGTACATGTACACTGGGGGTCTTCACTGTGTCACGTCCAGACAGAGGCACAGTAAAGAAAATCATAAATGGCCATAATAGTCACATAGCAAGGGGCGGCGAAAGACACACACACTCTGGCTTGGCTTACTAATGCCCTAGGGTGGATAGCCTAGTATGAACCCATGAACCTATGAAGATACAAATTGTACAGGACACTAAGGATAATCACAAGGCTTACTTAACTGATGGTAGGAACCAAGTTGGGAATTCACAGATATGCCCCGAATCACACAGATATTACAAACAACATACCAAACACACACACATATTGCTAACATACAACCTGACAGGTTCAGTGCAACCCCCCCCCCAGAATGCAAAATATCTATCCCAGCAGACTGCTGGTCCCCTGACATTGCAGATGCTGAGGTAACAGCCATCATCTGCAAAGCAAAACACACAGCAGCAAAGGTATGTGATGGTGTCCTGGGCTGAGGCCAACATGGACTCCAAGAATAATGGAATGCCAAATCACACTACTGCCCAATGCCAGCCTTACCACAGGATATGTACCCAAAGAGCAGTGTACAACAACAGTGGTCCTTCACAACAAAGGTGTTGCCTGAATGGATACTGCAAACTACCACCCCAGGATCCTGACAAGCTTGGTCTGCACAGCTATGGAAAGGATCAGTATGTACCGCAGACATAAAGCTATCGTGGACCTACTGACACCGGACCCTACACAGTGTGGCTGTCGTAACTGCAGATCCTGCCCCTAAACATGTTTGACCCATTTGAAACAGTCATTAAGGTCATTGATGAGGGCAATGTGGTCCACACAGCGTAGCTGGACTGTGCATATGCTTCCAGACAATACCGTACGAGTTCAGTATGGATATGTTCACTAGCTTAAATATATACCCCTATGTCAGTAGAGGGGTTGCAAATCAGACCAAGGACAGAACTGACATGGTCAGACATGCTGCATCCATGTCAGACTACAAAGCAGATATGAGTGGCATCCCACAAGGCTTGGTCCTGGGACCCCCCCCCCGTTCCGTATATATGTCCCATAGGTACAGGCCAACATGGAAGGACTGTGACTGAACATGTATGCAGAGGAGTACAAACAGCCCACCATATCTGACCCCCAGCTGACACAAGCAACCCACAAAAGGGCCACCTAGAAACAGACAACTGGAGCCATAGCCATGTCAGCAAGCTAATTGCAGAACTGTGTATAGACAACCACCGTGGATATACAGTAAGTGCCTACAAATTACCACACAGGTGTTAACCCATTACGTATCTAACATGTAATGAGAGACCTGGGGACACAATGTGATAGATATCCTGCATTGGACAAACATGTGGCTGTAGTGTTCGCATAAACATACCATATACCCACCCAATCATGAAGGTCGTCAGATGTAGATAAGGGGAGGTCACTGTGGCTCTGCAGTCATCCTTCATCAGCATCACAATTGACTACAATAGCCCCTGTGGGATAAACCTCAGCAGACACCTCCATCAACTGTAAAGTCCACAACAGTACCCCACCAGGTGTAGCAAAGAGCATAAACAGATGCCATGTGTTGCCTGAGTAAACAAACTGCAACTCCACACACTGCCATACTGCCCACCCAGAGGCAAGCTGTGCCTGATGTATGAAGCCATGTCCAAGCTGGAATCAATGAACATGCTGCACCTTGTACAATCTGAATGGCAGTGAGCTATGCACATAAGAGACCTGAAGCCCAGCACTGACTTACATAGGACAAGCTGTACAGAATGATCCATAACACAGAAGGCACCCCCACTCTTGAGTAAACTCCCAGTACAGGTTAGCCAGAGAGTCACCTATCGACACCCCTCAAGAAGAATCCCGATGAGTGGATGGGAGATGGTAGGTTAACCCTGGGTATCACTGTTATGTCAGAGGTAGACGGAGGCACAGTATACTAACCATGACATATGTCATGGCAAACTCCAGTTACAATGTGTGTCGAAGGACAAACACACTCTGTGACTAGCATCAGAAATGGCCTAGGGAACATCGCTAGTGTTTGCCAATGTCCACCTATGTTGTGGAATACACTACCAATGTTGGACAAGTCTGGTGTAGGTAGTCCATATCTGAACATAATGCAACATGGTCATATGTGCACAACTGGCCCCTACACAGTCTGTTGTGCTCACTATGAAGATGTCAAGCAGTGATAGGACTAAAGCCCAGGATACTGTCCACCACAGTGAAAGTACTGAACCAGTACACTATACGGTACTACAGTGTTAGGTCATTATGAAAGGATGTTGACAACTGTATGCAAAGTATCCCATGCAATCCCTGCAGGCACAGTATAATCCCTGTTGTGGCAGACACAAAGCAGTTGGCCAGTTAGTACACAACATGACACCCAACACACAACCATAAATGTGAGATATTGTTGAAGTTCACACACACCCAAATATGTGGTGGACTTCAGAGTTCAACATATGGAAAGCTCACACTGGGCATGCTTGCACACTTTGATAAATGAGGCATATGTCAGACAACATGCCATGGAAAGGCTGAACTGGGCATGCTCACACACATAGGCCATATCTCCGTTTAGCAGTTGGCCACACATATCTGGTATTTGTACGTGTCATTCCAGGAACCAACCACAACACAGCAATCTGCCCAGTGCACACATTAAATGACTACAGAGACATAAGTGATATAGTGGATCGCCCTCATATTCAAACATCTTCCACAGATACACAAGTTGTCCATAGGAACAGGGAATGCTATGGCAATAAAGACCTGCAAACAGTCTAACAGCACAACAAATATTGTGCATCTGACAATTGAACATATGCATGTAGAGGTCAATACTAGGCTTGTTGCCCTAGGGAATGACAGCTTAGCCAGAGTGTGCTTGGCATCTGCATCCCCAGTACAGTAGGCTACTGTGCCACTATAAAGTAGGTCACATAAGGCAACGTGTGAGGCTAGTGAGCTGTGCCTCTGTCAAGCAGGGGCACAGTGGAGATCCCAGGGTTTGAATGTGCCACAGCCATGTTGTTGGTGTGTGCTGGAAGAGGGTTGCTGAGGACCTCTAACAGTAAGTGGGCGTCAATAACAGACTGAGGGGAGCCCTATCTGCATTGTCTGGACAATTCTACTGTCAACACTGTGTTGTGATGATTATGTGGGAATGAAGTGTTGTGCTGGTACTGTTCACAGATGTCCTCCCTCTGTGGGCTACAGCTCTGCAATGTATTAGCTCACTCTGTCTGTTGGATGGCTCATATATGGCTGGTGTACACCTGACAGGTGTCTTGTTGTGGAGCAGTCATGGGTATATGTGGGATAGCATGATCAATGCAAACCTTACACATGCTCATAGAATGCAATTGTCAAGGATTATGCAGAGTGGCCAGTATAGTCCCCCAGCATGGGTCCTTTGAAGTCGTCCACCCCAGTCTTCACAAGTGTAGAGTCTGCTTGTGCTAAATACAGTTTATTTGCAGTGACAACCTTGCCTGGGGTGGGGATGGGATATGGATGTCCAGGGAAAGGTGGGTATGGTCAGATATCAACAATGGTGGTCTACCTCTGGTGTGGAACAGTGAGTACCCATGTTGCAGATGGACAGGTGCAATATGTATTCCCCATGTGGCTGTGGTGAGTGGTTCTGCCATAACACATGGACCCACAAATTGTAGTGGCTGTAGGGTAAAGTGGTAGAGGCCTGAGTAGTTCACACACAATATGCCTGTACCTGATGTTAACAACTGGAATGGTGTATGTGAACACCTGCATATCCTGGCACTGTTCCCAGGGAAGCAAAGTGTGTGTCCTGGATGTGGGAGTGGTGTTCTGGACTGGTTGTGTTGTGTGTTACAGGTCCTGTGGTCACGAAGCATGGTATAGAACATAACCTGCCAGTGCGATGTGCATATCTGACCCTGACGTAGGTGGCTGCAAATGCATATATATGCTATCCCCCACCTGACAGGTAGTACTAGATGTACATACTTCTGTAGAAATAAAGATGTCAGCACCCTATAAATACTGCAGGTGCAGACCAGATGCCCAGTAATTCGTTAGCACTCTGCTAATGCGCTCCCTCAAGTGTCATAATATAGGTAGGTAGGAGTTCGAACCATGCAAATGCTCAGTGTGTGTGTGTGTGTGTGTGTGTGTGTCTGTCTGTGTGGGTGAGCAGGGTTGATGTGTGTGCAAGTCTGTGTGAGGGAGATGTTCCTTTTGGCAACTGTGTAAGCACTCTACAGGATGCACATTCCCCTATCTAAGCACGGATGATGTCAGCACCCTATAAGTAAAGCAGGAGAAGAGAAACCTCCCAGTAATTCAAATAGTGCACTCTGCTAATGCATCTGTCATGAGTGTCATAACATAGTGAGGTAGGGGTTTGAGTCCTGCAACTGCCCAGTGTGTGTGGAGGGGGGTTAGTGTGTGTGTAAGTCTGTGTGAGAGAGATGTCCCTTTTGGCAACTGAGTAAGCACTCTACAGGATGCACATTCCCCTATCTAAGCACGGATGATGTCAGCACCCTATAAGTACAGCAGGAGAAGGAAAACCTCCCAGTAATTCAAATAGCATGCTCCGCTAATGCATCTGTCACGAGTGTCATAACATAGTTAGGTAGGGGTTTGAATCCTACAACTGCCCAGTGTATGTGGAGGGGGGTTAGTGTGTGTGCAAGTCTGTGTGAGAAAGATGTCCCTTTTGGCAAATGTGAAAGCACTCTACAGGATGCACATTCCCCTATCTAAGCACGGATGATGTCAGCACCTTATAAGTACAGCAGGAGAAGGGAAACCTCCCAGTAATTCGAATAGCGCGCTCTGCTAATGCGTCTGTCATGAGTGTCATAACATAGTTAGGTAGGGGTTTGAATCCTATAACTGCCCAGTGTGTGTGGAGGGGGTTAGTGTGTGTGCAAGTCTGTGGGAGAGAGATGTCTCTTTTGGCAACTGTGAAAGCACTCTACAGGATGCACATTCCCCTATCTAAGCACGGATGATGTCAGCACCCTATAAGTACAGCAGGAGAAGGGAAACCTCCCAATAATGCGAATAACGCACTCTGCTAATGCATCTTTCTCAAGTGTCATAACATAGTTAGGTAGGAGTTTGAAACCTGCAAATGGTAAGTGTGTGTGTTTGGATGTGGGGAGTTTGTGTGTGTGCAATTCTGTATGAAAGACATGTGCTTTTTTGCAATCAGGAGATCACACTACATGATGCACATTACCCTTTCCAAACAATGATGATGTCAGCACCCTATACATACAGCTGGAGAAGATACACCTCCCAGTAATCCGAATAGCGCACTCTGCTAAAGCGTCTTTCTCAAGTGTCATAACATAGTTAGGTAGGAGTTTGAAACCTGCAAATGGCAAGTGTGTGTGTGTTTGGATGTGGGGAGTTTGTGTGTGTGCAATTCTGTATGAAAAACATGTTCTTTTTGGCAATCAGGAGATCACACTACATGATGCACATTACCCTTTCCAAACACTAATGATGTCAGCACTCTATAAGTACAGCCAGAGAAGAGGAACCTCCTAGTAATCCGAATAGTGCGCTTCGCTAATGCGTCTCTCTTACGTGTCGTGACATAGTTAGGTAGGGTATGAATCCTGCAAGTGTGTGTGTGTGTGTGTGTGTGTGTGTGTGTGTGTGTGTGTAATTGCAAGTGTGGGAGAACAGATCCTTTTGGCAAATACTACAATACACCAGATGCTGCATATTTCCCCAGTACACACAGGGGATGTCACCACACTATCAGCACAGCCAAACAGGGCTACTTGGCCAGTAATGCCAATAGTGCGCTCCACTACTGGGTCTATTACCATTGTCAGAGTACAGATAGGTATGTTTTGGAAACCCACAACTGCCACGTGTGGTTGTGTCACACATTATGACCTTGTGTGGGTCTTTGTGCATAACAATGCATGCCATTGCCTAAACCAGCAATGGCAATGCACACATGATGTATGTGTGTGACACATACACATAAATACCTGTGACCTGCAGTAGTTACCATGTCTGACATGTGCCTCGAGTGGATAAATGGTATTCGCAATGCATAACAATATGACTGTGTCTTACTGTGCAGGTGCCGCATGGTATGTGTCTATACAGTGTGGGTGTATATGGTAAAATACCTACAGCAGGGGATACACATCTGGTCTGGGCCATATAGTCTACATGTAGTCGATGTACAGGTGCTGCATGTTCCCACCTGTTGTGGGAGTGGTAACATGTTATTCCACTGCAATTCAGTGAACACATGCTGGGATCCTTTCAGCTAGTGTGTTGTAGCTACAGTAATGCTCACGCATAATGTTTGGCTGGATGCAGTCCAGCCATATAAAGACATTTCTTGAGACTGTCATATTGCCAGTGTTGTTATGGAGGATAGGTGGGTTTCCTGTGTATGGGAGGGTTGTGTGTGCCAGGCTATGAACCAGAAGGCAGTCCGACACACTGTTAGCTGCACATGAATAGGCCCTGATGCTTTGTGCTGTGCCAACAACCTGGAGGTGTGTGTATCTGTGGTGCCTTGGGATCCATGTGTGTTACATGTGTAGGGGACGACAGGTATGGTATGAGGTATAACCTGGCAGTGATGGGTTGCACCTGTGAGCCATAAATCAGGACTCTGGTACTGCACAGACATTGCAGTTCACCATGCTGAGGACAGTGTCCAGTGCATGCATCTTGCGGTGTACACTGCTGGTGTTGTGTAGCATCACTGTTAGTGTCCTATCCTGTGTGATACCCGCAGAGGTGGCTATGTAATCCATGTCCTGCAGCAAAAGGCACTATGTGTGTATCAAGGGGCTTCGCCAATATACAATGGCCCATGGGTGTCACGTGCAAGCTGCCCCTCGCAAATCATTGTGGCTTCCCTAGCATGTAAGCACACATTGACAGCCAGTGGATACCCTATGAATGACATTGGAGATTGAGCAGAATGTAGACATAGAACACCTGTCCTACATATAGTGGTAGCATACCTGGTGAGAGTATGATGGCAACCAAGATCAGGCTCATACTGGCCCATGCCACATGCTGAGGGATCCCTTCTATGTTCCCTATCATGTAGTCCAGGGAGGTATGTCTCAGGTCATCCATAGTGGCATGGTCAATGACTGAGTCATATGTGTCCATGCCTCTGACTGACCTGTATGCATGTGTTTTGTGGTGGACCATAGTGCCCCACAGGCATATCACTGTGACCTTCACCATGTACAGCCTGTTGAGCGTGACCCCACTGCAGCGGCCAAGAGAGGTACCTGACACATCTGTAGCAGGTGTGTTGTGTAGCCCTACAGGCTGTGAGTGTGTGGCACATGGGATGTGTGTGCCATGTGTGGCATGTGCTCTGTTCCGACGTAACATATGCCTGTGTGCCAGCTGCGGAGGTGTGTGATGCTCAGGCAGGATGCTATTCTGAGTCTCCAAGTATGCCCCAGTGTGTTCAGATTGCTGTCAGTGCGGGTCTATGTCTGACTGGTATTGTAGTCACTGTAGTATGTCATGCCACCTGACAGGGTATGGCATTACTGGGTTCAGAGTGCTCAGTCCCCAGATTGGCTATGTGGTGGCATCCCACACATGTGTTGTACATTCCTGGCCAGGGGTGAGGGTTGACTGCATACATGTGGCAGCTGTGACATTGCCACATGACTCACATAAACCACAACTGGACCATAGAGGTGATTCACAGGTTACCTTTGCACATGCTACCATAGTAGTGTGATTGCCATGGTGATTACCAACACATAGGGCCAATGGGGAACAACATACTGAAGGTGTGTATGTGTGGGTGTACTGCTACTGATTTCATAGCACTGGCATATATGACTGCACACGTGGGTAAATGCCAGGTAAGACATGTGCAATGTGTCACAGGCAACGTACATGTGAACAGGACAGACAGTGACGTTCTGTCATGTGTAAACTTGACATACGTATAGTATGCTATGCAGATGTCACTAGGAGTCCACAGAAGCACTGTAACTCTGCATTGCAGGTGGAAGCAGTGTTCCAGGGAACCCCAAGCAAACATGCATGCAAACAAAGCTACAGTAAGCAGGGCTAGAAGTAGTCCATGTACAACAAAGAAGGGGTAACACTAACAGTAGGTAACAGTGCAAATATGTAGGCACTATCAACATGTACCCAGGAATGCACAGCTCAGATGTCCATGGTAGAACTGATATTATGTCATAGTTAATTGTGATTTGGATTACATTGGTACTGCACACATATCAACATGTGCAAACATCCACATTGCATAGTCATTGTGGGCAACTTGCCACCATTACTGTACATGTCCATCATTGCATATCACTACTTGCATTAGCTTCCTCCCTGTGCTACCCATGTATGTGGCTATCTGTTGACATCCTTACCACCAGTATGCAATAATGTGCAGCTGTTACACTTTGGTACTTACTATGGGTGTAGATAACAATTCAGGACAGTCATACGGTTACTGCATCAGGCATGCTGGGATATACACACAGTCATATCAGCACACTGTACTGTTACCAACATGATACTACTAATAC
The DNA here is from genome assembly GCF_019279795.1 of Protopterus annectens. NCBI lineage: Eukaryota > Metazoa > Chordata > Ceratodontiformes > Protopteridae > Protopterus > Protopterus annectens. Next base: position 1,280,775,857 of record NC_056739.1, on the reverse strand, counting down.
ACTTCTATGTAGTCACCCTGTGCATCAGCAACGTGTTTACCTGTTCCTGCACTGATGTTGGAGATTGCAGGAGGTGGCACAGTTTCATCATATGCACAGGGTGTGAATTAGGTATGCCTGAGTCTGCCACTGATACCACCAACTGACATGTGTGTGTATGTGTGTTGGTGAGGGACAGCAGTACAGGGTGGGGCACTGTTGGTGCAGTGTGTGCATGTATGTGGTAGCCCTAGGTGTTAACATTTCGCATGTGTGTATGCATGCACACAGTTCCACCTCATGGCTGCCATATACAGGAGTTTGTGGACAGCCACAGACTGCACCTGGCAGGTCATACAGATCAGTGTCTGTGGGCATGGACATGGTACCTGTGCCTGGCAGGGGTGCTACGGACCATATCCAGTACTAAGCCAGACTGGGTACTGTCATCAGAAGCGGAGGTGTGTTGACTGGACACAGGTCCCTGTTGGGACTGTCCAGAGCCACGTGCACGTGGTCTCCTGGGGCATTCCAATGACAGCACAGACCCAGCATTGCTGGGGCTGCTGCTGGCACTATGGGGGCATCTGTGGGCCTGTTGTTATCCGCGCCGACTGCCAGCTGCTGCTGTTGCTGACATACGGCCACGTCGACACAGCAACAGCCCACCATTGCCCTAGCTCATGGACATGTGGTTGTGGAACTGCTGTAATATGTCCCCACAACGTCTGTCTATGACATTGGTGAAATTATGGATAGCATCCGCGATGTCACGCATACTGTCAGTCATGGCTGTGTGACATGCTCTCAGCTCCCTCAGACCCTGTCTGGTGTACCTTTCCATACGCGACTGTGCCTGCATGACAGCCCAAAACATAGCTGAGGTTGACAGACCTCTTTGGGCACGTCTGCCAGAGGCAGTACGCCCATGGATGCTCCCACGAGAACCCATGGGCAACTGTCTGTGTGGTACCATCACAGGACCCTGCCCATGGCTGCTGTGTGGGGAAGCATGTGCCATAGATACCACATTACCCTGGTCAATGCCCACTGTATCCTGTCCATCACCTAGGGACAATGGTGACATAGGATGTACTGGCAGGATGACTGTGCACAGTGATGGGGTTGACAGCTGTGTACTGTCAATTGGCTGACCAATGGTGGACCCTGACACACCTTCCTGTGCCATTACACAGATATCATCATTATCAGTACCTATGGCACCAGATTCAGGTTCCCTGCTGCAGGACACCAGAGCAGCACCAGAACCTGTGGGAGGAAGACAGGAAACACAGTTTACAGTGTCCACACAATGTTACCAGTGATGCACTTATGCACACATGCACACATGCACACATGGACACATGCACACATGCACACATGGGCATAGGCACACATGCACACATGCACACTTGCACACATGCACACATGCCCACATGCACACGTGGACGCAGGCACACATGCACACATGCACACATGCACATGTGGACACGTGTACACATGCACACATGCACACGTGGACACATGCACACATGCACACATGCACACATGCACACGTGGACACAGGCACACATGCACACATGCACACGTGGACACAGGCACACATGCACACATGCACACATGGACAAAGGCACACATGCACACATGCACACCCCGCAGTATACACACAAAGCACTACTGAGTTACACTAGTATTACTAGCACTATCAGGACTATTATAGGTATTGTTAAAACACACTCACCAGCATGGATGGCCTGCCTTGCTGTAACACCAGAGGGACCTGCAGAAATGAGGAGATTAATGTCAGTGGGCACAACTGTGCTATTGATACTGCATATGATACAGTGCAGTAGCACACCAGTTGCCTTTCACACGTCAGCTGCTGATATTGCCACTATCACACCTGCACAATTACATACTATGTTGACAGCTACATACCACGGATACACCTTACACATGCATAAACTAACAGTGTACAGAACAGTCAAGTGTACATATGGCATATTACCTGCACGCTCCATGTCGTGCTGCTGTGTGGATCCAGCCTCCATCATGATGCAGGTGTATTGCTGTTGCTGTTCCAGGGCTGGAGCCACAACACTTAGGAGTAGCCCCTCCAGTCTGGTGAGGGGGGGATGTGTGGCCACTCCACCTCTTGTGGCAACCTGTTGCCTGTGGATATCCAACGCACGCTGACGGACATTTCTGATTAAATCACTGCAGTGATGTCGTACCTGCTCATATGTCCTATTATGCGTGCCAATGTCATTTACCCTACGGACAAAGTCTTGCCACAGTGCAGCCCTCTCCTGCTGATTCTGGCTTGTGCAGGAAAACAGTATGTCATAATCTGCACCAGGCTCTGGTGTATCTCCTCATCTTCTGCTGCAGAGTAGGTGGGATTACGCTGATGCACCATGTCCCTGGAAAAGAACACAAACAGGATATCAGCAGACTATGTCAGCAATATATGGCACACATACTATACATGATACTCAACTGTAGTGATATACTACTACTCCCATATGTAGCATGTGTGTGTCTCTTGGTGGATACACAAGTACATGGCCAGATATCAGTGCTCAGCCAACACCTGTGCAACAATACCTGCCACATTCCATACAACATAGTAGCATGCCCCATCGGTCAGCACACTGCGACAGGTCCAATGCACAACCTCACTCTGGGGGTTCATACCAAGGTACTGTATGTGGAACGCCATCCACTAGTGTGATCTGGACACAAGTTACTCGGCCTGGATATACATATCCCACCACCACCACCACCAGCACAGTAGACTACTTTGATATGTATGTGATTAGATGGTTATTCACTTGTTAGGACTGAGATGGTATCCATGCAGCCCACTGGGCCAGTGGAAGCCACAACCCACACTGCTGACCCCTTTGCGAATGCTTCCCATGGACATCCCAAAGATTGCATGGAACATGCACACACATTTCTAACCCAGACCCTATGCACAAAGGTTAGGCATCCTGTCCAGTGGACCCCAGCCAAAGGCAGATTGTATAACGATAGAAGGAGGCTACTGCAGGACAGAGCAGATTCACATTAAGGGAAGGCATCTGTGGTCAGCACTGGTAATAAGCTACGGTCTCTCATAACAACATCCACGGCCTACTCTGGGAGGAAATGGCCACGAACACTATAGATAACCACAAGGCCTTCTTCAGTTATGTTACACATATGGACCAAATGCCTCAGATATGCTCTGAGTTAATACACACCTACTTAACATTCACCAAACACACAGATATTGGCAACATTCTTGCAGACAGGTTCGTGCACGATCCCCTCCTTCTCCCCACACTTAGAAATACTTATCACAGCTGAATGTAACCTCCCTATCATCTCACATGTCCAGGTGAGGGCCGCCTCAGCAAAGCAGAACACACAGCATCAATGTGACCTGATGGTATCCCTGGATGTGTGCTACGTGAACTCCAAGAGGACGTACAACCGCATATAAGACTGATATTTAACCTTGGCCATACTACAGGATATGTACCTGAACACTGGCATACAGCAACAGTGGTCCCACTCCACTAAGGAGGCACCTCTACTGACCCTGGGAACTACCGCACCATAAGCTTAACCAGCCTGGTCTGCAAAGCTATGGAATGATTCAGTATGGGACGCATATACAGTGATATTGGGTACCTGCAGACACTTGTTCCCAGCCAGTTTGCCTTTGTGGTGGGCTGATCCTGCCTTTTGAACCTGGTTGACCTTTCAAAACAGTCACTACAGCCATTGATGAGGGCAACGCAATCCATACAGCCTACCTGGACTTGCCTAAGGCCTTCAACACAGTACTCCACTCAGGCATCATAGACAAGCACATTAGCTTACATGTTACTACATATGTCACATGATGGGTTGCACACTGGTTGACATACAGAATCCATAATATCGATATTGTAGGAGCCATGTCAGACTCAATGCCAGTCACATGTGGTATCCCACAGGCCTCTGTCCTAGGACCCCTCTTGTTTGGCATTTATTTCTCAGATGTAAAAGCAAACATGTGCGGGTTGTGGATGACAAAGTTCCCAGATGACTGCTAACTAAGCGCCATAGTCGTTACACCAGCTGACACACACATCCTACAGACAGGCCTCACTGCAACGGAAAACTGCTGCCAGGATCATGGCCTAACACTGAATGACATGTAATGTATAGTCATCCCCTTTTGGTGGAACTACGTGCACACAACATATCACATGGACATACCTATAGATACAGACCTATGACACATATGGAGGGTTCACAGTATGCAGACTATTAACCTGTTACTTTACATTACCTGTGTTTGTCACAGCTGGCTGCGTTACCGCTACTACTGCTTCCTGCTGCTGCTGGCATGGCTTGCTACTGTCACTGCTGACAGCTTCAACTCAGTGTGTGTACCGTGTGTTGTTGTTTGTGTTGTTTTTTTTTCTCTCTCTCTCTGTCTGTCTCTCTCTCTCTCTCTGTCTGCCTCCAGACAGTGCAATGAACGTATTGCATGTGTGGAGTGTGAGTACAGGATGCTTTTGTAGGTATCTGCATAAGTCCATGTGATGGCCTCTGCACCAATTGTAAGCCAGCATTTGCTAATTGCATGCAGCCAGTTGTGTACTGATTGCAGTTCTCACTGTGATTTCAGGACAGTGCTATAAAAGGGTATGTGAGATAGGCGTTGCCCTTTCAGATTGTAAGGGCGGGGACCATGCTGGTATGCTGTGGACACTGTTCTGTGAGTGTAAAGGTTAGTATCTCTCTCATGATTCAGACTGTGTTGTAGATTCACATTTCTCCATTCCTCTCTCCTGTTTCCTGTAGTAAGTGTGTATGCACACTGACACCTACAACTATATATATATATATATATATATATATATATATATATATATATATATGTAAATATACATACATTTATATATGTACATTAACTGACATTATTACCTACTAGCTACCAACTAGCATGGCTGTTTCTGTTCACAAACTACTATTATGGAAATCCACTAGTTTTGACAGTAAGTATAAATGACATGCTTTGTGTACTACACATCCTATATTCCCTTTACATTCATTCCTACTATTACATGATATATTTATTTTAGCACAATGTTCTTGTATAACAGTCATGGCTTAGTGGTAGGTCATGCAGACTACTGTTTCCAAGGTCCTGGGTTCGTGACTGACAGTGGGATTTTATTTTGCTTTTGAACTGACTACAGGACCTGTCAATCAGAGTGACTAAGGCACTTTTAAGCAGTTGTAACCGGGTTAGCGCTGGTTTGCGTGGAGCTCCCGCATGCGCACTGGCATTCAGCTCTGCGCACACCCGCTTACAACCGCTTAACAGTGCTTACTCTGGCGCACACCCACGCTATTTTCTTTGAAAGAAATGAAAATGGGGAGACAGGAAAGTGGTGAAAAGGGGTCACAAAGAGGGTAAGACAGTAGGGAAACAAGCTTGGGTTTTGCAGGAGGGATGTAGGTAAGGCCCATAGCTGCCCATTTCTTCATCAGCAACAGCTGTGCATATGTATGTAATTTGGTGTGACATTTGAAACCTTCCACCCCTGAGAGAGGTGTCAGGACAACAATAATACTTGTTGTACAGCCAATTGTAATTGATAGTTTCCATGTCCAGCAGACATGTGTGCGGAATGGGCAGCTATGTATGGGGCGTAATTTTTTTGTGGGTACAGTGCCCTTTTTTTTTTTTTTTTTCAGGTGAGAGTGGTATGTCAGGTGAAGGAAGTCGGTATAGCTGGGGAGGTAGGTTGGGTAGGTCAACAGACAAGACAAACAAGATGCATACAGGGGCGGTGTATGACACGTGTGGGGGGGTTACACAATTGACGGAGATGGATGTTTGGATATCCAGAGCCCATGAGCCCACAGATGGCAACAGTGGAACTGATATCTCCACCCATGGGCAGTTGCCACTGTTCCTTCACTGCACAGGATGGGGCTGTGCTGGGGGCTGTGCAGGCTGGGCAACAGGCATGCCCGTAAGTTGTGCCACCTGTGCCTCAAGCTGGCATAGGGGCCCAAGAACAGAGTCCCGGATCTCCCTACGCACCACAGTCCGGACGCCACAGAGGGTGAGTGGTGGTTCTCCTCCGGCCACACTTGCAGAGGGGGGACGGGCCCCATCCCCTGCAGCGCTTCCACCCACAGGTGGCACAGGGCCACCGGAGGAGGGTCCAGACTGGGCACTAGTGCCAGGTGCACTCGCCAGCTGAGGTGGGAGAGGTGGGTCCGCTGGAACCCGCCTTCCCTGTCGTCCTATGTTTTGCATTATGTCATGACAATTTGGGTTGGTAACATACAATACCATTTGCAATTAGTTGTAACAGCATGCATTAGTATTCCCATTAACCAAACACCCAGATATTCACACCATTGAACAGCGAGCATAACACATGCATAATTTGAACAACAATACACAGTCCAACAACATGCAGGGTTGATTGATGGCAACAGGCCATCAGGTTTGGATGTATGAACAGGGCAGATGCATCAATGGACATGCAAATATTTAGGACCCAACAGGACAAATGTCCAGGGGTGTTAATTGTGATTGCACATACCATTTTCACGTGGAATGGGTTATATGTGGTTATAGGGTGGGGTGAAGAAAATAATATTAACACCTTCGAATACCAATACATATGCTGTACATTTCTAATAGCTGCAGATATATACACTCTACTGTTCTAACTACAGTTTCTTATATGATAACTACTTCAGTTTGGTGATAGGACTGTTACTGCTACATCAATATACATTTTATTGTTCTTCATACACATTCATATCTGGCTTTGTTCAGCTACATCATCCTGCTACATTTGCTTTATATAGCTATAGACAACTGTGGATGTTTGGTATGTCAGACAATCATACTATCTGCATATTGCAGACTGAGAGCAACATATCCAGATTTTGGGATACACATTCCAGCTGCAGCAACACTTTGAACACATTTCGCTGTTTGGTTCTGCTTTTCACATTCATTTCATTCTGTACTGACTGCAGTATACTTTATTCAGGGTTATTACTACTTTATTGGTGGATTCATAACTCTTTCTCACACTCTCTCACTTGTTTTCATTTTACTATTCAGGATGGTACTTACTTCTAGGCTTTATTGACATGTTTTACCTGTAGTTATTACAATCCTTTCCAGCAGTCTCACTTCTGTCATGTTTCAGTATTTCAACAGGGGTATATTTCACACATGTGATTTGCTCATCTTCTGCAGCTGTACTTTTCAGCCTGCTGCAGGTTGTGTACTATTATATTACAGGTGGGGCATCTTTATTTCAGACTTTATTTCAGACATTTTCATTTTTCTGTTTGGATTACAGACTGCAACACACTTTTGTAATCAAGCAATACTTGCAAACACTCTTACACTGTTACTTGCACATTTTATTACTTCATGACCACACTGCACTCTTTTGCTAACTGTCATACTTTTATATTTCTTTACAGTTACAGGGAGAGGATTACTGACCTGCCTGGTGGCGCAACCACACCAGCCTATCATCATAGGCTCTGTGGTTCGCAGAACGGACACCTGCAGCTGTAATATAAATGAAGTAATATTGGAATATTCATCTCCATAATATCAGCTAGTTAAATTTCTTACATACATAATTAAATGTAACTTACTCAGTAGTGGGGCGTTGGGCATTTGCCGGGCCTCCTGGATCCAAAGGTTCAATTGGTCCTGCTTGCGTCTCTTCAGGTCCGCATGGTGGTGACGGACCTGCTCACCAGTCCTTGGAATCCCTGTGGCACTGGTGAGATCATGAGCCAACCGGTCCCACGCCTCAGCCCTATATGCTCCCCACAGGACCTGGCCCTGCATGAGTTGGGCCTCATGATTGTGGACTAGGAACCAGACCATGTATCTGGACTCCTCAATGCCCCACCTCTGTGCTCGAAAGCAACTACCCTCACCTACTCCTGACATTCTGGCTGCAAGTTAGTTCTACAATCGTTTATGCTGTGTATTCCCGCCTATGGGGCTTATATATGCCGTTTTTCCCGCACATATCTGTGATTGGCCATTTTGGAATTGTATCAACTTCACAAAACCTGCTTTGTCATGCTGCACTTTGTATTCATTCCTATATATTTGCTATTATTGCATTTCTAGGTACTGCTGTCATGGCTTAGTGGTTCAGTACCTTGACTATGGTGCAGAGTATCCTGGGTTCGAACCTTGCCACTGCTTTTTATTTTTCATGACTGTCTAGACAGGATAGGGGTGTGTCTGTGTAAAGGCAGTTTTGATACAGCCTGCTCAACGTTGCCCATCGGTTAGCTTCTTGGCACGATGCACAGCTCCGCGCAAATGGGGTACGCTGGTTTACGCTTCATTTGGCTGTCAGCACGCATATTATGCTCAGCTCAGCTAGGGGCACACAGTTTCAGCGTGTTAAACCACTGCTCACCTACGGGCACTCATTTTACACCTGTTAAACCACTGCTCACCTACGGGCACTCATTTTACACCTGTTAAACCACTGCTCACCTACGGGCAGATGCACTCACCTTGTTAAACTGTAGCTCAGCTATAGGCACATCTTGCATTTTTTATTGTTTTGTTATCTCACATTTCTTCAAAATAAATGGACTATTTCATTACATTTTACATAAAATATGATTTTATATGTGTACATATTTGTCAGGGACTTGTTTCGTGCTTATTTTACTAAAAATAAAAATTGATGTTGTGGGGGCTCGAACCATGGATGCCTGGATGCTTGCTCTTCAGCCGACGTCTCTACCGCTACACTATTGCTTCTTGGCTTACTTTGCATATTTAGTTCTTATATGCTTTTCCACTGACTGCTAACTGTGGCTAAGCTACGGGCACGCCCGCACAAACGAGCGCACTCACGGGCAAACATCTTTACGATTTAAAAAAATATATATAACATGTTCATTTATATATTTTATGTTCATAGTCTGTGGGGGCATGTGTTGTGTTGTGTTTATTCACATGTCCATGGCCTCTGTCGTGGGTGTTTACTTTGGGCAATTTTACTCTTCTGGGGGCATGTCCGCTTGCAGGGCTCGGCCTATGGACACGCCCCCTACTGTCTTCCACGGACCGTGTTAGCCTTAGGTGTGATTCAGCATGCCCTCATGTATATGCATGACATGCTGATGTCACACCGTTTAACTGCAGCCTCCGTGTAAGCCATGTATATCTTACACGGAGGCTTCGTGAATCCTGCCCAATGTCTTGTAAGAAATGTATAAGAATGGCTTCACTTCCTGATTCTTGTTAGACAAACTCTGTATTAGCACGTTTTTGTCTCCTTGCTGCAAGATTAAAGTGCCTTAACCTGAACCTGCCGTGTGTTGATCTTTTTGAAGTTGTTTTTCCTTTGACAGATTGGTCCTTCGGACCAGAAACTCTCACTTCGCCTCAGGTCAGATGGGCCAGGTGGAATGATACCGTATGGGGAAGAGACCACATCGGTTCTTCTGCTCTGAAAGACCTCCGACTGAATTGTCGTTCAAAAGAGGCCAGCCACTGTTCTGATCTGCAACTGGAGGACGAGTTAACGGTTTTCCCTTGAACCAGGCGATCAATTATGGAGGCTCAGGTAAGGTGAGATTTACCTTTTTTCTGTTTTAGATCAGGGACTTGATTTGTATCATCTGTCAGGAGATTTGTCTTGTACAAGTCAGGGACAGGAAGATTGCAGTCTTGTCATAGATCAGGGGAAACAGAATAGGTAAGGCAGTTATTCTAGATAAACTGTGAAAAAGAGAAATTGTGGCACCACGTAAAGATAAGAAGGGTTACGTAACATTTTAACAGTCAGAACAATATGGGAAATAAGTGCACAAAAAGTTCCCAAGATCCACCGGTAACCGAAGATGCAAAGTATATGCAATTACAGCGTGCCGACAATGTTAGGTACTATACAAAATGGGTTAATAAATATGAATTTGATGGCAAATTAGAAAAATCCTCACTTATTAAACTTGTCAAACAGCTTAAAACCAATGCAAAAGGTCAGGTAAAAAAGCAACGTCAATTAGGCATTCTTCAGGCACACAGGTGGATTGAGGAAGCAAACCGTAGAGAACAAAAAAGTAATAATTCAAAAGCTATGTTTCTAGATAAAGAAGACAATAATTTGGTAATAGCATCAGCCCCTCTGCCCCCTCCACTTCCTTTACCAGAATATGAAGCGAGTGGACAAGCTGGTCCACCTCCGCTATACCCAGCTGTCTCCGTGAAGCCAAGACCGTTTGTCAGAGATCCCGTCGAGACTAGGTCTCGAACACGTAACTTAAGAGGGGATACTGAGTTATATTAAATGAACAAAAATTCACGAGCTATGAGTGAAGAAGAGATATGTCCGCTCATAGAAGTACCAAATCCTCAGGCAGGACAGGAAGGGCAGGACCCAACTCTCCCAGTATATAGACCATGGACACTGGAAGACATCCGGAAAGCCACAGAGGGAATTCCCCATCCAAAAGTTAATTTTAGAAAATTCTTAGAAAACTTACAGGGTATGAGGTTAAGTTATCATTTAAATGGAGAAGAAGTAGAAAAAGTAGTTAGACAAATCGTAGGCCCAGATTGGCACATGATCAGTGGCAACTGGAATCCCCATGACGCAGAACACAAGCCACTCCCACATAGCAACGCAGAACTGGATAACAGAGTGAAAGGTCTAACAGACTGAATCTCTGAGAAGTGGAAACCTAGGGCAGACTGGACTTGCATTAATCAATGCATCCAAGAAGGTGAAACTGTTGACAGATATTATGCTAGATTATTAGAGTGTTTTAATAACCATTGTGGAATGCAAGTACCTGAAGACCAAACACATGATTCCCCTTATGAGCAGCAGCTAAAGAATGCATTTTTAAAAGGCAGTATTTTGCCTATAAGCAGCTTTATTACAAAGCACATGGTAGACCATCGTACAAGTAGATTACAGTCACTACTTGAATATGCTAGATATGCCGAAAGGCATTTTAACAGTAAAAGGAAAAAGAAAACCCAACTATTTTCCGTAGAAGATGGAGCAGAAGTTTATGTAGTACAGTCCGGGAAAAAGGGCTAGAAAAATGCCCAGGGAAACAAACAATCTGATAAACGATCAGAGGAGTTTGAAGAGAGAAAGAAAAGGGGGGAATGTTTTAAGTGTGGAAAAAAGGGACATTTAGCAAGGGATTGCAAGCAAAACAAGAAGGTAGCCATGGAAGATAAGGAGGGTGAGGACTGACTATATGATAGTCAAGAATCACTAGAAGGGAGTAACCGAGAAAAGACAAATGCAAATGTGATAGAGGGAGCAGAGAATGTGATAGAAGAAATGGAGGAAGTGCAAGAAATCGCAGATAGTGAAGAAAGTGAAATTTTAGACTTAGCATTATTGAGCCTAGAGCTCTATTTAGCAGACACGAAACTGGAAGTTACACTTCTGGTAGAGGGGAGGGAAGTAAAACTCCTGTGTGGCTCAGGGGCATCATGGACCCTGATACATCCTTCCAAACTACGAGAAAATTCAGAATCATTTGATTACATATTAGTGAAAGCAGCTAATGGACAGCTGTATCGGGAGCCACTCTCCCATAACATAGCAATAACTGACCCTGTTTCAGGGATGACCCAGAAAAGCAAAATTGTTGTTTCTGCAAAATGCCCGGTAAACCTTTTGGGCAGAGATCTTATGCAGATATTTGGCATCGCAGTAGTTCCAACCATGCAGGGTATGGAAGCACAGTGACAAATGGATACTTTTGTGGTGCGACTGGAGGGTGAAACATTTTATTGGTACAGCCAGGACTTGGTCACGACTGGTCCAGGGGCAGTAACTGAAGAACTGATGAACATAGCCATCAGTAAGTCCCCCTCCCTTGACACTGATAAACAGCATTTGTTGCACTGTACTCTGTATTATTGTAGCACACCATGACCTGATAAGGAATATGAGCAAGAACTGTTTAAAAACCATGCAAACAGATTAGTATTACGTAATCTGCACTGGGACACAGAACGGAACAGTGTAGTTAGCTGTTCATTGCCCCAGAAATTCTTTGCACTCTATAAATCTAATCGATTACCACATGTTAGTTTGACTAAGGACAAGAATGTGAAATGGGCAGACCTAGGAGAAAAAGTCACAAAGTGGGAAAAACAGACGGAGTTAGAATTGTCAGAACAGGGAGTACAGAAGCAGAGGTTAAATTGGATAACACAGACACACCCAACTGTACACTTGCAGTCTAGCGAGGACAGCTGATTAGCACTCTTACTAGAAGAGGAAGAAAATGCCTTATGGAGCATACCAGAAACTCGCTGGTCAACAGGGAAATCAGATGTAGGACTTATTCGTACAGCAGGACCAGTTACTATCATGCCAAAATCAGCATTTAGACCACAGAAGAGACAGCATCCCTTAAGGAAAGATGCAGAAGTAAGAATCAAACCTACAATAGCAGCTTTACTTAAGGAAGGAGTACTGGTAGAATCTCCCGATTCACCATGTAACACACCCTTATTTCCTGTCAGGAAAGCAAATGGAGAATGGCGTATGATCCAAGATTTACAAGCTGTAAATGATGCAGTAATACCTAGAGCACCTATGGTGCCAGATCCACACACCCTATTGAATGATTTGAAGCCTCAACAGAAGTATTTTTCTGTGGTAGATATTAGCAATGCATTCTTTTCGATACCGATACACCCTGACAGCCAACATTGGTTTGCATTCACATTTCAGGGGAAAAGGTATACATACATGCGACTACCACAGGGATATTGTGAAAGTCCAACAATATTCTCACAAGAGATGGCAAGCAACTTGGCGGGATTTAGCCCACCAAGAGGCAGTCAGATTTTACTTTATGTAGACGACATCCTGCTGGCAGCCCCCACCCAGCAAGAATGCAGAGAAGATACCATAGCATTACTACAATTTCTAGCCACTCAAGGACATAAAGTAAACAAAAACAAGTTGCAGCTTTGGAGAAAGCAGGTTAAATACCTGGGATATGTAATATCCAAAGAAGGCAGAACATTAGATGACGATAGGAAAATAGCAATTTTACAAGCACCCAAACCGACTACCAAGAAGGAAATGATGTCCTTCCTGGGTACGACTAATTTCTGTCGGAGTTGGATTCCAAACTATGCCTTGGAGTCTGCTCCACTGACCAACTTGATATACAAGAAGCCTATGGCAGCACAAGATTTATTACAATGGACACCAGAAGCAGAATCGGCTTTCTGCAAACTAAAACAATTGATAGCATCCTCATTAGTTTTAGGATTACCAAACTATCGTAAACGTTTTTCCCAAACTGTAGATTGTAAGTAAGGTTATATGACATCAGTATTAACACAGCAACATGGGGACATCAATGCCCCATAGCTTACTATTCATCACAGCTGGACCCAGTGGCGTGATCCCTGCCCCACTGTGGATGAGCAGTAGTTGCAGCTGCAACGGCAGTACAGGCTTCGGCCTCAGTAGTGTTGTTCCACCCTCTCACATTGAAAGTGCCTCATGCAGTTGCGATTATTTTACTGCAAGAAAAAGTAGCATATCTTTCTCCTGCTAGACATCTTTCCTGTATGACTATACTGTTGAGCCAACCTCATATGACAATTGAACGATGTACAACTTTGAACCCATCTACCTTGCTCCCGACCCCTGCGGACGGCACACCACACAGCTGCCTGCAGGAGATCGAGCAAAAGACACTGCCTAGAAAAGATCTAACGGATGTTCCCTTGGATGATGCCGAGGTGACATATTACGTGGACGGCTCATGCAGAAGGGGTCCTACAGGGCAGAACCTAGTGGGGTATGCAGTAGTTTCTGATACTGAGATTTTTAGAAGCAAAGTCTTTACCACACAACTTTTCTGCACAAGCATCAGAATTGATTGCCTTGACAAGGGCATGTACCTTGGCAAAGGGTAAATGTGTGAACATTTTTACTGACAGCCAGTACGCTTTTTCTACTGTACATGTTTTTGTGCAACAGTGGAAGAATAGAAGAATGATAACATCTACTGGTAAACCGATTAATCATGCGCAGTTTATTTTAGATTTGTTAGAATCTATTCAGTTACCTCAGAAAGTAGCTATTTGTAAATGTGTAGCTCATACCAAGCAACAGGATAGGATTTCAAAATGTAATGCAAGAGCTGATACAGCTGCAAAGCAGGCAGCTTCAGCTTCAGAAATATTTCTTTTGAGTGAGGAATTACAACCTTCTGAGATTTTAGATTTAGAAATGTTGAAAACAATGCAGACACTTACTACGAAAGTAGAAAAACAGAAATGGATAAAACGAGGAGCAATTCTTGAGAAAGGGCTGTACATCTCCAAAGAAGGAAAACCAATTTTGCCGTCTAATTTGTTTAGATATGCAGCTTTGTTGAGCCATGGGCAGTGCCATATCTCAACAGGGGGGATGGTACAGTTAGTGAATTGAGTGTTCACAGCATATGGATTTACAAACTACACAAAAAAATTTTGTGCGGCATGCCATGTTTGTAACAAGCATCATGCACAAGGGGTGTTGAAGCCTAAGCAAGGGAGTTTCCCTGCACCACGTCTTCCATACTATCTGTATGGATTTCATAGAACTGAACAAATGTGAAAATAAGAAGTATTGTTTTGTCATTATAGATATGTTTTCCAAATGGGTGGAAGCTTTTCCGACCAAAAATCCAGATGCAGCTACTGTTGCAAAAGTCCTTGTTAAAGAAATTATTCCTAGATTTGGCATACCGGAAAAGATCTAAAGTGACAATGGCACACACTTTGTAAATCAAACTATACAACAGTTGAGCCGATATTTCGGAATTTCCTTAAAGAACCATTGTGCATACCATCCACAATCCACAGGACTAGTAGAAAGGCATAATGGGGTTTTGAAAAATAAACTTAGGAAGTTAATTAGTGAGACACAAAAGAATTGGGTGTACTGCCTGCCTCTGGCATTGTTGAGCATGAGAACTGTTCCGAATGCAAAGGGGTTAACTCCTTTTGAAAAATTATTTGGGAGGGCATACTATATACCTCAGTGGAAACCTCTCATGCCTGCAGACCAGGAGGCTGACAGTTCACTCGCAGAATATATGAGACGACTTTTAAGTAATAAACAACTTTTGCAGTTAAATTCTGTTTCAGATAAAGAACAAACCAGACCATCGGAAGCAGCAGTAGTCCCAGGCACATGAGTCTGGGTGAAAGTCATCAAGAGAAAAAATTGGACGTCACCGAAGTGGGAAGGGCCATACCAAGTGCTACTGTCAACACCCACTGCAGTCAAGATCGCAGAGCGAGCGTCCTGGATTCATCTGACACACTATAAATTGGTTAAAAACTTTGAACTGGACAAAAAACTTGTTACTGTTACACAAGAACAAAATGACCAGATATGGAGCAAATAGAAATACAGAACAACCTCAGAAGTATTGCATGATCATTCTGTTAACTATACTGATAACATTCATCTTTTTGCTGTGGCCTTTCCTTTTTCCAGCCACACGAGCTGAACTGAATAAATGAGATGCGTTACTCATAGACTGGCATCCAAACTTTAACGCTTACCAAGCAATTAAATATGTGTATGCTGAAACTTTTAATGTTTCGAATTGCTGGATTTGCACAGCTATACCAACAGCATATGGGGGATTGTTAATGACTGCTGTTCCCCTAGGGGTCAATGAGACCTGGGAAAATTAGATTTTTGATACTACGACTGTGAAATCACAAGACAAAATAGCATTGTACCTGCCTGTTACACAAAAGGGAATTGTATGTTTTTACAAAAATGATACTGTTCAGGTGGGTTGGAGCAATTGTAATGTGACTGTTCCTTACAAGTGTTATACCAAAGCTAATAATGCAGGTTATATTTGTGATACAAACTATGACTCATATTTTGAATCAATGCACAAAACAGTTGACGAAGTACAACATAATCCTGTTCTTTTTAAACAACTATCTATCATTGATAAGAAAATGTTTCATGCAGGACAAGTATATATTAATACTAAGTAGAGAATTGTTATTTTGTGTGTGGGAAAAAGGCATACAAATGGTTACCTGAGAATTGGTCCGGAAGTTGTTTTTTGGGTTACCTGGTTCCGGCCATACGACACACTGCAGTTTTGCCTCAGGGAAGAATTTGAAATGTCAGAGAGGTCACCAAGAAACCTGGAAATCCAATCAAGAGACCTGAGAATCCAATAGGATGAATTGAAGCAGGCTGGAGAAACCATAACTCTGTGAAAAACAAAGATAAACTGACATACATGGACTTGAGTGACACTATTATATCGTGGGCAGGTATAGCCCCTGCATATGGCGCAGTGAAATCGATTTGGGAGCTGAGAAAACTGTCCAAACCTCTCGAAGTAATGAGCAATGCAACTTTTTCTGCTCTCAAATTAGTAACTGATGAACTGAACGCTATGAGAACTGTGGTGTTTCAAAACCGCATGGCTCTCGACTTCACCCTAGCAGCGAAAGGTGGAACGTGCGCTTTAATAAAAGAGGAGTGCTGTTCGTATATTCCTGAAAACCAGCAAGAGATAAACGACCATCTTGAGGTGATTCAGCAAGTGTCGGCCATGACCAAACCAGGCCCAAACCCACTGACGGATTTTTTCCAGAATTTGTTTGGGGGGGTGGAGTAGCATCCTAATGAACATCCTGATTGCCATTTGTGTGGGATTACTCCTATTAGGTGTGTGTGTTTGTTGTGGTATTCCCTGCATGAAAAGATTAATTAAAGATTTTATAGACATGTCAGTTTCTGAGACTTTGTATCAAAGTACTGAAATTGAAGAACTGTTGAAAAATGAAACACTTTCATAAGTTTAAACTGAAGGAATCTCTTAACTGCAAATTCTGAATGGAAGAGGTTAGCAGAAGAAGCAAACTGTTTATGCTTTTGAAAATAGAATAAAAAGTATTAACAGGGGGGAAATGTTAGAAAAATATGTATTAATGTATATGTTTAGTGCTTATTAGAAGCTAAAAGGGTTAACACATTTCATTCTATTTATGTACAGCTTAGTTTTGTATGAAACTACAAGATGCTTTTCAAACTGCAATATGCTTTCTGAAACTGCAAGATGCTCTCTGACCTAGTATTTGCTAGCACAGCAAAATTCATGTTTATGCCTTTTGGAAATTTACTGAGAAGCAGGTGATTATCTGCTAGGTCAGGAAAACAATGAATAGAACAATACTGATGTGAAAGTGTTCAATCTCGCCGTTTGTTCTTACACACGGGTTCGGAGCCGATCCTCGGCTCCGAGTCGGCCGCATCACAAAGCTCTGCATCTTAGAGAAGCTCGAGACCAGACTATATCCCATGATCCTCCCTGCTATCCCTCAGATCTAGTTTGCCGCTGCAACAGATCGGTCGAGGAGAGCTCGGGCCAGAGAGAGAATTTATATTTATAGTTCAGATAAGAGATTTTCTTGTCTAAATTTATTATTGTCCTTTCAGATAGTGTAGTATATAGTGTGTGTGTGTGTTTTAAAAGTTATTCCCTCTGAAGTGTATATAGATTTTATATATATATTGGGCTGCGGCCTACTTGTTCCTGTCAGGGCTCTGACAGTGTTCTTTCTACCACTAGTTAGTTGGCATAGTGTGTTGTATATAGTGTTACTGTTAATATTTCCCCTTTTTTTAACCCTTTTAGATAGATATATATCTTCTAATTGTTTATCTATATTATTGTTATAGTACTATTATAAGATTGTTGACTTGGATTTGTGTTTACCATGTCAGAGAAAGTCAAATCCAGATTTAAAAGATGTCAGTGTGGACAAAAAATGTCCATCACTGACAATCACGCTTCCTGCGTCTACTGCTTTGGCCCTCTCCACTTGCAGGAGGACTGCTCCATCTGTCATTCCTTTAGTGGGAGGGTCATGACAGAGAGGCGCAGGAAGCTGATTGACAGGGGCTTACTTAAGCCTGACTTCCAGGAGACCTTGGAGAAAGCCAACCAGGCTTCTAAGTCTTCGAAGGGGTCGAAGGTGTCGGAGTCCATGTCATCGGCTCTGAGCACTTCTTCCAGGATTCGTTCGCCGGTTCCACAGACCTCAGGGCCAAGCATTGAACATTTACCTTTGATTGAGCCCCAGGTCTTGGAACCGGTGTCGGAGCTACCTCCACAGTCGATTCTTCGATCGGTGCCGTCTTCGGCCCCTTCGACCCGATCTTCCAGACCATTATCTGATACCGACGTGGATCGTGTTGTACAGAAACTAATGGAAAACATGGCTCTGTCCAAGCTGATTGTGGTTTCATCCCAATTGGTGTCAAAACTGGAAGGCCTCCCCGTGTCTCCAACAGATCCGCCTTCGAGACTCATTCAGTCTTCGGAGCTGGGAAAAGAGGAACCGATGATAGTGGAGCTGTCAGCACCGAAACTGTCCATTGTGCGATCGGCACCATTGACCTCGACTCCTTCGGAGCCCATCAGGGAGTCGCGGAGCCGACAATCTCTCCTTGGTTCCGGGACCGAGAGTCGTACCGAATTTTCGGTTCCGACTCTCCCTCTTGGGACCTCGGCGCATATAGGTTCGGCTCTGTTCTCGGGGTCGGAGCCCACAGTTCCGGTGTCGAGGAGGCTTCCGCGTTCTTTGGAACCGGAGGAGTCCTCGGCCTGGGGCTCGGGGGCTTTTGATCTTATGAGGAAGGTATTGTCTGAACAGACAACTACTTCATCGGAGGCATCTTCTCCTTCCCCCAAAGGGCCGCTTTCTGTTTCTGCCCCCGTGATCCACTCTAAGCGTAGAGTCCCATTGCCTCAGCCAGCCCCAGAGGGTGTTCCCTGTTCCTCGGAGGCTTCACCAGAAGCTCCCTCTGATGAAGCTCCGAGGAAAAGATTGTGCAAGAGGAGGCACATTGATTCCCCACAGGAATCTCTAACGTCTGACACCGATTTGGATGAGACAGAGGGGTCCCCACAATCCCCCTCTGAGGATGTATCATTTGCAGACATCCTGGAGATCTTGAGACAGAGGGGTGATTGGCAGTCCCTGGCCCCCACTAAGGACAAGTCGGTGTTGCTGAAGGCTTTTGGGGCTCAACCTTCTACCTCCTGGGTGACTCCACCCTTTGATGAATTGATGGACTTAATTGCTCGAAGGGCGAGGGAAGCACCAGACACAGTGGAACCGGTACCTTGTAGGCCGAACAAGTTTGTCACTGCCCCCCAAGATAAGGCTTATCTTACTAAGGGAGTTCCGGTCAATGCTATGATGGTAGCGGCAGCCATGAAGAAGGAAATGTCTGAGTCATCTTCTTCTGTTCATCCTCCTAATAAGGATTCTAGGACTATGGACAGATATGGGAAGCGCGTTTTCAGTTCAGCGACGTTTTCCATGCATTCGCTAAACTACTTGACACATTTTACACGACTTCAGAGGGATCTCATTAAGGAACTGGGAGATACCCTCCAGGGTAACACAGATGCTGCTGTCACAGATAAGGTGACAGCACAACTTAACACCCTTGCCTCAATAGCAAACTCATCCATGAGGCTCATCTCAGATCTGGAAGGTTCGAGTAGAGCTGCAGCTTCAGCGATTGCTCTCCGTAGGCAATCCTGGATGTGGCTGTGCTCCTTTGCGGAAGCCTTCAAGTCTTCCTTTACTAATGCCCCCTTTGATGGTGCTACTCTCTTTGGGCCCAAAGTAAAGGAGACTTTAACTCGGTGTGAGCAAAAAGGGAAGACCCTGTCTGCTGTTGGGGTCCGTTTTTCCACTCCAGCTAGACCTTACCCCAAAGGGCAAAGGGGTGGAAAAATGTGGTTCTGTAAGACTCAGGGATCTTTCCAAGCCACACAGGGTGATGCCCCCTCCAGAGGCAGAGGGGGGGGGGAATGGAAGACGCCACCCCGGCGGCAGAGGGGGTCCGCAAAATCAGGGCGACAGGGATACCGTCCCTGGGAAGCCCTTCCAGCACTCCTGAATGGAGGCCTGACTGTCCTGCTCTGGAGGCAGTCGGGGGTCGCTTGGCTTTATACCCACAGGCCTGGCTAAATTTTACCTCGGATTCTTGGGTAAAAAGCATAGTTACCAGAGGATACACAATTCCCTTTACGTCCGCCCCACCCCAACAAAAGAGATTTCCAGATGTGCCACCCCATCTGCGAGATCCAGCAGCCATAGAAATTACAAAGCTGCTCAAAAAAAGAGTCATCCAGCCAGTCCCGGCGGACCAAAGAGGATCCGGAACTTACTCAAGGTTCTTTTTAGTTCCAAAAAAGACAGGGGACTGGAGACCGATCTTGGATCTCAGCCAACTCAACACCTTCGTGAGGAAGGAAAAGTTCCAGATGGTCATGCTACAGTCGATCCTTCCCTTCTTACAGAAGGACGATTGGATGTGCTCTATAGTTCTCGAGGACACGTACTACCATATCAAAATGGCCAGGCCGTCCAGAGATTACCTGCACTTCCGGCTGGGAGCCAGTCATTTTCAGTTTCGAGCGCTGCCCTTTGGCCTCACCTCAGCCCCCAGGGTGTTCACCAAATGCATGGCAGTAGTGGCATCTCACTTGAGATGGCAAGGATTCTGAGTGTTTCCGTATCTAGATGACTGGCTCCTTACCGCCACCACCGAGCATCATCTTGTACAGGCCAGAGACTACACAGTCGACCTTTGTTCCCATTTAGGGATCTCAATCAATTTCGAAAAATCTGCCTTATCGCCCTCACAACATATTTCATTTATCGGGGCAGATTTGGATACAAGGTTAACTCTGATAAAGCTTCCTCCAGTAAGAGCCTCAGCCCTCAGAGAACAGGTTGCGCTTCTTGTTCAGAACAGAAAAGCCGCAGCCACATTAGTGTTAAAGGTTCTAGGCATGATGGCGGATTCTCTAATTGCAGTTCCTATGGGCAGAATGGCTGCTGTTCGCGCAATGGTCGTTCCAGCAACTACCCTTATCACACAAAATTTTGATAACAGACTCTTGCAAACGGGATCTTCTATAGTGGGTGGACAGTCAGGATCTCACAATGGGTTGCCCATTTGTCCTACCCAACCCTACAGCCACAATAACCACGGATGCTTCTCTGATAGGGTGGGGGGGACTTTTTCAGGGAAGAACAGTCCAAGGGGAATGGTCCAATCTGGAGTACAACCTGCACATCAATGTTCTGGAGTTGAGAGCAGTGTTTCTAGCATTGCAGCACTTCCACGCATTCTTACCTCTGGGAACAATAACAGTTCAGACGGACAACATGTCTGTGGTCTGGTACATAAACAAACAAGGAGGAACCAGGTCTTACCCATTATTCAGAGAGGCCCTGAGAATTTGGCAATGGGTGGAGTCCACAGGTCGCTTTCTGGTGGCAACGCACATCCCGGGGTCATCCAACGTCATTGCGGACAGGTTGAGCAGAGCCATCCTGTTACGTCATGAGTGGTCCCTCAAACCACAAGTGGCGGAAAAGATTTTCCACAGATGGGGCCAGCCTTGCTGCGATCTATTTGCATCCCCATTGAATGCCAAATGCAGAAGCTACTTTGCCCTACTTCCCCCTCTGGGGGTGTCCCCAGGGACGCATTGGTGCACGATTGGCCCCCGGGTCTCCTATATGCATTTCCTCCTGCCTCATTGATACCCAAATTTCTGCAGAAAGCCAGGAATCTGGAAAGGACGATAATCCTCATAGCGCCATTCTGGCCTCGGCAGATATGGTTCCCCTTTCTTCGAGCCCATCAGATGGAGGAACCTTGGATTCTGGATGCAGTGCCAGATCTATTGACTCATTCATCGGGAGTTCCTCACCCATCCCTTCAATCCCTCAAACTGACAGCTTTGGCTGCTTCGCTTCCCCGTTTAGCCAGGTCAGATCTTTTCTCTCCTGCAGTACAACACATTCTGGTTGCCTCTCATAAAGCTTCCACCAGAAAACTTTACAGGAGCAAATGGAAAGGTTTTGTATGTTGGGCGTCAAGTCAACATATAGATCCCTTGGTAGCCCCGCTACACAAGGTTTTGGAATTTTTATCCTTACTCTTTCACAAAGGGGCCTCTACTTCCACTATAAGAGTACAGCTGGCAGCCATATCTAACTTCCATGTTGGTGAAGGAGGCTCTTCTATTATGTGTCACAGGCTTTGCAAGGCTTTTATGAAGGGAACTTTCCACCTTTGTCCACCCATCCGGGAGCCTATTTTCCCATGGAATTTGAACTTGTTGTTGTCACAACTGATGTTACCACCCTTCGAACCAGCTTCATCCTGTCTCCTAAAGTTCTTGCCATGGAAGACACTATTTCTTATTGCTGTCACTTCAGCTCAAAGAATCTCAGAGCTGCAAGCATTATCAGTCAGGCCACCGTACTTGATTTTCCACCCGGACAGAGTTTCCTTGCGCACAAACCCGTCATTCCTCCCCAAGGTGTGTTCTTTGTTAAATATTAACCAATCCATAGAACTTCCTACGTTTTTCAAGAATCATTCAAACTAATTGGAATATATGCTGCACAAATTGGATGTACATAGGCAACTGAGATTTTACCTAGACAGGACTAAAGATCATAGGAAATCAGACCAGCTGTTCATTTCATTTGCAGACAACAGGAAGGGCATGGCAATCACGAAATGTACCTTGTCTAAATGGCTTTCCGATTGTATAGACTTTGTGTATTCTGTTTCGAATCAGCCACTGCCTTTCAAGCCTAAGGCTCATTCTACTAGGGCAGTTTCTACTTCCTTAGCTCATGCAGCTCGCTTACCATTGGATACGATTTGTGCAGCAGCAACGTGGGCAAGAAGTCATACCTTTATCACTCATTACAAGGTGGACAGGGCCTCTAAGGACAGGACCTCCTTTGGTTCCACTGTGCTCAGGAACGTTCTTCCATGAGTCACCCAGGGTAATGGAGCTAGGGACGCTACCCGTGTGTAAGAACAAACGGCGAGATTGAACACTTTCACATAAAGAAGTTATGTCCTTACAATAACGTTCAATGTGAAGTGTTCATCTCGTCTTTGTTCTTACATCCCCTGCCTCCTCCCCCCATCACGTTATGGAAGAACTGGTAAGACTAGAGTAAGACTAGAGTCTGGTTGGGATCCTTTTCCTCTTCCGGGTTAATTGATCTGTGTCCTCCGTAGGATATGGTACACCACCCATATGACATTATGTGTTTGAGTGTGAATGCCTTGGAGCAGTTGATGGCAGACGGTCTGGTTTCTTGCAAACTAGATCTGAGGGATAGCAGGGAGGATCATGGGATATAGTCTGGTCTTGAGCTTCTCTAAGATGCAGAGATTTGTGATGCTGCCGACTCGGAGCTGAGGATTGGCTCCGAACCCGTGTGAATGGTAACATTGCATAGTGAGAAGTTGTATCTGACCGGTGGTCATCAAGGCCACGTTGTTTTTCTTAGGAAGTTTTTTTTTGTAAACTTGATATGCCAGCAGAAAAACATGGACAAACAGCTGCTATGAAATAATATTGAAAGAACTTGTGATTTATTACGTCAGCTTAGTAGGCAATGTCTTGTAAGAAATGTATAAGAATGGCTTCACTTCCTGATTCTAGTTAGACAAACTCTGTATTAGCATGTTTTTGTCTCCTTGCTGCAAGATTAAAGTACCTTAACCTGTACCTGCCGTGTGTTGATCTTTTTGAAGTTGTTTTTCCTTTGACACCAGCAATGATTTCCTCTGTGAAAATGCAATCAGCATTAAGCTGTTCATCTTTTTTACTGTGGGCTACTGGCACTCAAGTAAGTTCACCTTATGTATGGGCAGTGAAGCTTATAAATCCATTTACATGTCCTAAGAAGGACTGGGATAGCTAAGCAATAAAACCTTGGGAAGGTTTGAAGAAATAATCCAAACTTTGAAAATTGAAGGGAAAGATCACAATTTGATTATTAAGGGTAATAGAAATGCAAAAACAGGTCAGAATCTGTTTATTCAAACTGTACAAAAATGAATATACAATCTAATTATAAGAGAACAAATAGCTTAGGTGAAGAGCTATTGAAAATAGATGGAAGATGTTGCATGGCTATATATAATAGACTAAAAAGAAGAAAGAGTTACATTTTTACATATTGTCTTAAAGTTACAGGTTTGATGATTGACCACTGTATCATAGGATCAGTAAAGGATATATCTGATGATTTAACCATGCAAAGAAGGCAAACAGTGACCACTTTCCAATTGAAGTACAAATGAATAAGAAAGAAGAATATGGCAAAAGTTGAGAAAGACTTAATTGAGGATAAAAGTAGCTAAATTAATCCTGAAACATAATTAATATCTGTGCTGTCATAAACAAATGGGCAGGTAATAAAGCGCACAATAAGTAACTATAGTAGTATAATAGATAAATATAAGTTATTGAGAAACAATGTTGTAGAAAAAAAATATTCAAGAACTAAAGTTAAAGCTCCTTAAACTATGTGGTGTAGAAAAGAAAAACAACATTGGTGGTTTCATCTACATGTCAGAAAGTAAAAAGAAAAAAGACATGGAACAGAAACTGAGACAAAAAGACAAAATGAGGAAGAGTATAGCTCTGTTAGGACAAAAATCTCTATAAGAATTTAATAAGAATAAAAAACAATATTTTAAAGCAAGCAGCAAGGCTGCATTGCTTTTTGCTAAACGGCTCTTTAGAACTTTTCCCAGTCAGTGTTTATTCCTCACTTTTTTGTAGCTGATTTTTTCCAGGTCTTCTGTATTTCTTTTCCCTGGCATCCAGGCAACTGCACACAGACCTGGTTAAAATAAACAAAACACTGACAAACAATAAAAGGCTGGAAAAAATAGAAGAAGAAGCATTAAACAAACATTCAGATGAGGTGATAAAGTACTGCAAAAATCAGAGGTTGAAATAAAGAAAAGGTGGGCTGAATAAGAAACTGCTCAGGAAGAGATGTTTCAAAAAATAATACAGTTAGAGGACAGAGCACATAGGGAAAACCTGATATTTTCAGCTATACAACAGAAGCTGGAAGGAACAGACTCCATTAATTTTATGAAAGCACAAATAAGCAGCTGGACTGGTATTCCAGGAGTTGATAGTTGAAATGGCACATTGTGTGTATGCTCCAAACCTGGCAATAATGGCTTACAGACTGTATATCATTTTTCTACAATAAGTAGGGTCTTCCTTTACCAGAACCTTTAAGAACCTATTCAGCTAGGTCCATAAAGCCTTTTTTGAGAGGCATCCTCCTTCTGAGACATTTATTTACATTATGTTTAGAACCACTGGCAAAGAAAATAAGGGACTCAGAAATTCAAGGATATAATTGGCATGGTTGTCAAGAAAAGCTTCTTCTATTTGCAGATGATATTATTTTATACCTGTCAAAACCAGAAAGAGATATTACAGTATTGTGGAACATTTTGAAACAGTTTCAAATCTTTTTAGGATATAAAATTAATGTAGCTAAATTAATTCTGAAACATAATTAATATCCGTGCTGTCAGAAACAAATGGGCAGGTAATAAAGGACACAATAACTAACTACAGTAGCATAATAGATAAATATAAGTTATTTAGAAACAACATGGTAGAAAAAATAATAATACAAGAACCAAAGTTAAAACTCCTTAAACTGTAGGGTGTAGAAAAGAAAAATAACATTGGTGGTTTGATCTAAATGTCAGCAAGTAAAAAGAAAAAAGACATGGAACAGAAACTGAGACAAAAAGACAAAAAGAAGAAGAGTATTGCTCTGTTAGGACAAAAATCTCCATAAGAATTTAATAAGAATAAAAAACTCAGTAAATTCAAAACTAATTGTAACAAACATTTCCGAAATTGATGGCAAAATGTCAGGGAAGGAAATGGATTGTGAATGGTATGTAAGCTGTAAACACTGGTATGAAGTCTTTAAAGAAAAATACAGAAATTATGATATATAAAGAAAAGATCATTAATATATTTGCAAATAGACAAGATCTAATAAAGAAATGTGATGAATATCATACAGATGAGGTCATACAAATGACAAATTTCTGGCGATGAAAATGTGGATAAGATATATAAAATAGCTAAAGAATGGATGAAAATATTTAGCCATTAATTTAAAGATTATACAACAAGGTTGAGCTTTTCAGATTCAAAAGAAAGGAATAATAATAATATATAAGAAGTAAGTCAAAAACATAACATGGATATGCCAATAACTTTGTCAAACATATCAATAAAAATATATTTCTATACAGTTGAAAAAAACTAAAAAGAGATAAAAATCATAGGCTTGTTAAAAAGCAAATTTCCTCTGTAGAAGGAAAATTATCTGAGGCATCCTGACCCATCTTACAACATTCAATAGAAACATATAAGCATTTTAGGAAGCAAAAAGTATTTACTTTGTTATTTGATATAGAACAAGCATTTGATAAATTCAGTAGAAAAAAACACAGGTGGAAATCATGTTAAAGAAATTACACCATCATGATTTGTTGGAGGTGATAATAACATTATATAGTGTCAACTCTACTAGAGGGAAAGTAATTCAAAACAAGAGTTTACAGATTGGTTTGCCATAAAAGGAGTAACACAGAGATACATATTGGCTGTATGGCCTTTTATAATATATATCAAGAAGCTAATTAAAAAGCAAGGCAACAAGGATTGGAAAAATAAATTTAACAGTTACAGAATATGCCGAAGTTATATTATTGCTAACGTTAAATCTACCAGTTATGAAGAATCAGATAAGTGAACTGAAAAATATAACCATGGTCTATAAGCAGATGATAAATATTTACAAAAACAACATTTTTAGTATGTAATAACAGGACAGCAATTCAATATTACTTATGCATTAAAAAGGAAAATAAGTAAACAAGTGAAGGATAATAAATATAATGCCTAATCTGTACATCAGCTAATAAATTGTCAAAACCTGATAGCTATCTATGAACAAAGACAAAGCAGTCTGTGAGTTAATCAGATTTGAAAAAAGCAGGGTGGCTATAGCATAAACCATTAAATAGAAGCAACAAGATCTAGAATGCCAATGTTAATCTGCTATGGAGCAGGGATATTGGACAAAAAAATCAGGATAATGATCTGCTGAATAATTTAGATGAAATGTTGAGATATCTGTTAAATTTTCAAAAATCCTTGCCAACAATTCAGTAACATCAACAGCTAAATATCAATAAGGAAGATACTATACTGGATGGAATTTTTTCAGCATGGAATAGATATGCCTACAGATACCTTACTAAAAGGATACAGGGCCTAAACAACATATCATACATGGACTGACTCAAAGCCCTGTCACTATACTCGGTATCTTACAGACTGCTAAGAGGTAACTCATTACTGATGGATTTACTGCACATCAGGAAGTCAAATGACATCAAAAATACCTGATCTAGGGATCTAAACCTCTTCTGCATCATCAGCAGAACAGTTTGGAAGTCCAGGTATATCTCATAGAGATACTGCAGCTCAGGAACAACACCCATCTGCATAAAACAAAGTTCACCCCAGTCCATATTCAAGCGCAACTTAGATCTAAGGATGGGAAACAGAAAATTTACTTCAGGACTGCTCCTGTACAACTAATGAACATAGGCAGATTCTAAATGCATTATCCCATGTATAGGTCCCCCTAAGTTACCTATTGCATGATCTCAGTTATTCTTGTTAGTGGTAATATATAATTATCGACTGTGGGATGGATAAGACCAATCTCCAGCCAAAAGGGAAGGTTATTTCAAGCATAGAAAGGGAAAATTGCTAGGCTTAAAATGACCTTCAAGGGCAACTAGCCAAGTACTTACCTATGAACCCATGCAGGACAATCAGAATATATATGACATTGAAATGAATATTAGAAAAAATCAGTGAAAAATTGAATTTGAATATAGCTACAAAAACAAAAAAATGATAGGTCTAATGTTAGTTAAATATGTTAAATTATTTAGATAATTATTTACAAAATAATATAGGAATGTGATGAATATCTACTAAAAAGTTTAAAAATAATAATTACAGGTTTTAGAAAGAAGGCAACCAAAATACAGAGCAGCAGACACTCAGAGATCTGTGCAGAAAATATAATCAATATAAATAATACAAGATATCGGAATATAATAAAAACAGGAAATTACTGTCATTTTAACTAAATTTTAACTTTTTGACAGTACTTTGTGGTAAAAAATAATACACTTTCAAGTTTCTCTTTACCTATGTCAAAAAGAGGATGAGCTAATCCACATTATATTTAAATTTGAAAAATACATAGAAATTAGAGCATACCTCTTCCAAAAAATAATAGTAATACAATAAAATAAAATACAGGGCATGATCTGGAAGCAATATATTGGTGGAAATAAGTGAAATTTGTGAAGTAGTATTCAATGCAGAAGATAAGCTACAGTGAAAGAATTGTCAATTGAACTTAGTAAGACATATAGCATGAGGAAGAATAGTAAACAAAAGAATAGTAGAATCATACATAAAGATGCATAAAGATAAGTAAAGATGCATGCCAGAATTTAATTTACTGCAAGACGTTTTATCTAAATTTATGACTGCAACAACAAACTGTTTTATGCAATAAAAGCTTATATTCTTTGAACTTTTGTAACCATTAAGAAAAGAAGCTTAAATAGCTTCAAATAATTGCCTTCAGTTTGCCAGGAATGAGTTTAACATATTTTCAGAGTAGTGGAAATGTCAACATTTTGTATCTATTCCCACTTATTGCTACAAACAGTCTAATTTTAAAGCTGAGCAAACAGTAGACACTAGAAAACATTTAATGAAGACATATTGGAGAATTAATGACTGTTGCAGTGACTCTCACTTGCATTTATTATTATATAGGAATAATCCACTGCAAGCTATTGTTCTGTCACATGATAAGTTACTTATTAAATAAAAGGAAGCATCCCTTCATTTACTTCTTTGTTGACTCATGTAAATCAAAATCAGGTAAAAATAAAACTGAAGCTTTCTCAGTGATGTCAAGGAACCTGTCATAATCAAATATGTCAGACTTCTTTATGATCCGAAGTTAGAAAATTAGGGAGAGCTGAGTGGAGTTTCATTGAGAAACCACTTAAGGCAGTGTTTAGAAAGCTGAAGAGCCAAGAAGAAACAAGAAATATGAGTAACAACTGTTCACACTAAATATGTCCCTAAATGACTGGGTGAGTCACAGATACTGATAGGAAGAGTATTAAAATGCGTAAACATTGTTCTAATAGTTTTTTATTTTTATTTATTTAATTTTGCAGCGGTGTGTTTTGAGTTTTGAACTTCAGGTTTCTTCCTCTGCAGCTGTGAGGCTCTGCATTACAATCCTAAACACCTTCTATTTACAATCCAAAAGCTATTTATTTGCAGCTTCACCTGAGAGTTTACCCCCACCCAAGATGGGGTCACCAGCTCCAACTGCTGACAACAGGATTCCATGGGAGGAGACTGAGCATAATTACTGCTACTGCTGCTCACTGGAGAGGTCTGATGAGTTAGTTGTCTTTATAGTCTTCTTCTGCATGCTTACAACCTGACTGGGAGGACGATGAAGATTTTTGTGAAGAATGCCCTGCCTCCAAATTAATGTTCTCATGTGCCTCATCTGTCTCTGAGATGGAGGCCTCTGAGGTTCTCTGGTCTCCAACAGAAAATATAACTCTGGGGGCATTCCAGGAATGTGTCCCCCCTTCTCCCAAGGAGAGTTGAGCAGGCATCCCTCATAATGCCTCTTCCCCCTATATAGAGTGTGATAGACACCCAGGCTTCTAACGGGCTTTGTCATGCCATGTCTTGCAAGTGCTACATCTGAAGAAATAAACAAACAGATATTCTAAGAGACATGTGCAGATGTATCCTCATAATCAAAACATTCATATCACTAATGTCACTTAAAGATTAGGCTGTGTGTACATTATTGTCAGATAATGAGACCACAAAATATTCTTATCTCTGTATCTAAAGTGTGTGAGATATGCAACATTACTTAAAAAGCATCTCAGTATTGTAACAGTTATAGAAGTCCTATGTGATGTTTGTTTTTTATAATGCTGCTGAAAGAGTCAAATATGTAGAATGCTGCATATGAAAAAAAAAATTTAAAAATGTTTTCTTAATTATGTAAGATTAGTGTGAACCACCCAACGGGGATGGAATGAAAATACATGTCTAGTAGAAAGTGCAAATTTTAAAGCATATCTGTAAATTGATTATATCATCCTAACAAAAAAAAAAAAAAAAAAAAACAAATCAAGCCAGGCATAGTTTCCCATAGAATTTAATGGGAAAAATGAAAAAGAAACTATGAAGTTAAACAGAAAACACATCCCCAAATATAACACAGTCATGCAACACCTTAATACATAGAATCAAATAATGCAATACAAGCACATCTAACTGACCAAAGAAAAAGCAAACAAAATAATAAATAATCAAAACTTAAAGGAAACTAATCAGACCTACAATAAGCCAAAATATGCACTACCATTAACCAATATAACATTCCCACATAAATCAGACTCAAAACACGTCAATAGAAATCTTAAAACAATAAGGAAAACTTAATATTTGCAAAATGAAAACATTCAACCTGTCAAAATACAATTAAAATGAGTGTTAATCATTTAAAACACATAAAATACCCTAAATAATACAGTATTTATAATACTATAAAAATAAATTTATATAAATGTATATACATTTTAATTTAAATTTATATTTATTTAAAATAAATTAATATTTCTTTATATAGATAAATATTCAGAAAACTTACCACAGAGAAACACTGTCATGCATGTCATGAATGCAGCTATATTGAAATAGACTGAAAGTGAAAGATAGCCTTTCCCCCTTCAGAAAGTCAAAGGACATTACTGCTGTCTTCAAAAATGGTAGCTCAAAGCAGGTTTAAGTCTGAGTCTGTGCAGTCAACACAAATCCAAGAAAAATGGCTCAAGAAGGACTTTCCAACAAGCTTAAATGCTTTCACACTTCATGTTTCATTAGGTTAAAATCAAATAATTAAGTCCAAACTATTAAATAAAAGTAGCATGACATCATTAAAACATTTACATTGTATATTAATTAATTAACTGATTAAAACCCTTTAAGGGGAACATCCAGTTATCTTAAAGGATGTCATTTTGAAATAGGTTTCAAGTTACACCTTTCAGTTAAACCTGGCTTCTAATCAGATCTAAGAATGTTTATCTATTTCATCTCACAAGTCTCAGTTTTATTATTAACATCACCTCCTCTGGCAAGATATTTTGTTATTTGGAGAACTGCAAACCTGAAAATGAGTGCATTACCTTCTTCCATAATGTGCTTAGCTAATGCATTAGTTTTTACTTCCCTTCTTATATCAGACAGATACCCACTAATCTTATCTTTTCATTTTCCCCACTTAAAATGACATACATTTCTGGCACATAGTAATATATAAAACATTCATAGTATTACATATTGAAAAAATATGAAATCTATATTCAACTTTTGTAACTGGATATATAAATGAAGCTTCTTTATAACTATAAGTACAAAAGCTACAGCTATAGAATGGAACAGTACTTTTCCTGTATGATTGAAGTGCTGCTTTTTCTTTTATATCTTTATAACAGAGTCTTTGCTTTAAGTTTATACCTTTTCTAAAACTAAACTCTGGATTTAATGGTATAACATCTTTTAAAGCTTCAAGTTTGTTCAAAATATACCAATTTTTCATTACTATTCTCTCAAAAGCTTTTGTATGTCTGCTATAGCCTATTACAAACTGTGTTTTTCCTTCACCATTACATATATCTGTGCATTCATGGGTCTGGGGCTTAGATGTGAAAAATGGTTTAGCTTTCCCATTATGATGTTGTATTACATTATCCTTCATGGTTTCTATTTGCCTTGAACTATAGCCCCGATCCATGAAGTCACAGCTTAATACATCCATTTACTCCTCAAATGTTTCATTGTTGGCATTAAGTCTAGAGCATCTATACATTTGCCTCTTTACTATATTTTTAAAGGTAAATGAGTGCATTTTCATACAATGTAAATAAGTATTTTTTCTTATTGGTTTTATATATATACACAATATATATATATATATATATATATATATATATATATATATATATATATATATATATATATATATATATATATATATATATATATATATTAGTGTTTAATTCACCTATATTTGTCTTACTCAGTTCTATATCTAGAAAGTAAATATTACTATCCGACCAGGTCTTCGTAAAGGTCAGAAAATCAACAACTGATGTCAGATAGCCAATAAGATAATTCAAAGCATCTACAGAGTCATTCCATATGAGAAAGATGTCATCCACAAAGATCTTATAAAACAAAAGATTACCAGCAAAAAGATTACATTCATTAAATGCATACCAGTCCTCCCATATTAATAATACCAAATTAGCATATGTATTATCTAAATGTGTACACATTGGTACACCCTTCATTTGTAGATGATTCCTGCAATTTAATCTCATTATATTTTAACACCACCTGTAATAATTCACATATTTCTTGAACTTCAAGATAATGTATCTATTATTCTGTGAGAAACGTCTTTTGGCTGCCATACCATAATTATTAGGTATCTTTGTAAACAGAGAATCTACATCTAGAGTCACAAATAAATATGTGTCAACATTATTACTTTCTTTCCATGTTGTTAATTTTTGTAAAAAAAATCAGCACTATCTTTAATAAAGCTCACTTTACTTAATAATAATTTCAATGTGTCCTCTAAAAATATTGAAAGTGGTTCAGTAATCCAACCCCTAGATGAAACAATTGGACAGAATTCTGAAGATCTTTATGAATCTTCAATGGCCCATAAAGTATCAGTGTTATTGGGTGTATTGTATTAAAATACTGCAATTTATTTATATCTAAAGACTCCTTCTTATGCATACTATAGATATGGTAATTAAATTCAGAAATTAATTTCTTCATTCATTTCTTATTAATCAATATATACATATCTTTGGTAGATAAATGTTCAAAAAGTACATCAAGATACTTTGCTTTATACATCACTACTATAGCCCCACCTTTGTCAGCAGATTTACTACTGTATCCTCATTATTTTCCAATGCTTTCAACACTATCTTCTCCATTTCAGTCAAGTTTTTAAATCTATTAGAATTAATCTTACATTTATCAAACAGTTTATAAATTTCCTTTTTACAAGCCTTTTGAAAAACACTAATAACTGGATGACTAGTAGGCATAAATAAACTTAGCCTCTTATAAAACTTAGATATTTCTTGTCCATGCTTAGGAAAAAAAAGTCTAAGATTCAGGTTCCTAGTAAATAGTCAAGTCCATCAGAAAGTCAGTAATATGCCCATTTTCTGCTGGCATAAAGGTTAAACTTTTATTCAATACTTTAAGTTAAATTTTTGTCAATAAATATGAAAAGATGTTGAATACAATATTATTTTTCAGTACCTTATTTGTATCTGCAGCTTGCTCCTGGATCTTGGGCCTTGGTATGCTCGCCCATTTCCCCTTCCTCTTCCTCCTTCTTTTCTTAGCATGTTCTCCCTGTCATATTATAAGGTGAAAAGGGGCCATCGATAAAGCTGCAGAAAAATGATTATTCTTCATTGGATCAAAAGCTGTTACTGCTCAGTTTCATCTACTCTCAATGACTGAGTTCACTGGGGAGGCATTTCACTTTTTGTGGCAGCTCGATTTTGTAAAGCAGTTTCTTCATTAACATTAATATTTCATGAGATCACTGGCCAAGTGAACACATTTACTGTCTCAAAGTCTATCATGTTGCAACTTCAATTTTGTAGCTGCAATCAATCATTGTTCAAACATTTGAATATGATCCAACATTTCATCATACAGTTTCTTACACTGTAAACTGGATAACTGAATTTCAAACTCTACATTCAGTTAATCTATAATGTGTAGCAAATCAGCTTTAACAGCTTTAAAAAACTCATTCATTATATTCATGTACTCAGTGTTACTTTTTCCGCATTTGCCAGATCTTAAGTAGCTCAGGATATGTATCCCTATATGTAGGCATTTTTTATATTCCTAGTTCCCAAGGTTCAGTATTCAGCCTTATATATACTTCAAAGCTCAACCATTGCCATTGGAGCTTTTTGAAAGTTTGTAACTTATGCCCTGGTTCTCTAAGCTTTCTTTCAAATAATTCAGCATGTGCAGATTATGTAAGAGAATTTGACCCAATTGCAGCATTAATTTCAGTCATAGCAGTGTGATTTCAACAAAGTAATAAGTACAAAACTGCAGCCATTGACAAGAATGAGACAGGAATGTAAACCAAAATAAAAAAAAAACATAATAGATAAATGTTATATATGGGAGCTGGGGTGTAATAAATGAAATTATCTTGAACTTTATGCAATACGACTAATGGCTATAGCACACATTATAAAATACATTCTCAAAAGCCAGATTACAAGATACTTTATTTATTACCCACTTGTGTGTGTGTGTGTGTGTGTGTGTGTGTGTGTGTGTGTGTGTGTGTGTGTGTGTGTGTGTGTGCGCGCGCGTGGGTGTACAATGTTATGCTACCTTCAAAACAGACGGAAGTATGGTGCATGTATTCATTCTTTACTGGATTTGGAAGTTTCTGTAAGCTTTCTTTCATTTCCTTTCATTCCTCATTCACTCACAAAATTCCAATAATGCTTGTAATTAGTCTTTAGAAGTAGCTATATTCATGACATTTAGCTGCTATCTTCTCTTATGACAGGACAATTGCAATCATCTCAGAGACTGATTCCTGAAGCAGTTCATGTAAGTATTTAAAGACTTAAAACAAATGTCTTAAATGTTTGAGGATGTCAAGGTCCTTTCCTCTAGGCATATGTTCTAACAAGAGGAAAGGTTTCTGCACCTAGAGATGGACGGAATTAATTATTCTTCTGCAGTGTATAAACTTGCAGGTCTCTATGATTTAGCTCAGACAAGTTAGTCATGATGTGTATTTCAACAGTTTTGTTGCATCATGACCTTGTAGAGGTCAGGACTTTGACTCATCAAACTTTCAGTTAATATATTCACAGACTCTTTTGAAGACCCCTCCC
This sequence comes from Protopterus annectens, assembly GCF_019279795.1. Classification (NCBI taxonomy): domain Eukaryota; kingdom Metazoa; phylum Chordata; order Ceratodontiformes; family Protopteridae; genus Protopterus; species Protopterus annectens. The sequence goes on along the minus strand of NC_056739.1, from coordinate 1,280,740,737 downwards.
TGTTTGGGATTATATTTTATCTTAAGTATTGTCAGTATTGTCATCCAGTATTGTCATCCATGTAAACTTTGAGCCTGCTTGCTCAGTGTGACTGAAGTTTCACTCTTGGAACACTTTGTTCTTGGCGGGCATTCATTTTTCCAGTCAGATCTCTGGATACACATTGTAAGCCATATCTGGAGCTACACAAAAACCAGGATCAGGACTCGTTTTTCTGAAGCTGGATACTAATCTTGAGTTAAACTAGTGGGTCCATTTCCTTGCTTTGCAAAGGACAAAATCCAGAGGTGAATACATCCTTTATACCTTAGATATTTGCAATTTTCCCCTCTGTGGGGTGCATAAATTCATACAGCCAAATCATTTTGTTTTTGGCATTTGGTAAAGAGGATCACAGCTGCTAAACTGACCCAATCCTATATGAATTATGTGAATCTTTTTTTTGTCATTAGTCAATTTATAATCTCTTAGCTAGTCTTGACAAGAGTCATTCCACTGGTGGGTGGGGGTCCAACCTCTAGCACTCATTCAAAAATGTCTCCATTCATGCAACAGAAACTTGGTCCTTGATGCATACCTTTAGTAAGCATTATACTTAGGATATTCACCCCAAGACCAAACTCACATTTGGCATATTGATATTTTAGAACTGCCCTTTTTGACACATAAAGCTACCTGACTGAAATTTGCCTCCTTTCTCTTTTAGAGGTATGCTAATATTGCTTGAAATTTGATTGCAAAACCTTCTCAAAGTAAGATATAACATATACTCAAATAATTGTGGTCTAATCTTTCTTGGAGGGCCCTTTGCCTTTTATCCCATTTCCCCATTTTTCTATACCTTTAGCATCTCTTCATCAACCTGCTATCTGAAGATGCATCTGTGAGTTGCAAGTTTATACTTTTATGCCTTTATTTATGATTACTGACTTGCCTGCAGATGCACTTACTCCACATATTTAAAGGCAATCAGAAATGAAGCATTCTGTGTCAAAGCCGTAGCCTGTGTGAGTAGAAGAAACTTCTTATTGTACTGATGCTGGATTCATTTTTTTACTTTCTGTGAATTCCTTCTAAGCAGCATTTTGTGTTACCTGCAACTATTGTTTGGATTTTATGTGTGTGTGTGTGTGTGTGTGTGTGTGTGTGTGTGTGTGTGTGTGTGTGTGTGTGTGTGTGTGTGTGTATACATATACAATGAGACAGGTACTTGAGAAGAAGCTAGAGATGAGGAGAGAGTCCAACTGGGTATTCCCAGACTTGGAGAAAGCATATGACAAGGTCCCAAGAAAGCTGATCTGGGCAGTACTGCAGTCGTTTGAAGTCACAGAAACATTGGTAGAATTAGTGCAGGCTATGTACAAGGACCCAATGACTTAAGTACGAACAGTCTTTAGCCTCACAGAGGGGTTCCTAGTGGGAGTGGGTGTACACCAGGGTTCATCTCTGAGCCCACTGCTGTTCATACTGGTGATGGACTACAATAGCAAGCAGGCTGAAGGGGACAGATCAACAAAGTTGCTATATGCAGACGTGGCATTACAGGCAGACTCTGAGCTAGAACTTCAACAAAGGATAGGAGAATGGAATGCAAAACTGAAGGCACATGGGATGAAACTAAACACAGATAAGATGTTGGTAATGGCAACAAATTGGGGAAATCAGAAGAAGCTGAGAATCGAGATAGAAGGGAAGATAGTGGAACAGGTAAACAGCTTCAAGTATCTGGGAGGGGTGGTTGAGGAGAAGGGAAGTCTGAGTGAAGAGGTCAAAGTTAGAATCAGAGGGGCTAGAGCCAACTGGCATAGAGTGTCAGGTGTAGTCCATGACAGAAGAATGGCAAAGAAGCTGAAAAGTAATGTGTACAAGACAGTGGTGCAACCAGTACTACTGTATGGTACAGAAAGCTGGGCAGTAAAGGCAGAACAGTTGAAGAAGCTAGAGGTGATGGAAATGAAGTGCCTGAGAAAGGTTGTAGGATGCACACTGTTTGACAGACAAAGAAATGAGAACATAAGAGCAGAAGCCAAAGTAATTCTAATTGCAGAAAAGATCAAAGAGAACAGATTACAGTGGTTTGGGCACATCTGCAGAAAAGCAGAAGACAATTTGGTGAGGAAGATTTGGGACAGACAGAAAGAAGGTAAGAGGAAGTGAGGACATCCAGCAAACAGGTGGATGGATTGTGTGAAAGAATATCTGTGGCAGCCAGGCATGAGTGTAGAAGAAGGCAGGAGTGTGGCACTGAATCCAGAGAGATGGCGACAGTTAACACAGTACCCCAACTGCATGTAGAAAAAATGGGAAAAAGGAGGCTGATGATGATGATGATGGTGATGACCAGAAGCTGTCCTACTAATGAAAGAGTAGACAACTTTGTCAGTGGTACAGGAGTGGCACCCAGAGACAGGCCACCTACATACAGAGGAAAGTTTGGATGCAGAACAGAGTCCTGTGGTACCTTGTCAGTGATGCCATAAAGCTCAAAGAGAACACAAAAGAAGCCTACACACAGGATACCTGTTTGAGAGGCAGCTCGGCATTCTGCTTAGACTGCAGAAGAAAGACCTAGCTACAATACTAGTGGCATTAAATATGGGGCAATAGGGGTCAGAAAACAGCAGATAGCTGGAATGTATGCAATGGGAGGTTGAAAAACAGAAAATCAATGCATTTAAAAATTATGGAACAATACTTCCAGCAGAGGACTGGCTTCCATACCCTTAGTCAAGAGTAGATAGGATGAGGCTGTAACTTGCTGAGTATACTTGGCATGAGATGCGACTCATTGATCACTGTTTTCCATTGAACATGACTGGTGGCATGGTTTCTGTTAGTGCATCGACAGTGGTTCAGTCAATGTTTTGTGGCTTTTTCAATTTTCTCTATGGCTATGTAACTACAGCATTAGGATGTTAACATAAGGGGTGTTAGGGGGCAAAGCTCCCCTAAAATGTTTGTAGAGGGTTGCATCTAGTACCAAATGCTTTTTTATTATTTGCTTCTAGAAGAAACTTCAAACAATTTGATTCACCCATGCGAAGCTTCAGCCAATTGCAATTTGACAATATATAGTGGAACCCAGCGGCACAATAATTCTGGCTTTGTCCACATACAGAGTTATTTAAATGATTGCAATATTTGCTTCCTGTTGCTGCCTGAAACTGTAAGTAGCAAGAAGAGAACTGGTAGGTAAGGTACACACGGAAAAACGTCATCCACTATACTAAGCCACTGACTAACACAGATCTTCTCAGACTACTATGGCCAGACACTCTCTGACAGCTCTGAGTAAGGATGTGTACATTAGTGCTTCTGCAATTCTTACTTTTTGGTGAATAGGATGTCTCTGAGCTGAGGAAAGGCCACTGCATGTGATAGGATCCTAGGTTCATAGGCAAGTAGTAGGCTAGCTGCCCTTGTGGAATATTTTAAGCTTAGACTGTTTTACTTACTTAGAATCAAACCATGTACCTCTTGTCTGTGAGGTAAACACCTTAGCATTATGCCAACCCCCAGCTCCATAAATATAAATTGATTTGGCAGTGGGGAGTGGACTGTTTGAATTAGACTGTGAGCAAAACATTCATATAATATGGTAGACGGGACAGCTACATTGGACTAATTGTTGGGCCGAGTTGTGGACACATCTTGTGAATCTACTACCAACAGGTGGGACTCCTTAAACTCTGCTTCACCCACTTTGACTTCTAGTTGAGCTTTTTAGACTACTCTCCACAAGGCAGTCTTAGATGCTTTGTGCAGGGACTGTGATCTTATTCACAGATCCCTTTTATGGCCATGAAGCAGCAACAGAGGTGAAAAGAGGACGAAGTCAACAATTCTAACTGAATATTATTTATAAAAGTGCAAGAGCTGGGAGTAACCCTTTCATAACCAATAATGTCAATATAGTAGGCTGTTCAGAATTTAAAAAGGTCTAAAATGAGAGAAGGTTGTGGTTCCAGTAACCACCCAGAGATTCACATATATTATATGAAACTGGTGCTGGAAATCATTCTAAATGAGAAAATAACAGCATTTGTACTAGTGCAATATGCCATGAATATTCTTATTTAACATTTCACCAGAGCAGTATGCCACAAATATTCTTATTCAACATTTTCACCAGTGTAATATGCCACCAATATTCTTATTTAACATTTTCACCAGTGTAGTATGCCACCAATATTCTTATTCAACATTTTCACCAGTAGAGTCATCATCATCTTCTTTCGGCTGTTCCGGTTAGGGGTCATCTGTTTCCATTTCTTCCTCTTCTCTGCATCTTGCTCTGTCACACCAACCACCTGCATGTCCTCTCTCACCACATCCATAAACCTTATCTTAGGCCTTCCTCTTTTCCTGTTACCTGGTAGCTTCATCCTTAGCATCTTTTTCCCAATATACTCAGCATCCCTCCTCAGCACATGTCCAAACCAATGTAATCTTGGCTTTCTGGCTTTGTCTCCAAACCTTCTAACCTGGGCTGATCCTCTAATATACTTATTCCTAATCCTATCCACCCTAGTCACACCCAGTGCAAATCTTAACATCTTTAACTCTGCCAAATCCAGCTCTAACTCCTGCCTTTTTGTCAATGCCACTGTCTCCAACCCATATAACATAGCTGGTCTCACTACCCTCTTGTAGACCTTCCCTTTCACTATTACTGGTACTCGTCTGTCACAAATCACTCCTGACACACTTCTCCACCCACTCCATCCTGCCTGTACTCTCTTCTTCACCTCTCTTCCACACTCACCATTACTCTGAACTATTGATCCCAAGTATTTAAACTCATCCACCTTCGCCACCTCTACTCCTTGCATCCTCACCATTCCTCTATCCTCCCTCTCATTCACACACATATATTCTGTCTTAGTACTGCTGATCTTCATTCCTCTTCTCTCTAGAGCATATCTCCATCTCTCCAGGGTCTTCTCCACCTGTTCCCTACTCTCACTATGGATCACAATGTCATCTGCAAACATCATAGTCCATGGGGACTCCTGTCTGATCCCGTCTGTCAACCTGTCCATCACCATTGCAAATAAGAAAGGGCTCAGAGCTGATCCTTGATGTAATCCCACCTCCACCTTAAACGCATCCTTCACTCCCACCGCAGACCTCACCGCTGTCACACTACCCTCGTACATATCCTGTACCACTCTTACATGCTTCTCTGACACTCCTGACTTCCTCATACAATACTAAAACTCCTCTCTAGGCACCCTGTCATATGCTTTCTCTAAGTCTACAAAAACACAATGCAATTCCTTCTGACCTTCTCTGTACTTCTCCATCAACACTCTCAGAGCAAACATCGCATCTGTAGTGCTCTTTCCCGGCATGAAACCATACTGCTGATCATTAATCATCATGTCCCTTCTTAACCTAGCTTCCAGTACTCTTTCCCATAACTTCATGCTGTGACTGATCAATTTAATCCCTCTGTATTTAGTACAGCTCTGCACGTCACCCTTATTCTTAAAAATCGGCAGCAAGACACTTTTTCTCCATTCCTCAAGCATCCTCTCACTTTCCAAGATTTCATTAAACAATCTGGTTAGAAACTCCACTGCCATTTCACCTAAACACCTCCATGCTTCCACAGGTATGTCATCTGGACCAACAGCCTTTCCATTCTTCATCCTCTTCATAGCTATCCTTACTTCCTCCTTGCTAATCCATTGCACTTCATGATTCACTATCCTCACATCATCCAACCTTCTCTCCCTCTCATTCTCTTCATTCATCAACCCCTCAAAGTACTCTTTCCATCTGCTCAACACACTCTCCTCCTTTGTGAATTTGTTTCCCGCATTATCCTTTATCATCTTTACCTGCTGCACATCTTTCCTAGCTCAGTCCCTCTGTCTAGACAGGTCCTTTTCTCCCTCCTTAGTGTCCAACCTTTCATACAACTCTTCATATGCCTTATCCTTAGCCTTCGCCACCTCTCTCTTTGCCACACACCTCATCTCCTTATACTCCTGTCTACTTTGTTCATATCTCTGACAATCCCACTTCTTCTTTGCCAACCTCTTTCTCTGTATACTGTCCTGTACTTCCTCATTCCACCACCATGTCTCCTTGTCGTCCTTCATCTCTCCAGATGTCATACCAAGCTCCTTTCTAGCTGTCTCCCTTACTAGCTCTGCTGTAGTTATCCAGCTATTTGGAAACTCTTCACTGCCACTCAGTGCCTGTCTTAACTCTTCCCTGAACTCCACCTCACAATTACCCTTTTTCAATTTCCACCTTTCATGCGGACAGCAGTAAATATTTTCACCAGTGCAGCATGTCACCAATATTCTTATTCAACATTTTCACCAGTGTAATATGCCACCAGTATTCTTATTTAACATTGTCACCAGTTCAATGGTTTAGATACTTAGAACTGGTCTGATTTTGGTAGTTATATTTTCTAACTGGCTACAATGATGAAAAGAATCACAATAATAATGCTTGAAGAGACTGTACTTATCGGAGTGTAGGATAGCCATTGCTGACACCAAACCACTCAAAGAAGTAAGCAAACAGTAATAAATTCAGTGATACTACTCAAATAAATCTAGAGATGAACCAGTTTGCCATCCCAAAAATTCATGTATCAATGTTTTTATTTTAGAAAAAGTATGACTACAGGCATGTATATTGAATGAAACTTTGCAAACTCTATACAGTGCTAATAATAATAAAACTCAGTCTGGGAAGCATGCCACAAAAACCTTGAAGGCTCTACATTCATTAAAAATAAAGGAAAACATCAGTATTGTTTAGCTACAAACCATAACTCCTCTAATAACTGCTGAGACATACTTAAATTTATAAATATTTTTGTAATGATTCACTAAGCTGTTTAAAAATCTGTTGCAGTTTAAAAAAATAATTTCCAGTAGATCACAGTAACTTTTTATGAAAGAAAAAAAAATCAAACTTTCAAGAACTCAGCTCTCTCTTCAAGTGCTTTAAAATTTAAAGAACCAGGTCAATAACAGCTTTAAGAAATCATAAAGAGGCTGGCAAGATCAAAATGTGGAACTATCTTTATTTGAGATATCCCATCCCTCATTATTGCTACAATACAGTCTCGTTATTATACAATACCTGGCTTTAATAAGTCATGCAGGAAACAATTCTGACCCAAAGATGAAGACCTAATACAGAGGTGTGCATAGTTCTGTGGATAGCTGAACCAAGTGTACTGCAACATTACCAACACCATGCCAGTCTTCTGAAAAAGATTTCTAAAGGAAAATATAACAAATTGAAATTAGGTAGTATCAGCTGCATTAAATAGCTAATACATTATTATAAAACTACTTAGCTTAAATACTCTTTTGAATTGCAGAGGTGAGTGCATGAAATCTGTAACTTAAATAGTTCATTCTGTAACTTACATATAAGTTCATAGGTAAGTTAGACTATATGCTCTTGTGGGCTATTTAAGCCTAGCCAATTTACCTCATAGGTGAGAAGCATTCAAACAAACCCTGTACTTTGTGAGTGTGAGGTAAACACCTTAACCATTTTGCCAATACCTATATGTAAAAAGCTCAATGTCCATGACTCATGATGATTCCTGTTTGACAGAAGTACGATATCACACATCTAGGACCATCTGGTAAGCAGTATATTTAACATTTTACTCATAATCTGATCATTAGTATTTATTTATTTAGTAATCCAAGTTCTCTTTGTCTGTTTCTACCTAAACTCATTTCTTCTCTTTACTTTTAATATCACCATAACTCTTTTGTCTTCTGAACTAATTTGTGATTCTTCTTCAGCATTGTTTCATGTCATTCTGTGTTTCCTTATATTTCTTTTTTAAATCTTTGATGTAAACTTAATTTGAAAATTGAAAACTTTTTTAGTTCATTTTCATTTTCATATAATATTTATACAAATGATTGTTGATTCTATAATACAAGTTTTAATGTTTCTCATTAGTACTTCTGTACTATATCCATGACTGTTTACCATAGCCTTCATTCAGTACTATCCCACCCTAATAAAGTCTGGAATGAAATGTGTGCTTTTATCTAAGTGACAGAAAATTGTTCATCAGGACTGATGTACAAGAAGGTGCAGAAAAATATGAGAAAAACATATGAAGACTGCCTAAAATATAGCAACTTAAATTTAATATGAAAATGGAAATTAATGCTCTTGGGAAACAAAAATTGGGAAAAACGAGAACATTGCAGGAGGGGAAGCAGTAAAGATAATGATATCAGATAACATAAATATAAGCAAGTCATGTGAGTCATCAGCAACTCTTCAACCTGAATCTCTCTACTAGTTTTGTCCCCAAGGCTTGTAGAATGGCAGTCGTGGTGCCCTTGCATAAATGTAGTCCCTCTATTGACATTGGGAATTACAGGCCTATAAGTCTCACTAGTATTATTTGCTAGGCTAAGGAATATATTATAGCTGAATTAATACACAATGATATTGATAACCTTGTATCCCTGGATACACACCATTTTTAAGGTAGATCATGCATGCACAACCTGGTTGAGTTCTTTGAAAGGCGTACTGAGGCAATGGATAAGGGTTATACAGTCCACACTGCTTATATTGGACATTGCCAAGGCCCATACCTCTCAAATGTCCAGATTTTCACAGAATGTCAAGATTTTTGTCTCATATCGTTGGTCTGTTCCTTATAAAATGTGTGATTTTCTGGATTTTTATGGCAAATCATTGAGGATTGAATTCATAAAAAATGATAGCCATTTGAGTTTCAGACTTCATATCCTTCAGAAAATGCATGATAACACAAGACCTTTTATTCCAGCAACTTGTTAAGTTTATAAGAGCAATATTTAAAATTTGTCCCTATTTTTTGGGCTTTGTCCAGATTTTTTGTGCTAAGAAGTTGAAAACTATGTCAAGGCCTTTGACAGTATTCCCTGATGACAGAATTTTCCAACTCAGAATTAACCATATATAGTTTACTGGACTGGTAATTGGATATCTGAGAGGGGGTATTTGCTGTAGACAGAAACATGTCACCACTGGTATCCCTCAGGGCTCTGTCCTTGGCCCCTTTCTCTTTGGTATATATATTTATGTAACATAAAAAAAAAAAATCAAGGGGCTATGACTAACAATGATTGCAAACTGGAAGTGGTTAGCAAATCCCATTCTTATATTGAAATTCACCATCTAGGACTGTGTCAAACAAATTCTTAGTGTATTAATTCTGGGCTTAATTTCGATGCAAAGAAACACAATATAGCTTCCTCTGGTAAATCTAACATCACCACTTCTTATTATATATATATATATATATATATATATATATATATATATACATATATATATATATATATATATATACATATATAGAGAGAGACAGAAAGAGAGAAAGAGAGAGATATTTGTATATTATTAAGGGTGAAATGTTACATTACGCATCACATCTGGTTTAGTAGTGCAAGGGAACCAATTATATAATGAGTTTGTGCCTGGTATTATTCATATCTATTTTTGCACCATTCTCATACAATTTCTGGATACCTTTAGTGTCAGGGCGTATATGATTATTCAGTGTATATTTTTTTTACATAATTTAGTTGAATTTGTGTTCCTTTGTACTATTTTATATATCAAACAAGGTTTTATTTTTTCTACTTTTTTCCATTTTATTTTTGTTGGGGTTTGGAAAGTATCTTTTTTTATTATTAGCAGTGGGGTTTTTTTTTTTTTTTTTTTTTTTACAGAAAGGGTTCATTTTTTCCATTGGGATCACACCGGCAGTAAATGCAGGTGGACATATTAGGTCTATTCCTTTTATTTATTCTTCCTGGGTATATCTGTGGTTGTGTTTGGTAGGCTTAGGAACAAGACTGAGTCTAGGTTCATGAATTGCTGAGATGTTCATCATTCCCACTACTCCCCACTACTTCAGTGGCATTTTGGAATATCTACCAGGGTAACTCAGTACAGCTTTCAAAAGCTCATATTCCCCTCCTTCTATCTTTCTGTGACAGCTGATAGGCTGAGCATAGCCAGAGAGGGAAGCCTTCAGCTGCCACAGTAAGTGAGTGATAAATCTTTTTTTTGCCACTCTAGGAAGAAAGTCAACTGATTCTTCCAGGATCCAATGTTGATTTTTCTGGCTTACTGGTCAGGTAAGCCCTCTTTCCTCTCACTTTATTATTAGATGTATTATTCTCTTTCTATTTTCATTTTTATTTAAATATATATTTATTTTAATATTTTTACTTCTGGCAGTGTTTATAGTAATTCCTATTGGAAATTCTGTTTGTAGCAGTGTTTATTTGGCTTCTATCTTTGAAAAATGCTTGTTTTTACAATTTCTGAGGAAACTTTCAGTATTTCTCTCAGATGTGCAGTGTGTTTGTGTGCTTTTAGACACCAAGGACTGTCTTGTGCAGTCAGAACTGCACATGAAGTCATGCCTATCTTTACTGTTATTACTTTGCTTTATTTTCTTCTTTTGACTGGAAAATAGAGCAGAACTTGGATTTTTCATCATTTATATTGTGTAGATATGTGAAGGCTGCCAGCCTAGCTAGATAGGATTTTGTGGATAATTCTGTCCTTTGTAAATATTAATGTAAGCTACATGCTTGTTCTCTTAAATGTAAGAAAATTATGGTAAATGTTGAACTTTAAAAATGTAACCACATTGCACTTTGCTGGAGGAAAGCTGATAAGTCAAGCATTGTATAATTGCTTGATCTCAAAACTCGGAGCTGAGATGTCTGAATGAAGGAATTCTTCCAATTGTTTTGAGATCAGAGTTAATGGCTAGAATTTACATGTATAATGTCTTTTATTGCTCTGGCTTCCTCATCAGCTGCAAGATCAAAAGGGCTGTTACACTCTGAGTTTCTGCTAGCCTGGGAAACAGAGAATAGAGAGAGCATTTTGCATTTGTCTTAAGAACATCCAACTCACCAGCACTCTGCCTGTGCTCTGTATGTAAGTAGGATCTTAGACTTTAGTGTCTTTCTTAGAAATAGCTAAGAAATAGGAAAATTAGACCAATTGTTTTCTGTACTGATGTCAGAACTTTTCTGCTGTATTATTTTAAACATTTCTCTGTGATCTCTGAACTCTTGACTAGTACTGTGTAGTAAGAAGCACTGTCTTGTGTTCTTATTATTTATTATTAAATATTTTTAAACCTTTCAACTGTGGCTGTTTTATGTAGAGATAATTTAAGCCCTCGAGTACATTGCATGTATATAGTGATACTGTCCAAGCCACTTCAAATAAGCCTTGCTGTTCGTCACATTTACCAGTTGGATAATAATATTGCACAGTAATAATTGGACACTCTTTGATAAGGGCCTTGTCAGTGGCTGATATTAGTCGTTGATGGCAAGTGGTACTACTGTATAGTCTGTGCAGAAGGAGGATAGCTGGAGGGCTTGTGCCAGCCTTCCTCAGGAATGTCTGTGTGTTTGTATATAACTCATATCTCAAAGTGTGTGTGTGCGTGTGTGTGTGTGTGTGTGTGTGTGTGTGTGTGTGTGTGTGTGTGTGTGTGTGTGTGTGTGTGTGTGTGTGTGTGTGTCAGCTACTTGGGCAGGGACATGAAGCACTGGTTGGACAGAGAGGGTGCTGCAGATTTTAGCTTGACCACTAGGCTGAGATTTGGACCCTATAGCTGTGCCAGTGGGGAGTCTTATTGGGGATCTGGACAGAAAGGGAGAAACCAGCCCCAGACTGACTGTAATCTATGTGTGCTCTTAAGGGAAATTGTACTTTACTGTGTGTGTATTTGTTATCCTTCCCAATCTGGACACCCCTTACTGGTGTTAGTGGTGAGGACTGAGGCTCCTTGATTGCCGGGCCAGTGCACAGGCTTCACATATACATTATTTACTATATGCATGGCTCTGCTCTGTGTGCTTTAAACATTGGATTATAATTTTATCTTCAATGAAGTTATTTGAATGTACTGTGGAGATGTTACTGTCTCTGATAAGAAAATATAGTTTGAATTTCTATTAAATGTTATGTCATGCCAATGTAATGTGGTTAAAGTGTGTGCAGCTGTTTTTTAACACTGGCTTGGCACATGAATTGCTTTAGTGAATACATAGCAAACTGTTTTTTGTTGTGATAATAGGACAGTTTGACAGAGTTTAGTTGTCTGGGGACATACTTATTATTAGAAACGTTTAAGTGTTTATTGTGATAAATTATCCAGCACTGTCAGTTTATTATTCTCACTGGTGTTGTCTACTCTGACTTGATGGATTGTAACTCAGTTATCCCTTCCCCCATCACATATGGTTGCACCTAATTAAATAAATAAATAAATAGAAATTATGCCTCATCCTATGGTTAGTAATTCTGTCAGGGCCACTGCTTGGCTCACAGACCACTTATCTTTTGCCCCATCTCCCTATATTGTAGCTTTTCTGGCTGCTATGGAATATGGTTTAGATAAACCCTCTGGGGCTATTCCTATACCTGTCTCAGGTATGAGAATGGTTTAGCTTAACCATCGGGGGCTATACCTATACCTGGCACAGGTATGTGAGAACTAAATTCTTTAGGTAGAAGAGTGGTCAGGGGTGAGACATTCCTTTTCAGAAGGAATACGCTGGCCTCAGATTCTTTATCTGGTAATGAAGATTACAAAAAAGAAAAAAGAAATAGAAGCTTCATCATACTGCTTATAATTAGATTATAGCTGATGTGGTTTCCCCTGGTTAAGAGTTTTCTGCAGAAAGCTAATTCTGATGTTTGTGTTCCTATATGAGGTTGTAGTGTTAGTTTGGCAAGAGACTTTTCTGTTATTTCAAAGAATGATGAGGAATCTGATGGGGAGAGTGGTGATTTCCTAGATGACACTGAGTCCAGCCACTCTGATGCTTTGAGAGGTGAACCTGAGTTTGAATCCAAACAAGTGTTCGGTTATCCTCAAACGATTGCTAGATTTAGTGATGTTTTTGCTTGGAAGCAGTTGGGAACTACCCCAGTGGTAAGTAGGATATATAACCTTACAATTCTATGTCTATTTTCCCATCCCTTAACAGCCTTGAAAGATGCTTATAAAGCTGTCTATTCCAGCAGTCCCTCAAATGGCTCAGAGAAAATATAAGGTCTCATTTGATATGACAGGTCTGTTTTCTCATTCGACTACTGACCCAGCTGCCTGCTCAAATAAAAAGTAATTGGCTTCATCTAATCAAAAGCCCCCTTATAAAGAGAAAAATGGTTAGATCTTCAGGGCAAAATATATCTTTTACTAATAATCTAGCCTTTAGAATGTTAAATTATCAAGTCTATAAGTGGATGATTTTTCTACATCCTTACCTGCAGAGTAAGTCTTATATGAATGAAATTCTTTCTAATTTGACTAAGGTTTTGAAATATGCTTTGAGAGATGTGCCTGAATGTGCATATACAGTCTCGAGAAATGCTGTTGTGTTAAGACGTATGCTTGGTTATGCAATCAGAACTTTTCTGATGATTTAAAAGCTGAAATTTTGAATGCACCTTTAAGTTCTGAATTAGCATTTGGGCTTTGTGCTACTCAGATTCTCAAACAGTGGGATGATATAGGCAAAGTAATGCATGGGGTATTTAGGATGTTTCATGTACCCAAGTTCTCCTCGAATTAGGCATTTTCTCTCATGAGGCAGAACAGACTAAAATTCTAGCCAAACAAAAGTCAAGGATCCAAAAGGAAATGGCAGGAGGATAATTCTTCAAAACTAAACATGAGTGGTTCTTTTCTAAAAAAGAATCAAACCTCTGCAAAGGAATGGCTATGCTGACTCAAGGGCACCCAACCCACCCCCCCCACAATCCTGCCCTTCCTTCTTCGTACTCCTTCCCCCAGGGTCTCTCTTAACCCTGCAGCCTGCCCACAAGGAGTTTCAGACAAATGGGTTCTGAGAATAATTTGGAGAAGATACACTTGGCAGTGCATAGAAAATCCTCCCCCTTCCAGCGGGAATTCTCCCTCACCCATCAGACCAAATAGAACTGTTTCTTCCAATGCTCTATTACAAGGTAGAAGCTAGGTTATAGAACCACTGCTTGTGATAAACAAAGGCAAATGATTCTTCTCCAGAATATTTTTGGTATCAACAAAGAAGCACTCCTGGAGACCCATCCTAGATTTGTCCATTCTGAACACCTTTGTAAAAGTTCTGAAATTCAAAATGATCACTGTTTAGTCATTCCTAGTGTTGCTTCCAGATCACCATTTCATGATGACAATAGATCTCAAGGAGACTTATCACCATATTTCTATTGCTCTGAAATTCAGGAAATCTTTGAGATTTGCTGTGGTTGGTTTACATTATTCGTTTTCTGCATTACCATTTGGGCTAGCTACTGCATCTAGTGTGTTTACAAAGTGTCTTGTCCTAGTGGTTGCCTATTGCAGAACCTTAGGTATCCACATTTTTCATTATTTAGATGACTTGGTGATTTATACAGATTTTGTTTTCACATGGTTGAAGTCCGTAGACAAGGTTGCAATTCAAATTGAACCTAAACTCCTTCCTCACACCCTCTCACCAAATTGTTTTCCTGGGGTGCTTGATAGACCCAGTAAAAAGGATGGCCTTCCTACCAGAATACAAAGGTATGAGTTATCAGGACATTTTTTTAGGATTTCTTTCTTCCAGATGTGGCCTCAGCAAAAGAGTTCCTCAAAATACTAGGCATCATGGCATCAATGGTCCTTTTGATACCACTATACAGACTACACATGAGAAAAATTCAATGGTACTTGACGAATTGTTGGACCCAGCACTTTCATCAGTTGGATTTCCAGGAACTGGTACTGGGATTTATGGAACAGGAACTACAGTGGTTTAGCGGTCAGCTGTCTCTGAATCCAGGTCTCCCCCTGTTTCTTCAGACCCCAGTCCAATCAGTATATTTGGACTCTTCTGATTTTGCGTGAGGAGCAATGTCTGTTGGAGTTCAACTGCAATGCTTATGGGGTCTTCAGGCCATGCCAAAGCACTTAAAAGTTTAATAGATGTTTTTAGTGACTCTTGCCTTAAATGTTCTTTACCATTTATGGACTGTGGATCCTCTTCTAGTGGTCACAGTCAACACTATAGTGATGTGGCACCTGAACAAGCAAGAGGTACAAGGTCATATTCCCTTTGCTGATTGTCACTGATGACCTGGGAGCTGGCTGTAGGGCACTGTCACTCTTCAGGCCTCATACATTCTATCAGAGCAAAACACAGCATCAGAGAGACTAAGCAGAACCTGGACAGACCCTTATGAGTGGAAGATCCATGTGGAGGACTTTCAGAACTTAATCTACATGTGGGGAATAACTCAAGTAGATCTGTTTTCCTCCTTTCAAAACAGACAACTGAAGAAATTATTTTCAAGGCATCCTTGCAGCCATGCTTGGAAGACAGACATTCTGTCAGATGTTCTGTTTTTCCCATTGTCAGGAATGTTCCTGTATGCATTTCCACCCTTTCCATTGATTCCCAGGGTACTTCTAAAGATTCAGAAATAATTACCAAAGATCATTGTCATAACCCTCATGCTGCCCAGGCAAAAGTTGGTTCTCCATTTTAATGGAATTGACCAAGGGCAATCACTGCAAACTTCTTCACAGACTGGATCTGCTTACACAATATCAGGGGCAAATGGTACACCTCAACTTAAAGCGATTGCAACTGATAGCCTAGATGGTTCTATTTTATACCTTGTAAGCACTTGTTCCATGAGGATGTGCCAGGTATTTAAGGAAGCAAGAATATCTGCAACTTAGAAAGTCTTACATTTACAAGTGGCAGAGGTTTTCTAGGTGGTGCCTAGCCAATAGCAGAGGTCCCAAAGTAGTTTTGACCCCTCTAGTTTTGAAATATTTGTGTCAGCTACTTAGAGATGGTTTGTTATATGCTTCTATCAAAGTGCATCCTGCAGCCATCTCAGCTTGTCTGCCCCTGGATCCTTCTGTTTTGTCTTTTGCATGTGAGACCCCCCTCGAAAGCAAATTCTTTCTCCCTGAGATCTTAGTTTTATTTTTGAAAAATGTACCTTCCCTTCTTTTGAACCTGCCTTTGAGGCTGATTTAGGTTCATTACTTGGAAGACTGTTTTACGCATTGCTTTGAAATCTGCAAGGTGAGTCTCTGAGCTGCAAGGTCTCATGAGGGGCCAGCCCTATCTGATTTTTCACAAGAACGGAGTTGTGTTACATACTAATCTGTCATTCATGCCTAAAGTTGTTTCTGAATTTACCTTGAATCAAGACATCAGTCTCCCTGCCTTCTATCCTGATTCAAAATAAAGGGAGAAAAGATTCTATATACCTTGGATTTGCACAGGCAAGGTACTACCTTCATAGGTTAATAGGTAGGTACTACGCTATAGGCCCTAAGGCCTATATAAGCCTAGCCAAACGGTACCCTGGCTTTTGCCACCCAAGAAAATTATTTTCCTGTGCCCCTGTCAAGCAGAGCCACAGAAGTGATCCCCGGGGAGAATTTCCTATCTCCCATCCAATCATCACGATTTTTCTTGAAGAGTGCTAATGAGGAGGTTTGTCTGATATAGATAGGTTGCTTGTTCCAGCGTATGGGAAGTCTCTGGGACAGGAATCTATCCCTCCAGCATGTTCTGTTTATTGTGGTGACAAGGTTTAGGTCCCTAGAACGTGTAGCTCGGAGGGAGTGGGATTTCTTTAAGTGTAGCATGTCCAACAGCTCTGGAGTTGACATAGCTTTGTATGTTAGGCAGAGATTGCCTCTGAGTAGGCAATATGCGACAGAGTAAAGCTGGAGTTTTTTGAGACAGTTTGACGGCTTGACATAGCAATGACCGGGTTCTGGCGTGTAGATCACGAGACGAATGTCCGCGAGCTACAATGTCAAAACTAGAAGGCCGCAGCACTGCTAGACCATAGAGCGGTGCAGCCGAAAGGGAGATACTCAGTGGGAATCCACGTCGGTGGGAAAACAAACAAATAGAGACAACCCCTAAAGCAGGTACGCAGTCTGCAACCCGACAGTGGAAACAGCCAGGCAAAGCTGAGAACAAGTGAAAACAAAAGAACGGAAACAACTGCAGTATACTCTAAGTGCTCCACATGTCCACACAAAGCACAAAAATAAATTTAGCATGAAAATACCAGCAACATACCTGTAGTGCTCAACAAGTCCACACAAACCCGCACAGTAAACATTCCCGGGAAGCAAATAGTAAAACCCACAGTAGCTGCAGCTTCCGCAGAGCATACGTACATACGCATTTCCCAGACAGCAAGAACACCAGAAGCATCCCTGCCAACACACCCTAACAGTATATAACAGCACAGACAGCACTGAGCTGTGCAGAAAATGTGTAGCCCAAATACCACACACATGTGGACGTCCAGCACTGTAGTGGAACAGACAGATGAGTTTCAGACTTCATACCCCTCAGAAAGTACATGCTACCGCAAGACCTGTTGGTGTAACAACAACCAAGCATGTCTCAGCATGATGCACACAGTGTCTCTGTGAGTACTACTGTTGTGAATGGCTCCAATACATGACCAACTCAAAGTGATGGAGAGGCATGCCTGCAACAGACAGCAACTGTCCTGCCAGAGCCCCCCCTAGTGCAGTGGCAGGTGGGAACATGCCAACTCGGGCAAGCACAGACTACCAACCCAACAGCAGGGTATAAACATTATAGTAGGGGAACACTGTCACGCAGGGGTAGCAACCCTCCACCCAGTCCACAGCAGCATGTGTGTATTGTGGGGGCCACCAAACCCATCCATTGGTTGCTGCAGAAAGTATGCAGGCCCATGTAGGCAGACAAGGGTGCAACACAGAGTAACCTCCCTATGTAACCTCTGTCACTGAAACTGAGACTAGGCCCCACACCCTGATTGGTTGGCAGCAACAGCTGAAAGTTAAAGGGGACCTGTGCAGTAAACGTAGAAATTGTGTTGCAAGCAAGCTGTGTAGATGCCTACCAGACTACAAGCACTTGTCAGCCCCATGGCTGTGTGAACTGCACATAGTGAAACCCTAGCAGAAGAGGCAGTCAGAGCAAGGTGGAGTACAGACAGCTGCACAGGGCCACTGTGGCAGGCAGCGCTACTTCACAGGGTACAACACAAGGTGGTGCACAGCAACTATTCTAACGTCTGATAGTGACTTGTACCAGGGTCGTGTCTACATCCTGTTTCCAGCTACACTGGCCGTGATGGATACTGAGAGGCCATCAACAAGAGGCGTTACCATGATGGAATCTATGTACCTTTATAGCTCCGGTCAGCTTGGTAACAGATACAGCACAGTGCCCAGCCAACGGGGCAAACCAATGCTGGTAGTGGAGGGATACCTCTACCATTTGGAGCGTGAAGCACCACCTAAATACTGGGCATGCATCGAGCGGAGAGTAAAGGCCTGCAGAGGTCGTGCCATCACTGTTCATCAGGATGAGGGGAAAGAACTGCTGAAATCACTGCCACACCAGCACGGCCCAGATGCAACAATAGCCCAAGTGGCTACACTGCAAGCAGAACTGCGGCAGAGGGCAGTAACCGGCAATGACTTGCCAAGCCTGGTAATGCAGAGTGTCCTAGGCACAGCGGATGACAATGTACTACAAGAGATGCCTTGCTGTGCTACCCTGCATTGTAGCATAACCAGGGTATGGCAGAGGGCACGGGCATCCATGACCACACCTCCAGTAACACTTGCGTATATTGATGTCAGCCAGTATCCACTCCGTAGTGGCAACTTTATCCTCCGTAGAAGGTCTGATATGGATGTGACTGATTCCTTGGTTCTACTTACAACGTCACAGAATCTGACTGATCTGTGCAGGTCTGACATCATTCTTGGGGGTGGCACCTTCCCCCACGGGCTGATATATGTCGCCAGCTGTATACATTACATGGATGTAGTGCCACCCCCACCTCAACAAGGATCGTCCCCCTGGTGTACTGTCTCATGACACAGAAGTCAGAGTCTGCATACAACAAGGAGATACTGAAGGGTATGGCTGCAGAACAGGGATGCACCTTGGCTCCACAGTATATTATGACTGATTTTGAGAAGGCAGCAATCCGTGCCAGCCATAAGGCATTCCCTAAGAGTATTCTGAAAGGGTGCCTTTTACATTTTGCACAGATCATTTGGCGCCAGATTCAGCATCACCACCTTGTGGCCCTCTATGGTACAGACACTGCTTTCTCAATTGCCATCCGCAAGCTAATTGCATTGGCATTCTTACCACTGGAAGATGCTGTCCCTGCATTTCTGGACATTGTGGCTACTTTACCAGACTGTGCACAGCCTATTGGCGTATTTCTGGACCATCATTATGTGAGAGGCTGACCACACAAGTATGCATCTCGCTGCTCTGCACAGCAATGACTGCCATTGTCCTACCCTTTGAGGTTTTGGAATGTGTGTGATGTCTCTGACACGGACTTCCCGAGGACTAATAACCAGGTGGAGGCATGGCATCGTCAGCTGAAGGTGTTACTGGGACGCCC
The DNA here is from genome assembly GCF_019279795.1 of Protopterus annectens. Taxonomy (NCBI): domain Eukaryota; kingdom Metazoa; phylum Chordata; order Ceratodontiformes; family Protopteridae; genus Protopterus; species Protopterus annectens. The sequence continues at coordinate 1,280,721,249 of NC_056739.1, read as the reverse complement.
TGCTGTGCAGCTATCCAACCTTCTGTCTGTTCTGCAACAGGAACAGAACCTGACAGATACCCGACGGGAGTCTCTTTTGAGGGGGATGCCTGTGACACCACGTAGGAAGGCTATTGTTGTAAGGGAGCATCGCCTAAAGCACATCTTGCAACATAAGTGTGACTACAGTGATGTGCAGGATTTTCTCTGTGCTATGGCACATTTCTACAAGTTGTGATTATATCTGGGTTTAGTATGCACCAAGCACTGCACACATCACTTTACATATTGTGTTAATAAAGGCTTTGCCCACAGCACACAGGTTTCACACTACCACTTTCATGCCCACTTGTCATCCTATGCCAGGCACATGTTCCACTGACAGTTGCATGTGGTGGCTTCTAGAGGGGGTGCAGAGTTTATCACTGAGGGGGTTTGTGTCTGCCACCTGTGGTTAGGGTGCAGGGGGTTCCACTATTCCCACAGGGAATTGTCCGCAGGCATTTGTCACTGCAGCTAAACTGCCAACCTGCCATGTGTCCACATCCAGCTGTCTCACAGGGGTGTGTCGTGCCGCCTAGGTGCCTGAACCCGCAATGACCTTTAGGAGTGTTGAACAGCTGTTCGTCTCCTAAATGGGGGCAAAGAAAGGTCAGTGTGTCTCTAAGCAAACAACAGCACAATGTTTTTTCTCTGTTATTGTTTTCTGTTACTCCCACTATGGTAAATCTGTAAATCTCTTCTGGGTAAGGTTAAGGCTCACTAGACCAGGGAATTATCATCTTTGATGGCACACTGGAAAGTGGTGGGCTCTAGAAGCATTCTAGAGGCAGCAACATGGCTCTTTGTTCATACCTTCACAAAGTGCTACAAATTGGATTAATGTTCAATGTCCAGAACAGGCTGTGCTGGGACCATTTTCCAGGGACTCCTGGATCCTTATCCTTCCCCCTCACAGGTAGATTAAGCTTTGGGAATCTACCCAAAATGCAACTGAAGGAGTGGGAAAAATAAACATAGTACAGTTGTGTAAGTCCTATGTACTTGTAACAGTAGATGCTCGAGTTCCTCACTGCTTCAGTGGCAGCACTCACCCACCATCCCCCAGAATGTGCAGAGCTGAGGTGAGTTTCAATCTTCTTGATTCAATTGTTGTTACATTTGGCTTTTATATGGTATCATGATTGGCTGTGAATTTACCTTTGCTAGATGATTCTGGCTTCAGGTACTTTCCTTCTTTGTGGAAGTGAAAATCTGGGCTTCAACCAACATTTAGTTAAGATAGTAAGAAAATCAATCACCCAACTCATAAGCAAGTATATGGCATCCTGATCCAAGGAAGTCATAGTACTACTCTGTTAAGCCCTTATCAAATCCATCACTGAGTACAGTGCCCCCTTTGGCATGTACCTAACCAGGCACTTGCAACAGTTGGAATGCCCTCAAAGGTTCCTCACCAAGAGAACCCAGAGTATGAATATGTTGTCCTAAGGCCCTATCTCTGTACTCAGTCTCCTGCAGGGTATTGAGAGAGGATGTATGCCTGACATATACGACATCCTCATATCCAGCTGTGATGGATCTCTTGCACATCTGTAAAACAAAGAGCACCAGTAACACTAGATCCAAGGACCTGAACTTTGCCTGTGACATAAATAGAACATGCTGGAGAGAACAATATGTGTCTCAAACGATCCCTGCACTAAGGAATAAATGTATCCATGTGAAGCAGAGTTCATCTCTGACCCTATTCAAACAAAACCTTGATCATTACATGAGAAATTGCAAATTCACCACTGGTCAGGCCCCTGTCTCTGATGGACAGAGGCCAACAGTAATTAAAATAATCCTCAACTAACATACTCCCTTCAGCCACCCTTAGCTACCTCCTTACTAGCATACTCCTCAATATAGACGTCCAAGGTACTCTGGGACAAAACTGAGTTGGGTTGTATGGTTAGGCCTATAATGATCTTGGTGGTCATTAGCCTAGTATAAACTTATGAACCTATGAAAATTCTGAACACTCACTTCTTGTAACAGCTGAAGGCTTTTCTGTAAGGATATGCTCAGCCAATCAGCAATAAGAAGAACAGAGAGGGAGATGAGTCTGAGCTTTTGAAAGCTGGCCAGTACTGGGTTACCATGGCACATAACCCAAAATACCACTGAGGCAGTGAGAAATTCGAACATATACTGTTTCAGGTAAGTAGGACTTATGCAACTGTACTTCTTTCTATATTCAAGTCCTAGAGAGACATACAATACAGATCATGAGTTTGTTTTGTGCATGGGACTGGGATAGGTTTTAGATAGGTTCAGTCAGAATGGAGGTGGGCTTTGGGCATTTCAGTGATTCCTGGATGATTTTTTTTAAGGTGGCTTATAGGTAAACTTGCTGAGCTACAAGCTAATGGGCTTTGAGAAGCTTGATATAGCCCTATATTGGGGTCTATATTATGAACGGGAAAAAATGTATGAGCGAATACGAAAACGTCGACACGTATTGCGCAAAGTACGGAAATCCCAAACGTACAAAACCACAAATTCCGAAATGTCGATTTGTTTTGGTTGGCCCATCTGCGGTATAGCTCGTAAGGTAAGTGTGCGATAGATAGGACTTTAGTGTTAGGATTTGGGTTAAGGTAAGTGTATAGATAGGTAATGTATGTAAGGTTTAGTGTAGTGTTAGAAGTAGGGTTATTTTAAGTGTATATATGTGTATTGTTTATTTTGTTTGGGTGTATGTCTGTAGGGGAAGTGTGTGGTAGTTACAGACCATAGGGTTAGGGAGGGGTTAAGGATAGTGCATAGATAGTTGTGTATGTGGGGTTTAGTGTAGTGTTGGAGGTAGGGTTTTGTTAAATGTATGTGTGTATATATATATATATATATATATATATATATATATATATATATATGGAGAGGAAGCTAATGATTGACTTTTTTAATAGTAAGAAGAAGCATTTTCCTTAATCTTTGAAGGTGTTAAGGTGTTTTTAATGTACCTCACAGTTGTGTATTACTACCATTCATTTTTTTAATATTTTTTTATGATGGTTTCAAAAATTGTTCTTAATGATGAGCAACAATGAATGCTATTAGAAGAGTGCCAAGTATTGCAAGTGTAAGGGTGAAAAAAGATTTGAGTAAGATAAAAAAACATCCTATAGTTTAGTCCAGATCAATTGCTGGACCAAACAATCTGCATGAGTAGAGAATCTCTTGTTCAGCAATCAATAGTTATATTCAATAATTGTTTATGGTCCATTTTAGCTCCTTTAGGGTGGAAACAGGCAAAAGTGGTATTGATTTTAAGTGGAGAGGTCCATGCCCAAGTACAGAACTACAAGGTCAGAAATTGGACGTGTAACAGGTAAACATTTTGAACAATGTGTTGTTGAACCCTTGAAAAGTGGCACATTTTATTCCAGTCTTATGGATGTGTACTAGAATGGCTTCCACTCTCACCAGTCTGGTTTATTTTAATGAACCATTTAGTATGGTGCTAGACTTGGGATTTTCAGTTGTGCTTGTATTTTAGATCTGACCAAGGCATTTGATGCTAGATCTCACTATGGTTTTCTTGACAGACTTCATGCCTGTGGTACCAATCAGCATATATTACATTGGGTCACAAATAGGTTAACAGGTAGGAAGCAGATAATTACAGCTCCTGCCCCTTTATCTTCATGGGCATATGCCAATCAATATACTATCTTAGAGCCAACAACTTCTTTTTGTCCAGTCAGTTAACCTCCAATCAAAAAATGTGTTTTATCGACACACCTCCATGTTGCTGAGTAACTAAGATAGTATATTGATTGGTGCATATTCAATTATTTTTGAAAAATGGAGCCCAAGCTTTTTACGATCTGAAGAAGGCTTTTAGCAGAAAGTACTTATCATTTTATGAGAAAAGGGCTTCTCTATTTTAAAGTTTTTTTGCTTTATTATTTTATTAAAGTTTTTGTTTTAACAGTATTCCGTGGTGGTGTTTATCGGTTACTTTTTCCAGAGCCTTCACATTTATTCTGATATCACCTTCAGCAGTGAAGTAAAAGTCTTTTTTGTGTGTTTTACTACCTTTTTGTTGTGTAGTCTTTATAAATCATTAATTTACCCATTAACTGAATGCAATGCAATCTAGCATTCTGCACATATAGTGGTAAGGATGTTAATATACTGGAACTGATACAGTAAACTTGCATGAGAATGTCAATAAAAATGACACTTTTATTTCTTGAACAAAAAATGTAATCCAGTACTAAACAAGGATAATGCCACAGCACTAAGCTAAAACAGTGGTTTATTGAGAAAATGCTTTTGAACTAAGCATTATTTATCAGACTCAGGCCAGACAGGTGGGCAGGACACAGTCATTATGCAGTGAGGCAAAGTGGCAGTTGACAGCAGGATAGATAACAGCAATGTTACCATATGGATAAGGGGCAAGGGAGGTTCATGGAGTAACCACTCAAGACAGATAGCAAAATGGTGGGAGTCAGAGAGTACATTTTCTAGTAGTGAGGTACAGCTTCTATGTTGTGAACTTTGGCCAGGTATTGTGCATGGCCTTGCATTTTCAGGACTGGACATAGGCTGTGTAAGGAATGGTGTAGCACTTTGGGAGAACATAAGAGTGCACTGATGTGGCTTTTCATGTTGTGAGTCAATAGACAGACAGAGTCCATAACTGAGATTATGGCTATTGTGAGTTGTGGCACTCTGTTCGCCAACAGGGTTTATGGACAGTGAGAAACTGTGGGAACCAAATCAGCCAACCTTAGGAGACATCCCAAAGGTGGAACCAGCAAAGTTACATCAGCCATGACCATGTACCTCCTATTGCTAAACTGTTGCATCCCCTATATTCACTCAGGCAGTCATCACCAGCCCAACTCCCACATCCAAGCCACATCCAGGTATGAGGGCTCACTTATCTGCCCCAGCAAGATTACCACAAGTTGAAACTAGGAATGTAGACTCCCCCAGTCCATTAATTAATTTTTTTCCATGAGCCTTCTGTGTTGATGGCCCACATCCCATGATGGATCTGTCCCTGGCATTGACAGGTGCCTTGGTCTTGGCATGCAGTAGCATACTGGTGACCCTGCAATGCACCTGTATTGTTGTCCTACTATGGATGTTCACAGCATTGATATACTGCATCACTCCTTACCATAATTGGTCCTGGAAAGCTATATCAGTTATACATTTTTTCAGGATGCGCATGCCATGTGTGCAGGGCCTGCAATAATACCTCTGTCTTCTGAGTGGGGACATTTTTCAGTTGGTGTCACCCCTTTAGGCCAAGAGCAAGATGTGTACACCTGTGGGTTACACATTGTGGTCTGTGAGTGAGTAAGTGAGTGCGTGTGTGTGTGTGTGTGTGTGTGTGTGTGTGTGTGTGTGTGTGTGTGTGTGTGTGTGTGTGTGTGTGTGTGTGTGTGTGTGTGTGTGTGTGTGTGTATGTATGTATGTGTGTGTATCTGTCTGTCTGTACCTTTGTGTATATGACCAACCTTGACAGACCTCTGTTTCTCAGCACTGTCCTTCCCTCCTTTTGGTGGCCACATACCTACCTGCTTTTTTGCTCTGACCATTCTCAACCTGTCCTTTATTAACAGCAACAATGGGCATGATATTACTACTCACTTTCCTGTAGTACTGTGATTAATGCCAGTAGTTTTATGCAGAGCCTGTGCCTCTCCTATGCCTCTATACACATAGCTATGCCTTGACCTATGAACTAAGGCCATACTTCCCCAGTATGTGCATATAGGTTGAAGTCTTGCCTCCATGGACATTTATTTGCATGTCCTTGTTTTTTAATTTCAGTCATGGTGAACTAGAAAGAGATACAAGTTTAGGATACAATTAATAATGAGATTACAGAACTGTATAACTGTGTGTATAAGGTTGTGCAGCTTTTAATCTGAATACAGGAATATGTAAATCTATATGAAACCTCTGATGTTCAATCTTTACAACATCACTTCAGATTTAACTGAAAAGAGCAAAGAATTCCAAACTGCAACTTTTCATCACATGGATGGAGATGATGGATATAATCCATTTAATGTATTTAGTCTTACTAAAACAGCAGTCTGATAGGTTGGTATTAAACACAAACTTCAGCAGTACTCCAAGCCTAAAGAGTATTTGCAATATATACACCATTTATTTTTCATGAAAGTGAGGTTCACAGAGTTCTGTTAATACATATGTGACTGAATTAAGATATAGAGCCAAATATACCTCTCAACCTCTAAGCTCAAGAAATCTGGACAAAACCTAAAAATACGGGGGGAAAAGCCCCAAAATAGAGCAGATTTTATGCATTGTTCTTATAAACTTAGAAAATTGCTAGAATAACAGATTTTATGTTAGCATGCATTTTGTTAAGGCTATAAAGTCTGAAAAGCAAATAAGTGTCATTATTTAGTGAGTTCACTCCTCTGTGATTTGCCTGAAAACAACAAATTTTATGAGGAACAGACCAAAGATATGAGGCAAATATCTGGGGATTCTGCAAAAATCTAGACAGTTGAGAGTTATGTAAGCAAAGAATGTGAACTTGGTGAGCTGCATGATTCATGGCTGAATGATAAAACTGAGTTTGGAATTAAAAAAGGACAAAGCAAAAAGTAAACATTTAACAGAATCTAATATGATACTGAAAACGATTGTGATTTATATAGAGCAGCAGAGCACACCAGCATTCAAATAAAACAGCTTGCAGAAGTCTAGATGGTTGCTAAAATCTGTCTGATGATAGAACGATGTTGTAAAGGCAAATATAATGTTATAAATGATTCAAACAGCATGGTAGAAAAATAAATACAGTTGTCCCAGTCCCCTTCAATAATACACATCACACCAAATGACATTTGACGACCTTTATTAAATTTCCATAACATAGCTTTGATCACCAACTTTATTAATTACAACTATTCATGATATAATTGATTCTAAACAGTGCATAACATCCTTGTAATGTTAATCAGGGCAGCGTACCTACTCACCCTGCCCCAGTAAGCAGTGTCCATACCTCTACTCACTTACTTTACTTATGAAGCAGCATCCCATCTCACTTCATACACCATTCATTGTAATGTTAATCAGGGCAGCGTACCTACTCACCCTGCCCAACAAGCAGCATCCATACCTCTGCTCGCTTACTTTACTTATGAAGCAGCGTCCCAACTCACTTCATACACCATCCATTGAATTACCTTCCACCAAATAAGCACCATCCTTACCTCAGCTTGGTTATCTAGCTTCCTCCAACTTACTAATTTCCTTTCCCCAGATCCTTGAAATGAACATCCAGACATCAGAGGGGGAACAGAAGAGGGCAAGCCTATCCCTCTTCTCTGCCTACCCCCACTGACAAATAACCCTACTCCCCTACCAATGAAAAGAGGGAGAGTGGGTGGGTAGCAAGTTCACGCCAAAATGTGATTGCTTAACCCAACTACACTAGACTAAACCTCTTAAGCCCCTCCCCATCATTATCTCATTTCCTCCCAGCTATCCCTGCCTCCTCTTAACCCTTTCACCTCCCCATCCCACTTAACTCCCCCTAATATTAACCTAATCCCCCTATGAAGATGTCCCGGGACAACTTAGTTTGTTGCCAAACTTCATTTGTCCCGGTCCCCTTCAATAATACACATCACACCAAATGACATTTGATGACCTTTATTAAATTTTCATAACATAGCTTTGATCTCCAACTTTATTAATTACAACTATTCATGATATAATTGATTCTAAACACCGCATAACATCCTTGTAATGTTAATCAGGGCAGCATACCTACTCACCCTGCCCAACAAGCAGCATCCATACCTCTGCTCGTTTACTTTACTTATGAAGCAGCGTCCCACCTCACTTCATACACCATCCATTGAATTACCTTCCACCAAATAAGCACCATCCTTACCTCAGCTTGGTTATCTAGCTTCCTCCAACTTACTAATTTCCTTTCCCCAGATCCTTGAAATGAACATCCCGACATCAAAAGGGGAACAGAAGAGGGCAAGCCTATCCCTCTTCTCCGCCAACCAGCCTGACCAGGCTGTTCCCCCTCCCTTCTACCCAAAATTGTTAATCCACTTCCCATAAAGGGAAGGGTCATGTCAAACATCATTTGGTGTACCCATCATCTGTAAAGCACCTTAGAATCCCATCATAAACCCCTTTGCCATGCCATCGCTGAAACACACCCTATTGAAACTAAATAAAGTAGGATTACTGCGACCCCATTGTAACACAAGAACATCCACACCAAGAGAACACATACCCTTTTAGGCCACTGACGTCAAAGCTGAAATCATGACTCAACCTGAATGTATTGACAGCCTATAACCACAACAAATCACAAACTATAACCATTGAACTCAAGATGGCACCCAGTCAAACAACTAGTAGGAAGTCTTACACCCAAGACCCTGTTAATTGTAGCATATCACCTTAGCCCACCCACTGCCCAGTTCTATATGTGCAACAACTCCATTACCGTATGGAATAGTCTAACTCCAAAACTTTAATGTCCTAACCTTAGATGGCAGAAATCCAGCACCCCTTGACCTAGTTCCTGAAAACTCACCTATGCTCTGCAATGAAATACTCTATGTACCAAGCCATAAACACCCCCAATTCACTCATTACTAAACCATTCTTAACCCGTTTGTCCCTAGCTTTTCCACTCCAAAGCTCTTTCTTTATGTTACTTATACCACTAGTATCCTACGGCTGCCTTATCCTGCAACCAGGCTTCCTTAACCTTCTAACTCCCCTGCAACAATGCACCCAGTTACTAAAACTACCCCAACACAGCCACCTACCTACCATGCTTCCTAAAAACCTATCTAGAAAATTCACCCAACCCTCAAGCGACATGATCCTTATGCTATTCTGTAAAACCTTAACCTGGTATATAACATTAACATTACCTACTCAAGAGACAAATTTGTCACCCCAAGGTGCCACCCATTAGGAACAAACTCCAGCATCATGTCAAACACCTCCTTGGCCCTTTCCTCACATATGGTTCGAACTGGATGAGTTAATATGACCACCCAAGGTTCCAAGAATGCAAGGATTGCTTCACTGGCTTGCAGGAACCATAGGGCTGTAACGTAATAAGTTCCAGTGCTCATATGAACATCGTGACTCTATGCATCCTGTGGGATCCCCACACTCCCCATAAACCATCCCCGACAGTTTTCCCCTTTGGCTCCCTTACCTAACTCTTCTTTACTTGTTCCCTATACCAATGCAATAATCGGCTCCCACTAATTAAACGCAGAGCTCAAACATGCCTTACTAAGATTAGTCAGACCCTCTTTGTTCCCCATGCAAGCGGCAAGAATGTCCATCCTATCAGAAACATCACCTTCCAAATTCTCTTTTCAAGCCACCACATGATGCCTTCTGCACTCCAGCAATCTGCAAAGAAAGAAACAATGATAAATTCTATGTGTACACATACCATGATTACTAACATGGAGGCACTGACCAGGACCCCTGCCAACCCATCAAACCCTTACTTATGGCCAATGGCCGTGCACCCTTTTACTATTGAATGCAAATGCCCAAAAGCAGGGACAACTTTCAACGTTAATCTAACATACTAACGGCTAATAGAACAAACTGTACAGCCCACCAACCCTGCTATCATAAACTCAAAATGCCTGTCCTCCTCTGACTAGCAGTGTAAAATCCTCTACCAAAACTCAACAACTTGAAATCCACTTACTTCCATCAGTAACTGTTACCCACTTGTGTTCCCCTTGTGTAACCTCCTCACTCACTACTGCTTCCATCATCTCTGAATTCACTGTATCTTCCATCCTCTTCAAATTCACTATGTATTGCCTCAACTGGTACTCAGCACACCATCTACAAAGAAAAGAAGAAAAGTAAACCTTCTGATATATAAAGAGAAGGCTCCACTTTATACCCACCTGTTTCAAATTACAGCTGCAGCATTCCAAAACCCCATCTGCAAGAAATAAAAGACATGTAAATCATCTAAAATACATAAGCCAAGACATATGCAAGGACAACCTATTCTGCCAACCCAGGAAGGAATGTAGCACCACCACTCATATGTATGACAAAGCAGTTATAACTGAACTTATGCTTCCAATGACCCTATCAATTACCCAAGATAACTTTAACAACCAGTTGAGTATGTTAAAACTAAACCACACACCTGAAGGAACCTATCAATATCCACAACGTGGGTAACCTTGTGATTGCAGACCACATCCATTAGCACCCTCCTAACTAATGCAACAAATTAATGAATGAATAAAATAAATAAGTAAATCAATAAGTAAATCAATAAGTAAATACTAAAATTATAATTTGTGTCATTCCATAAGCTTCATGTACATGTACTCCCCCAAAGCGTAATATGTCTAGGCACATTCCCCACCGGGCACAGTGAAAGCAATACAAACAGAACTCACTGAGCTACCTTGGACTAAGCAACTAACTAAATTGTCAGTTATAACCCACCATGTGAAAGCTGAGCCCCATGAAACACACTCACGGGTCATAGCAACTCAATTTGTACCTTATATAAATTAATTACAATTATTCTCCTCACAGTGCCCACCCCTACTTACCCACCAGAGTCTTCCGGTTTCCTTCCTCCTTCCGACTCTGTCTTTCCCAAAACTAGCAGCATCAAGTTCCAAATTCCTTTGGTCTTTCATAAGCAACACATCAACATCTGATGAGAACAAACACCAGCAAATGCCCAACCCAAAAACCCAGGCCACGTGGAAACCCCAGAGAGCCTCTGCTCCCCAATACAAACTGCCAGCCCCATGCCAGCACCCTCCGCATGTTCCCGTCGACAGACACACTTAAGCAGCAAAGTAACATCTGCTAACAAGTAGACAATTACCCTTGAAAGAAAGAAATAACCTCCAAATGGTCATAAATACTTTACAAATATTGTTAGTAATGGTGCTCCGTTAACACCCTAGGCCCTGCCTCCATTTCCAAGTACAGCTGTTTCCAATAGTAGTACACCCCCGCCATCCCAACTGCATGTGTCAATCCAATGCTGGGTTTACCAGGCTACACCATATTCCCTGTCCACAGCAACAAATACTCTTTACTTCGCTCCCCCAGGAATGCACCACAAAAGAAAACAGGCTGCCCAGCCCTCCACAATGAGTGCCAAGCCGCTACAACCACAAGGCCAAGTTCAGCAACAACTGCAACCAACGTCCATGCCAATCCCACTAGCTGGTGTTCAGCAAATATTTTCAGACGAAAAGATGGAAAGATACTCAATAGGAGTCAGCCTATCTGTAGAGAAAGTCTATGCTATTCCTGTTTCTATAAACCAGCTGTAGACTATCAACTTTCTGCATACACATGTACTCTTCTCCTCCACCTCCCAAAAGACCTCCACCAGATTAAGCCTTCAAAAAGGCATAGAAAGTAATGGGGAAACAACACAGCCTCAAAGGCTGTGTCTATAAAGAACTTAGGAAAAGAAAACTCTTTCTGATATTTATTTTACTTTTCTGGCTGGGACAGGCTTATGCACCAAAGTGCTTACTCCTTTCACTCACTCCAACCATCAACCATCTTTAAGCTAGTCCTCCTTATAAACGCAGAACGCTTCATCCAAGCCCTATAATCAGTCAGGCTATACTTTAACTCACAAGTCTGCCAGCCAATTTCTCTGCCATGAGAAATTTGATTTTGATCCTTTTGCATTTGATAAGATTTATATGGGCTTTGCAGAGTGTATGTATCATGCCAGTCTATACAGCCTCTGTACTGCCCCAATAATCATGAAGTGCTTTTTTTTTTTTTTACGTGTATGTGTGACTAAATTTTATAGCGATAGAGACTGTGGAAAATCCGGCATGCATGCACCCTGTGTACCTAACAGATCTCCAAGCACGCGAAAACACTTTGGGCTGAGGTGAAAATGCACGGCTGTTCTCCAAATGCTACCAGGAAAGCAGGACCATGTCAGGGCAGACAACTAAGAAGCAACTGTAATTGTCCCAATTCCTTTTTTTTTGGTCAATGGTACTCGCGTGCGTGGCAGCAATCACCTCCCCCACCACATTCACAACCCATGAAAGGAACCGTAACAGCTCCCTCCAGCCAAACTCTCCTCACCAAGGAAATCTAAGCGCACCAGTCGCACTAGCTGGAGGCACTACCAGAGAACACTAAAATGCATTATATTATTGACCTTCGCCTCATTAGACACAGAATACTTCCTCCGAGCTAACAACTTCCTCAAGGCTCTTGCCGCACATTTTAGAACTGGAAGAATGCATTCATTCCATTCTGATTTCGACACTAAATAATATTGCAAACTGCAACTTAGTCCCCTAATTAAGTAGCTAATGTACTGTAATCCTATAAATGGTCTACTGCCAGGCACCCACCTGCTAGTAGCACACAACCATCTGTTTGCTCACGAAACTGCACACATCTAAACCCCTAACACCATCTGCATACCACCCCACGAATATCATATATTATCAAATTAAACCGGTCAGAACAAATGAAACCACCCACCACCGATTCTCCCCATTCAGGTATCACACTCCCACAACTACTCTAGCCGGGTTAAAATCAAATAACTTAGCACCAAAATGTGATTGCTTAACCCAGCTATACTAGACTAAACCTCTTAAGCCCCTCCCCATCATTATCTCATTTCCTCCAGCTATCCCTGCCTCCACTTAACCCTTTCACCTCCCCAACCCACTTAACTCCCCCTAATATTAACCTAATCCCCCTATGAAGATGTCCCGGGACAACTTAGTTTGTTGCCAAACTTCATTTATGCAGGAGTCTGATGATGCAGAAACATTCATGCTGGGAGCCTGGGAAGCATTATTTTGTTCAAGGGTGTGGTCAACAATACAAGAAGAAGCCATGCCCAACTCTTATCAGAGAGTAAGAAGTGTGGACAGACACATTTTTTTCAAAGTGTAAGTTAAATAAAATAGGCAAGGAATGTTTTGCAAATGATTGATGGAAATAAAAATGATTGTGTAAATACTAATTATGTTTGATTCCCTAATTGCCCCACATAAAGTAAAAAAAAAAAAAACAACTATTTGCAAATACACTTGATCAGTGTATTGAGACTGTATCCACACAGTTTCCTCTGTGAGCTTAGACAACCAGCAGTGATGTCAACATAAAAATCAGTAGACTGAAAATCTGTGAATAAATTATATCTTTACCAGGGTTAAGTAAATACTAGGGCTAAAAGTGACATCATCTCTGAAAGTGTAGTCAGCAAACTATGTTTGAGAAAATAATGGAGTAAAATGTTTCATTACTGACTTATTCTGGTGACAGAGTGAAATACTGGGTCAGATTAAACTGTGTTGTATATTCAAAAACAAAAACTACAATGCAATTATTTCAAGTTGTGTCACTCCAGCAACCTAATATAGTAGAAAGTTATTTTTGGGAACAGCTGAACACAATTATACAAATTCACAATGTGCATATCCAGGAGTGCACTAGAGATTGCAGTTTAGTTCAAGTCAGTTATTTGCACAGTCACACAGACAATGATTTGCATGTCTGCAGAAGCAGTAATTCACAGATTCATGCAGTACAGACTATTAAGCCTCAGAAACAAGGCACAAAGTGCAGTGATGAAGGACTGCAAAACACATATCTTTGACTACAATTTTGAATGCCACATTTATTATTTTCAGCAGTACGCTCCATCATTTACTAGACTTGATAGGCTAATCTCTGTATTTCTCCTTCCCACTGAAAATATTTTGATTTGTAGTTACTGAAAATGTTGTAATGACAGGATGGCTAGATGGCAAGAAAAAGAAAGCTTCATTACCATTTCAAGTCTACACCATTTATGAAATTCATGAATCACTGTGACTGGTGTTGTAATGTAAAAAAATGATTATGTTAAGCTGGCTACATAGGGTCTATATTAGAACACCGAACATTCAAATTGTCGAGTGTTCTAATATCGAACTCTAGCAATCGAAAAAAAAAACATAGAACATTCAGAACAGTGGATTCTTTCCTAGGGAAAACATTTGCTGTTCCAAAACACATACACACAACACAAGCACACCAAACAAACAGCAATCCACACACACGCACCTAAACTCTAACACCTAACCCTACACTAAACTATACAAACACCACTAACTATCCACTTACCTTAACCCAAACCCTAACTCTAAGGTCCATCACTATCGCACAGTCACCTCACCCTCGCCCTAACCCTAACTCACCTAACCCACCCTAACCCACACGTCCACACAATCGCACACTTACCTGAACCCGACCCGTAATTTTCCACCAGAGCGCTGAAAATACCAAAGCAACAGAAACGGACAACCGAATTCTTTCCCTAGGAAAGAATTCGGTTTCCTGTTACTTCGATATTTTCAGCGTTCGCTGAAAACAGGTCGATATTAGAACACCCGACATTTCAAATGTTCGGTGTTCTAATATAGACCCGACTACATAGATTCATTTTGAATGGAATCCATGAAGCAAATTTAGGAGTTGTTAAGTGCTATGAAAGGGCATAAGACATGATGTTTTGGCCAGGAAGGTCTTGTGAAATACAAAAACTGACAGGTCTGTAACATACAGCACAAAATGGCTCCAAAATTGCAATTATATCTCATGAATTTCCAAACCATGGAGTAAAGTTTATTTATTTATTTATTTATTTATAGTTTGTTTGCCAGGATAGTCCATTAGGCCACGAGGAGCCCGTTTTCAATGGAGTCCTGGGTAGAAAAGCTCCAGAAAATTACAAATTACAGATTTAACATAAGAGTAAGTTATTAGAGAAATGTAACATGCACAAATGAAGCAAAATTAAACAAACAGAAAAACAAATATTAGTACAATGCAATAAGAGTAATATTTACAAACAAAGTGTTTAACAGTTTAACATATTAGCACAATGCAACAGAAACAGTCTACATTTTTTAACAGTTATGCTAATTCATGCAGTTAATTTCTAGGCTACTGAACCGTACCATTCTAGGAGTTATGCTAATTCCTAGCATTTGTTAGGGGTACAAAACAATAGGAGGCTATTGTGAATTATAGCTTATAGAGAGTAGCTATAGTGTAGGGAGATTATGTGGGGTAGGAGCAAGAGCATTCCCATAGTGAAGTTAGGTGTGTGTGAAGTAAGGTTTTGAATGAAGAGAGACTGCTGGTGGTGCGGATGAGAGGTGGGAGGGAATTCCAGTGGTGTGCTTGAGAGAAGAACATTAGATATTTGCCTGGAGGATGGGCAGGTTTATGCAGTTCAATTAGATTTTGGGAATTAGATCATTTTAAAGGTGGTGGCAAGAGAGCGGCAGAGAGAGGGGATGAAAATAAGTTTGTATGCTTGGACAAGTTGAATATAGATGAGGTAATTGGACAGCTCAAGCCAATTCATTTGGTGTAGGGCAGTGCAGTGATGGGAAGTGGATCTATGGCTGGTTGCAAATTTTGTTATTTTATTACAGCAAAAGGAGAGTTTAGTGTTGGGGAAGGATTGCAGGTTAGTAAGGATAGAGGCACTGTATAGGTGGGATGGGATAAGGTAAGTTTTGATGAGGTTGAGTCTAATGGAGGGAGAGATGTAATGGTTGTGGCAGTGAAGCATGCCTATTTTTTTGTGTGTTTTTTTTATATTTACTTGTAGATGATTATCAAACTTTAGCTGGTCATCGATCAGGACTCCTAGTAGTTTAGCATTAGAGACTATTTCGAGAGGAGTATTATTTTGACTGGTGACTGAGAATGAGGTTTTATCTAGGGTGGTGGTTTTGGAAGAAGTAAATATCATGAGTTTAGTTTTAGCAGCACTGAATGCTAGATGGTTGTCCATCATCCATTGCTCAGTGGAGGAGAAGGCATTATTGGGTTAATTTAACTAGGGTGGGTATAGAAGAGGCAGAGCAGATTATTGCTGAATCGTCAGCATGTTGGACAAGGTTGGCATTTGGGATGGCTTGGTCGAAATCATTTATGAATATATTGACTAGAGGGCTTAAAATTGAACCATGGGGGACACCTGTGGGAGTACTGAGAAAAGGGGAGGTGGCTTTTTTCCATCTGACTGCTTGTTGCCTGTTTGAGAGGTAACTGGTAAACCAGTTAATAGAGGAGTGGGATAGATTTAGTTTGGAGAGTTTAGTGAAAAGAAGGTTATCAGAGATACTGTTGAATGCCTTAGAGAGGTCAAGGAGGAGAGTGGACACTATGTGTCCAGTGTCACGGGCCTTATTAACTGTTTCTAGGAAGGAGAGGAGAGCTGTGGTAGTGCTGTGGCCAGGTCTGAAACCATGTTAAGTAGGAGTTAGAAGTTGGTTGTTTATGAGGTAAGGTAGAAGCTGTAGATGGATGCATTTTTTGAGAAGTTTAGAAATGGGGGATAAGATAGTGGTAAGTCAAAAGTTTGTGATATTATTGTTGTTACCACCTTTATGGAGTAGAATAATAAAGGCCTTTTTCCAGAGCTGGAGAACTTGACATTCAGCAATAGATCGAGTTATAAGAATGCAGATGGGAAGATCTATGCCTTCTGCAGCAACTTTTAAGAAATATGAGGGTATATCATCATTGGAGCTGGGTTTCAATGTTAGTAGAAGTTTTTTTATGGTGGCTATAGGGATGGGGTTGAAGGAGAAAAGAGGAGGTTGAGAGCAGGGTATGCTAGGGGAGGGAAGGACAGGTGGAAATATTGGTGGGGAAGCCGAATGGGAAATGAAGGATGATGTAAGTTTACTTATGGAATCGATGAAAGAAGTGTTAAATTGGGTGGCTAAGTCCAAGTCAGAGGCATCTGGATCAGGGCAGGGGTTTTCTTTTTTGCCAGGGTGGAGAATGGAGGAGATTCCATGCCAGAATTTTTTGGGGTTGGTGTTATGGTTGGTTTGGGGTGTAGAGAAGTAGGCTTTGCTGTGTGAGATAATAAGTTTTTTTACTTTGTTGCAAAGTGTTTTAAATTCATTAAGAGTGGTGATAGTTTTATTTTTGGAGTAGCGTTTCCAGAATTTATGCTGGAACCGCATGGCTATTAAGGTATTTTTGGTTAGGCAAGGTACAGGATTGCTTCATATGCATTTTGTTTTCAGAGGAGCAAAGGAGTCAAGCAAGTTGAGGAAAGGTGAGTTAAAGTAGGTAACAGCATTTTCTATGGGAAGTGTTTTTAGTGGGTTCCAGTTAATTTTTTTAGTGCATTTGGGAATGTGCTAGGATTAAAGTTTTTTAGGTGTAGGTATGAGTTGTATGGAGGAGGGAAGACGGTAGGCAAAAGTGGGGAAGTGGTCACCTAATGGGTCGGGCAGAGTGCCACTATCAGAGATGTAATGTGGATGAGAAACTAGAATCCAGTCCAGGGTGCTTCCAGTATGGAAGTTCTTGGAAGGCATAGCTGTTGAGTTAATAAGCCGAGTAAAGTTGTACAAGTTTATATTAAGTGAGTCTGTAGGAGATTGAATTGTTGAGCAGTTAATATTAACATCACCCAGGATTATAGTTTCATTAGAGATGTTGTTAGAGAACCAGGAGACAATATCTTCAAGGGTTGAGATATTGTCTCCAGGAGTGATATAAAGGGAGACTATGCATATAAGTTTATGTTTGTTTATATGAAGTAGGACTGGAATTAGTTCTGCATTGCCAAATGTGGGAATTGGTTTGGTATAAGGGGTAACTAAGTGGGATTATGAGTAGAGGAGAGTGACTCCCCCTCCTTTTTTATGTGTTCTATCTTTCCTAATTATGGAGTAGTTGGGTGGTGTTAGTTCAGAGTCTTTTATATGAGGTTTGAGCCAGGTTTCTGAGATGGCCAGAATATCGGGTTAGTTATGGAGAAGCCAGGCATGGAGGTTAGGAATTTTGTTGCATATGCTCTGAGCATTTAGAGATGAGAAACAGAGGGATTTACCAGTTGTGGGAGGAGGATGGGATTGGCAGGTTGAGATGTATGAGGGAGAAGGGTCAGGGTTTGGGTGAATGTTGCCAGAGAGAAGGATAGAGATGAGATGGCAGAAGAGGTATTTGAGTTGCTCGGTATGTAATCTATGGGGTGTAGGCTTTATGGTGATGTGGCTGATATAGATGTGAGTAGAGTTTTTGGGGTTAGGTAAGAGTTTGTAGGTGAAGAGCATACTATTATTGAAGGGGAAGAGTCTGGGTGATATGCAGGTTGAGGAATATGTGTGCATCATGGAGATTGGGTTAGTTGTGTGAAATGGGGGTGGGTGATTTGCACTGAGAGGTTGGGTGAGATAGGTTATGTAAGATATGGTAATTAAGTAGTAGCATTTGAGTTAGAAGTGAAAGAGGTTTGGTAGACATGATGACTATTCAGGATATACTGGGGAGTGAGTTTGGGATTAAGTAGATATTAATAAATATTTAAAGTTACTTCTGATTAACTTGCATATAGTATGTGTTAAGTGCAGCTCAAAGTACTTTGAGATCATTAAGCTGAATGATAACTTTACACAAACTGCTATTACACTGATGAAGTTAATTTTTCTCATCATGCTATTCCTGACATACTAATCACAGATAATGGTTTACAATTTCTAATCCATGTATTTCAAGCTTTTTCACAGCACTGGGAATTTCAATACATTACATCTTCAGAAAGATCCCCTCAGTCTAATAGTCGAGTTATCCATACAATGAAAAATATGAAAAAATGTGTTGTCAGCTTAAAACAGGACTGTTATCTTGCCTCTCCCAAACACAGTAACACTTCAATAAAACTCATCAGGCTGTCACCTTCACAGCTGCTGATGAGGAGGGAATGAAAACAGAGATCGGATCAGCTAAGTCATCACCAATACTGAGACCTGGAGAGATGGTGAGAATCCAAAGCACAACTGATAGATACCTGGAGAAGCAGGAAGATGATGATACTGATCAAGCTATAACTCAAAGGTCCTACACTGGCAAGCTAAAGGAAGCTCTAACCTAGAAACATAATGGAAAGTTCTTCTACATGAATGGATTTTTTTTATCTCAGTGCAGGGAAGTGACAGAGGAAGTGTCAATAATGACAGTTCAATCCAGGATATGTCACTCTTATCCCATTCAGAGACAGTTCCAGAAAATGATTCACATATATCTGCACAGTGACCATGTACCAACCAATGATAATGATGTGCCTGATAATAAAAATTACTGGAAGATCCTACTGGCACAACATTATCATCTAATAGTGGCTGCAATATGTCCAGCTACAGTACAGTTATTAGCAAACTGTCCAAACAGAATCATTTTGTTACATGTTTTGTCAGCAAGAACAGAGAAAAAAAGTTGTTTTCAAATTACTGCTAATGTATAACACATATCTTAATTTGCATGTATCTATCTCAATTGAGGTATGTATTTATGTATGTCATGTGACATCCCTAGTCTATAGTTAATGTCTTTTGTATAATGCAGACATTAAATTTACACGGCAGGATGTAAAGTACACTACGGTGTGTTTTAAAGGTCCCATAATGCCATGGTGTATGCAGGGTGTCACATGACTCTGTCTTGCTTAGGCATTAGTGGCATTAAAATAAAGAGTGCAGATGTTTATTTCATAGCTCCTGAGTGTCTGTCTGCAGCTGTAGGTGCCTATGAAAGTACAGAATTTAAGGCGAGCAAAACCATACAAGTCTGAGCAAGTCAGTAGCCAGAGCTAGTGAATCTTACCTGATTAACAATAAATAAATAAAGCTTTGGGAATCAGGAAGGCAATTTATGTAAATCATACTTTCATCCAAAGTTCATAAGTTATATTCTTTTAAGGCCTATATAGACCAACATTTCATTCTTCCAAACATGTTTTTCTGTAAGTTTATGTAAGATTCTGAATCCTTTTACTGTTTAGCCTTTATTATTAGACCAGTTTGGTGAAAATAAGCATCCAGATCCTAAGTTAGTAACTGGTAATTTATCATGTCCTTCACCTACTACTAATGTTAGAACATTTTCAGATTTAGCTATGCATTGTCTACTTATAATATACAGAAGTGAAAAAAAAATTGCTTCACGGCATTTCATGCTTAGTTTGGAGATGCCTTAAAAAAACTGCTGCTTGAAGGCAGACTATTTTGTAAGCCAGTTGTAATTAAGATATTAGCACAATTAAACATTGTAATCTTGTTTGCGCAGTATTTTTGTGCTTCCCTGGAATTTACATTTAAAGGAGCTTCCTATACTATACTCATATGTCATAGTAAAGGAATGGCTTTGGACTGCAGGAATCTGCTGCAAGGGCTGTTAAACAAGCAGGTTTCTGGATGATGCTTTTTTTTTGTATGTACCTTCTTTTTTTTTTTTTTAAATCTTTTTATTAGATTTAGGTGTTTTCATTAATAACATACATACATACCATATACATAAATCTAAAACAGAAATATACTACAAACTACAAAGAACTATATACAAATCTCATCTATACCCTAATAAAATAAATCCCGTACATCGTCAGTAACATCATATCAAAATATGATCCAGTAAGATTTTTCAAAACTCCTTTTGTGTAGGCTGCTGCTTCATAGAATACCACAGGTACTTGTGTGCATATAATTGCTTTCTGGCTACTTGCTTAAAACCTTCCCATGAAAGTGCCATCCTGTTTTCCCAATTTAACGTGATATAGTACTTCAACAACATAAATAGGGCAATTAGAACATGTATTTGATTTTTACTTATTCCTGGAGGAGGAATATGTAGGAGAGTAAATTTCCATGATAGAGTTGTTTTCTCGTATCCCATCTTTTCTAACTTGACCCTTAAAGCACACCAGAGCTTATTTGAGCATTTGCAGCTCCAAAATATGTGTATGATATCTGCCACCTGAGTAGGGCAAAATTGGCAATTAGCTGGTGTGTTGTGGTACAACTTGTTTAACACTTCAGGTGTATAATAGGCGTTATTTACTAACTTTTAATGATGTTTTATACGCATATAACATTTTGGCTCCACCTAGTGGTAATACAAAGCTTTTTAATTCATGCTCTTTCAGTTGAATAAGCCTACATCAACATAGTCTGGAGACCACCAGCAGTGTGCCCAGAAGTTTTTAACAGCATTTTGAGAATGATAGAGAAATATTTTGAAAAAAGTAGAATAAATATTTAATGTACAGAATAAATAAAAATACATGTTCAATAATTTATAAGTAAAATAATACACACAAAATAAAACCGGGTACACAGACACACAGCTGGATCCAAAAAAGGTAGAATAAACATTTAATTTACAGAATAAATAAAAATACATGTTCAATAATTTAAAATTAAAATAATACACACAAAATAAAGCTGGGTACACTGACACACAGCTGGATCCAAAGTCAATTTATTATCGGTCTGATGAAATGATCGGTAGGATCTTGAAAGCACTAAATTTATAATAAATTGACTTTGAATCCAGCTGTGTTGGTGTGCCCAGTTTTATTTTGTGTGCATTTACTTATCGTCGAAGGGTGTCACCATTTATCCTCAGTCAAATGCTTTTGTTTGGATATAAATAACTCTGCTGCTTCATATTTTTAGGTCTTTTACCTTATGAAATCTTAATTTTGAGAGATTGTATAACTTGCTTGTCTGAACAGAGTCTGTAAACTGTGTTTATCATGTATTATGTAATGTTTCTTCTTGCTGTACCTTGGAGCTTTTGTCCCCAGGCCTCTGCTGAAAATGGACATGTATCCAGTCGGATTATCCCGGTCAACAAATGTAAAATAAATAAATAAATAAATAAATGTTTCCTAGAGAATGTAAAAACATTCATCACATACATTTCAGCTGTTGCTAGTTTTCAAGTTATCCATAACACACTGAATTAAACTTTTCCTCTCACCTTTACAAAATGGACATTTCAGTAACAGAAAGCTACGAAATACAACAGCAAAATATAGTGACTCATCAACTTTAGTAGTTTGTTCTTTTTATCAAATGACTCAAAATGACAGTTTTATCTACCTTACATACATGCATACATACATACAAATATTTCAAACATGGGCATTAATGCCCTTCTAGACTGCCAATATACCAAAAGAGTTATTCCCATAATATTTGTCCAGGCTGTTTTTAAAAATATATAAAATAATGATTGCTTTAATGTAGATTGGTAGTCTGTTCAATGCATCACATGCTCTCTCAGAGAACCAGTTCATACACTTCTCAGTCCTATAGAATCAGCTACATAGGTTGTCTGATGTTTCTCTATTACTTTTTTTCCAAAAACATTTTTATTAAATTTTGTTAATAAACATGGACATAAAGTATTAAAAATAAGCAATATAAAACATAATAACTATTTACACTATATACAAACATCCATGATAAACATTTGTTTTATCCAAGAAAGGTAATCAATATTTATCTACCAATCTCTCCAGTTTTTGGCAAGCTAGTCTTTTGTGTGTTACATTTGATGATCTCTGATAAATAGTTTGCATTTCTTTTTTACATACAGATTTTGCTATTGAAATAAACTCAGTAAACATAAGATCTTGCTTATTTTTCCAATTCAATGTAATATTTTTCGAGCAATAGCTAGAATTAACCAAAGAACAGGTAACTGATGTCTAGGAATTACATTTGGGGTAGCGACATTGAATAATATCAAAGAGCTAGTAATTTGACAGTTATCAGACCACAGGGCTTTTGCGAAATGTCTAAAATCACTTGAGTATTGTGTGAGAGTTCTACATTCAATGAACATATGAACCCAGCTGGCTTCAAGAATATTACCACACCTCCAGCATTTGCTTTCATTACTCTTGGTTATAAGGTCAATTCTGTGTGGAGTGTAAAAGCTTCTATGAATAAATCTCCAGGTATATAGTCTCCAATATAAAGATGATGAAGTGTTTTTATTGAATTTAATAACTGCTTCTTATTATCGTTAGATAAAGGTTCATCATTAATCTTTATGGAGTAATTCCAAAAAGCTTGGTCAAAAGTAATCAAGTCTTCTCGTAGGATTTTATATACAGGTGATATGCTTAATTTATGTTCAATGTTCATCGAACTACACCATATGAATAGTTGTATCACTCTTGGTATAATATCAGTTTCCAGATTTATTAACACTCTCACTTTATTTTCAACAAACTGTCTTAAAGATTGAATACAGAGCCAATTATCTTGACAGACATTATATCTGGCTAAGAGAAAGTTCATTGGTCAGATGTTCTTATCATCTATAAACTGGTACCAAAACTTTAGATTATTCTCTTTAAGATTCCGCATCTTATTGATATTGAAGGTATCTAGGCAATCTGGTGTATAAGCTATAGGAAATGTAATGAGAAAGGTGTTCTTTAGACTATAATTGTTGTCGATTATATTTTTGAAAATATAAAATATTTGTTTTATGCCATGTGAGAAGTGGCTAACTTTCTTATTATATAAACAATATTCATGGAGTATCCAAAATATTTTGTTAATTTCAAAGGTTTCCTTAAACTGGGTTTCTGAGTTCTCAGAGGACATTATATGTATTCCATGTAGTTGCTTCCAGCTAGAGGTGTATATGGATGAAATCCAGTGTAGTATTATGTTAATAATAACAGATTTGGAATATAATTCTATGTTGGGAAAGCCAATCCCATTACTGTCCCAGGCTCTAACATGCCATTTATAGGCTATTCTTGGTTTCTTTGGGAACCATAGAAAAGTTAGCAATAGGGAATCTATTTGTTTAAAGAATTTCTTAGGAGGAGGTACAATCAATGATTATATGTAAAATAAAATCTTGGGCAAAATCATATTTTTTATTAATGTAAGTCTGTCTTCCATGGTGAAAAACATTTTGTTCCACTTTTTAGTCAAGTCACTGATTATAGCTACCAGTTTAGTGAAGTTAAATTTAATAGTCTCATTCCATTTATTTTTAATACTTATTCCTAGATAATCTAGCTTATCGTCTCCCCAGTTGAATGTATTATATTTCTGCAAATTGCTATTTATTTTCTTATTGATTTAAAGTGCTTTGGTTTTATTTTGATTAAAATTGAGCACTGAGATTTTTTACAAATAGAGTTATGGCATTCATGATATGATGCAAAGAGCATTCAATGTCACTGGATGTTAGTAGAATATTATCAGCAAAAAGCTGAACTTTTGGACAGTATCCCTCATTAACTTGAAATCATTTGATATTTGGGTTATTTCTAATAAATGAAGCAAAAGGTTCCACTGATAAAGTGAAAAATAATGGGGATAGAGGGCAACCTTGTCCAGTTCCCTTATGAATTTTTACTGGGGATGATAGACATGAACCAATCTTAACAAATGCTTTAGAATCACTATACATATTTAATATCAGTTTAGTGAAATCTGAAGTAAAGTTAAATTCTTTAAAGATTTTTTGTAAGTATGACCAACTAAGGGAATTGAACGCCTTATCAATATCCAGACTTCTTCTTCTGGATTTTCCTGGTTAGGGGTCGCCACAGCAGATCACCTGTCGCTCATGATTGGCAGTGGAGTTTTATGGTGTCAAGTTGCCAGCATGGTGCCCAACCTTCCACAGAAGGCACGCACACGCATTCACACCTAGGGCCAATTTAGAGTGTCCAATCCACCTACAGCATGTATTTGGGATGTGGGAGTAAACCGGAGCACCCGGAGGAAACCCACGCGACCACAGGGAGGACATGCAGACTCCGCACAGAAGGCACCCCAGCTGAGGAGCGAACCGGAGAATCTCTTGCAGTGAGGCAGCAACGTTAACCACTGCAGCACCGTTGCCACCCTCTTATCAATATCCAGACTAATAATAGTTAATTGTTTCTTGGTTTTGTTTGCAATGTCTATTAGAGATAGTGGCTTAATAATATTGTTGTGCACTTTTCTATGTAAGATAAAGCCAGTTTGATCAAAGTGTATTAGATTGGGTAATATATTCTTTAGTCTTTTGGCCAGGATAGACATTAACATTTTATAATCAATATTTAACAATGATATCGGTCTATAGGATGCACATATTTGGGGGTCCTTACCTTGTTTCAGAATGGGGGAAATTATTGAGTACTTCCATGAGGGAGGTAAAATTAAGTCTTGTTTAACCATGGAGAATGTGTTTAATAATAACTTTATTGTGTGCTCTGGAAGAATTTTATATATTTCTGGGATTATCTCATTTAACCCTGGGGCTTTATTATCCTTCAGATTTGTAACTTGTTCTTTCACTTCTGCTAAAGTTATTTGTTTATTTAGGGTACTGTTTTGTTGTTTTGATAATTTAGTCTTGATATTTTCTTGTAGAAATGTATCTATTACATTGTCTGAATCTAGTGGTGATTGCATGTAATTAATTGACTGATAATGATTTCTAAAGGCTTTTAATATACCTCCTAAATCAGTTGTCCTTTTTACTGTGTTACTATTCTTGTATTTAATTTCATTAATGTGATTTTGTTTATTGGGCAGCCACGGTGGTGCAGTGGTTAGTGTTGCCACCTCACAGCAAGAGGCTCTCTGGTTCGATCCTTGGCTGGGGTGCCTTCTGTGGGGAGTCTGCATGTCCTCCCTGTAGTCGCGTGGGTATCCTCTAGGTGCTCCGGTTTCCTCCCACATATCAAAGGCATGCTGTAGGTTGATTGGACACTCTAAATTGGCCCAGGTGTGAGTGCGAGCATGTGTGTGCCTTCTGTGGAAGTTTGGGTGCTGGGCTGGCAACTTAACACCGTAAAACTTCACTGCCAATCATGAGCAGACAAGGTGATCTGCTGTGACGACCCCTAACCGGGAAAAGCTGAAAGAAGAAGAATGTGATTTTGTTTATTAATTTGTTTGGATCTGATAGCTAGTTTATGTAAATGTCTGAGGTTTACTGAATAGGGCTGTAGTTTAATCTTTTCTAAGCTTATAGCAATCTTATGATTCAATATTTCTAAATATTTGTGGTTTAGCTTAGAAATTTCAGTAAGTACTGCTTTATCATTTGATTTTAAATTTAGTTTTAACTTAGCTATCTTGGCTTGTAAAGCAGAAAGTTCCTTGTCCCATTCCTTTCTCCTTTGAAAATACCAAGCTTTAACTCCACTAAAGATGTGAACTTTTAATGCATCCCAGAGTATGATATCTGTTACTTCACCATTATTGTTGTTTTCCATAAATGCATTTGTTTCTTTTAATAACCACTCCTTAAAACCCTTTAACTTAGTAACATAGGCTGGGATTCTTTGAAAATTTATCATATCATCTTTTTTCACAGTCAAGCTAAGCAAAAAGGCATTGTGGTCAGAGAGTGGACGTGACTGTATTGCAACATCACTTATTTTATTGTAAAGAGTGATAGACACGAATATCTTATCAATATTAGTTTGTGTGCCAAATTGGAAAGAATAATGAGTGTATTGAAGTGAATTTTGAACTCTTAAATTATGTATGTCTCTAAAATTCATTGAGGCTATAAAACTGTTTACCTTTTTAGCTTGTGTCGTTAGTTTAACCTTACTATTTTTAGAGGTATTTTCATCTGATAACATGCAACTGAAATCTCCCACCAGAATAATTTCTCCCTTTGCATGTAAAGTAATGAGATCCAAGTATTTCTTCACATATTTAGTTCCTAGACCAGGAATCCAATACGAGTTTACCAGTGTGAAGCATTTCTTATTAACTTCTAGCACTACTAAGCTTAACATTCCGTCTTTATCTGAAAAGGTGTTTAAAATTTTAGGTAGTGTATAAGTATTATTCCATAGTATAAGAGTACCTCTCCTTTTGGTTCTAAAGCAGGAATCTGTGAGAACTGTAAAACCATTAAATGATAATTTTTGCAAATCCTTCTCCAGCAAGTGGGTTTCCTACAAGAAGATTATCTGAGCTCTGTGCATTTTAATGAATTTAATTAAACCAGCTCTTTTGACATTGTTATTTAAGCCATTAATATTTAATTTTTTGCATCTTTCGGCTTTTCCAGGTTAGGGGTCGCCACAGCAGAACTCCGGTCCGCTAATGATTGGCAGTAGATTTTTACATACTGGCTTGCTGGGCCTAATGCACAACCTTCAACGAAGAAACACCCATTCACGCATGTCGCTACACAGAAGACGCTCTAACTGAGAATCGAACAGGCAACGTCAAACTGTGAGGCGACAACGCTACCACAGCACCACCACCGCAGTATAAGCCATAAGCATTTATATATCATCATTTGTTAAAGTTATAATACCTTCCAAGTATAATGACTTGAAGTAATTCATGACGTTATGTATCATGGATGAGTCAAAAATCTTTAGAAACAAATTCTGAAACCAATAACTAAGAAAAACTTCTCAAAAGTGAACTTCTCACTTCTCAAAACCGAAGTGGAATCCTTCAAGGCCCCAGGGCCAGTGGAAACTACAGCCCAAACTGCAGAATCCTATATAAATGCATTCTATGGACATCTCCAGGAATGCATGGATCATGCTATCCCAAACAAAACCAAGACCCAATTATCCAAAGGCAGGCGTCCAGTCTGGTGGACCCCTGCCATAAATAAACTGTACAACAGAAGGAGGAAGCTACTACATGATAGAGCAAAATCCCTAATAGGGAAGGCATCTCTGATCAGTACTAGCAAAAAATTACGATCCCTCATAAAATCCTCCAAGGCCAGCTTTGAGAGAAAAATTGCACAGGACACCAAAGACAATCATAAGGCTTTTTTCAGTTATGTTAGAAACCTGGGATGCAACTCCCAGACTTGTTCTGAGTTGATTCTAAATGACAAAAAAATACACTGAACCCACAGACATCGCCAATATCCTGGCAGACAGGTTCAGTGCAAACTCCCCCCCAAAAGAGCAAGTATCTATCCCGGCAGAGGGCTGCCTCCCAAACATCTCAGATGCTCAGGTGAAGGCTGCCCTCTCCAAAGCAAAAAACACTGCTTCCATGGGACAAGATGGCATCCCAGGTTGCGTCCTACATGAACTACAAGAGGAACTAATCCCTCAAATAAAACAGCTATACAATCTCAGCCTCACTACAGGATATGTGCCCACAGAATGGCCTACAGCAACAGTGGTCCCACTCCACAAAGGTGGAGCCTCTACGGACCCTGGAAACTATCGCCCCATAAGCCTGACTAGCTTAGTCTGCAAGGCTATGGAGAGGATCATCATGGAGCTCATAAACAAAGACATTGGGGACCTACAGACACTAGATCCTACCCAGTTTGGCTTTGTCAAGGGCAGATCCTGCCTTTTGAATCTGGTTGACTTCTTTGAAACAGTCACCAAAGCCATAGATGAAGGGAAGGTAGTCCACACAGCCTATCTGGACCTTGCAAAGGCATTTGACACAATACCCCACTCGGGCATCATAGATAAGCTATCCAGCTTAAATATAAACCCCTATGTCACAAGATGGGTCTGGCTGAAAGACAGACCCCACAGAGTGAGAGTTGCTGGAGCCATGTCAGACTCGAAACCGGTCACAAGTGGCGTCCCACAGGGTTCTGTCCTAGGACCACTCTTGTTCGGTATATACTTTTCCGAGGTACAGACAAACGTGGGAGGACTATGGCTCACCAAGTACGCAGACGACTGCAAACTGAGCGCCATAATCAATTCTCCAGCTTACACAAACATCCTTCAAAAAGGTCTCACAGAGACAGATAACTGGTGCCAGCGCCATGGTTTAAAGCTAAATGCCAAAACTGTATAGTCATACCCTTTGGCAAAAACAATGTGCCCACAAATTACCACATAGGCGGAAACCTATTAAGTACAGAGAAAGTTATTAGGGACCTGGGGACCCAAGTTGATAGCAATCTCTCCTTTGAAAACCACATTGCCAAAGTGGTTAGAAAGACCTTCTACATAGCCCACCTCATCACGAAGGGTTTCACATCTAGATCAAGAGAGGTATTCGTGCCCTTTATTCATCCCTCATCAGGCCCATCATAGAATACAATGCCCCTTTTGGGATGTACCTTACCCGACACCTGCAGCAATTAGAAAGACCCCAAAAGTATCTCACCAAGAGGATCAAGGGTCTCAAACAGATGCCATATGCTGCTCGGTTAAAAAACTCCAGCTCTACTCAGTTGTATACCGCCTACTTGAGGTGATCTATGCCTGACATACAAAGCTATGTCAAATCCAGAATTAATGGACATGCTCCACCTCAGTAAATCTAAATCCCTTAGAGCCACATGCTCGAGGGACTTGAACCTCAGCACAGAAATAAATAGAACTTGCTGGAGGGACAGATTCATAACCCAGAGGCTCCCTTCACTCTGGAATAGAATTCCAGTTCATGTGAGGCAGAGCACCTCACTGAATCTCTTCAAGAAGAATCTCGATAAGTGGATGGGGGATCGTAGGTTTGTCCCAGGGATTACTCCCATGTCACTATTAGACAGAGGCACAGTAAACTAAACCTTAAAAAGGGCACAGTATACTCAAATCAAGGGGTGGTGTAAGCCATACAGAATCGGGCTAGGCTTATAATTGCCCCAGGGCAGATAGCCTAGTATGAACATATGAACCTATGAACCTAAAACATACAAACATGGAACCTAAAGTTCCAGGTTTAGTTAATAAATTAACTAAACCACCCTTTAACACCATTTCACACACCAAAAACATACATAAATAGTGTCTGCTTTAAATGTAGTATATACAAACAGTAAAGCATTTCAAAATAACTCAAACAAATATGAACCTAAAAAGTTCATCAGGCAATCACAGTGGATTCGTATGTGATATTGTGTAAACTACTACTAGGTATTGGAAAATAAGGAGTCAGTTTCGCCAATTAATCTAGTTGCTTTATCTGCATAAGCTTCTAATACCTATATATTTTATACCTGTATTACAGTCTCTTGTGTTTATAACTATAACAATACAGGAAAAAAAGGGGGGACCATATGTTGGTCTATTAATACTAGCTGAACAAAATAGAGTGACCTAGAACATTTTAAAAATCCATTCCTACAGTGTATGTGGTCATACAAAGATTTGAATCATAGTATCATAACTATTATTGCAACTGAGTCTGATTAATATTGCTTTAAATCTGCATCAATGAGAATACCTAATATAGATTAAAGTTGCTTAAGCATGAAAGCAGCAGAAGGAAAAGGAGACTCAATACTATATATATCTTTGCATTCAGAATATTAAAGAAATTGGTTGTTTAAGTAGTCAAATATTAATATATTATCATTTACAGCATGCTATCAAAGCAAATAATGGTATCCTGTCAGACTTCAGTGTTTCAAAGCAACATACAGTAGCATAAAAATGCAATTTTCCTCATTAGACTAGTAAAATAATCACTCCATTAAAGTCATAGCTTGTTAAAAATACATATTTAAAGTTATTCCATACCTTTAGATGCATAAAAGATGAAAGAAACAACCAAAAAAAAAAAAAAAACAGTGACTTTTTTTCTAGTTTCATTTTCAGCTTTACTTCCTGGTTTCTGAGTCATACATGAGTTCAAAGGTCGTGTGATGTCATCGCTCACTGTATTCTTGCTTCCAGCTTCTCTAGCTTGCTACTAGTGCCCTGTAGATGCTTTTGCACATGAAGAAACAGTCACAAAGGCTTAGAAAAGGCATTTTGGTGGGAATTTCAAACAAATAAGTTTTCTCCATTCTAAAGAAGCATAAAAAGTGCACGAGTAGCCTCCAGA
>NC_056739.1:1280663087-1280685587 GCF_019279795.1 Protopterus annectens | reverse complement strand
TCTTCTTAGAAAATAAAAGAAACTTGCAGTTATTTTTTTCTGAAATTTTTAACACATAGGATGGCTCAGCTATGCAGACTGAAGAGCTTAGCATTGCCCCCTCACTGCTCTTACTTTTCAGTTTCATTTCCTGGCCGGTGTGCCTTGTGTATGAAATTCGCACATCCTTTCTATGTCCAAATGGGTCCTCACCAAGTGCTTTCAGCCTACAGTCCTCTACATAACCCAGAGGAATGCATGCTGTGTAATAGAATACATGTATCCTGTGACAGACTGGCATGCCATCCAGAGTTTGTTCTCTCTTTTATAGCCACTGTTTGTGAAGATAGGTTCCAGCTCCCTTACAAGCTTAAGTAGGATAAAACTGTTGTCAAAGCATTAACTTAAAATGTTTGTTCATTAACAAATGTATGCTTTTGTTACATTATGTAGTTCCTCTGCTTTATAGTGTATATTTTATTTACTTACTTTATTTTATATTTAATTGTCGCTGCGGTGGTGGTGCTGCGGTAGCGTTGTCACCTCACAGTAAGACGTTGTCCTGTTTGATTCTCAGCTAGAGCGTCTGCTGTGTGGAGACATGCGTGAATGGGCGTACCTTCGTTGAAGGTTGTGCGTCAGGGCTGCCAACTCAGCACGTAAAAATCTGCTGCCAATCATTAGCGGACCGGAGTTCCGCTGTGATGATTCCTAACCAGGAAAAGCCGAAAGGCACAACAACATTTTATATTTAATTGTATTTGTATTTGTTAAACAGGGTAGAGCAATGAGCACTGATCCCACTGGACCATGTTACAGCTTCATGGGCAGTTGCTAGGCATGTGACCTAACATACCAGGGAAGAACCTAGCCCTAGCCCAGTTTTCAAGCTTCTCCAGAGCACTGTCTGGTTAAGTGACTTACTCAATCACAAAGTATGCAAATGGAGGCTGAGTGTCTTAAACCCTGCATTACAGGAAGCAGCTTCTTCACAGCTTATAACCTCAATCTTCATAAACTGCCAATAATAACACAACTTCAGGTAGGTCCTGATTAGATTTTAGATTTGTCCCACATGAGTACAAAGTCAGTAAAAAACAATGAATAAATGAAGGACTTAAGTAAGAAAATGCTTAATTATGTGTGTATGTATGTGTTGTGTAGGTAGGTTGACTGGATCACAGGGGCTTCTTTTCATTACAAAGACAAAGTTAAAAGAATTGAAAAAGACATTTCAACAGCATTGCAAAGCAAAATAGAAACCTAAATATAAAAAAATACAATAAATGAAAGCATGGCAGCGAAGAAATTTTTTCAGTGTATATAAATTAGACATACAACAAAGTATAATTACTTAGAAAAAGGGCAGAACATGAAACAAAATCCTGTTGAAGGTCAGACATTCTTCAATAGCTTATTAATGAACAAGGAGAACCCAATAAAGAAAATTCTCTAACTTCACAGGAACATATTAAACTACTGTAATGTGCAGATGGAAAAAAAAAAAACAGCTGCTGTATTCTTTAACCTCACTAATTGCAGCTAAAATGCATGCCACAGTTGGCAAGCAGAGCGAATACATATATATATATATATATATATATATATATATATATTTTTTTTTCCCCACTTTAAACTTTGACATATTGACTAAACATTTCAATTTCTTTGTAAACTTTATTCAAGAAACTGCTGTGTCATATTGGGCCCACTATTTACTCACACAGAAATGTATTATGACGCAACTACTCTCTACTTACATTTTATCTGCTGTTTTTTAATGATTTTAGCTTAAACTCATAGTGTACAGCAATTCAATAATATGCCTTTTGTATAACTGAGTGTCCAATTTGCCCTGAGTTAGTTGTCTAACTTTTGTTACTGAGTGTACTACTAATGTGTTGTAATTATGTTTTTTCAATGGGAGCTGTAAATGTATTGTAATCCTGTATGTTCAATGTGGAGCTTTTCTCCCCGGGACCTCCGCTGAAAAAGGACATGTGTCCAATTGGACTTTCCTGGCAAACAAATGTAAAACAATAATAATAATAATAATAATAATAATAAATAACTGGTTGCTGTCTGCTATTTTTTTTAGCAAAAAGTAAACCAAGTAACTGCATGAACAGCATTGTGAGGACCTTCCATTCCCTTTGACTTTTATTAATTTGCAATTAGAAAGAGAAAAAATAAATAAATTAACAGAGCCAATGCAATTTTACTACAGCAGCAGCAGTTAGAAGGATATGTGTGTGTTTGTGTGTGTGTGTGTGTGTGTGGGGGGGGAGTTATTCTGCTTTGCACTATATATGTCTGATTATTTAAGCATTTCTTCCTTTGTATGACCAGAATTAGATTAGGTATACAGTGTGAAGTGTGCAAATGTGTGTGTGTGTGTATGCGTTTCTGTCAGAGTGTGTGTGTGTGTGTGTGTGTGTGTGTGTGTGTGTGTGTGTGTGTGTGTGTGTGTGTGTGTGTGTGTGTGTATGTTGTCACAGGGATCTCAGCTTCTACATATGTGACAGTCTGAGGAACTATGTCTGTTTGCTTCTGCATCTGAGTGAATGTATATATGTAAGTGACTGTGTCTAGATGAGTTTGTATGTGTGTATGTGTGTGTGTGTGTGTGTGTGTGTGTGTGTGTGTGTGTGTGTGTGTGTGTGTGTGTGTGTGTGTGTGTAAGCATTATCAAATACTTTCATAACTTATTTTTTGGATGCAAAATACTCTCTACAACAACAAAGGCATATCCTACATTAATTTTGAAGTATGCAAAACATACTAATAATAAAACAAATACAAAACAATTTTACAAGTAACCCATTTTCTAAGTGCAATAATGCCTTCCAGGGTGGGTATTACAGGGAAATGTCAGGCCTTCTAGATTTGGGGAGACCTCCACCTGAAAACATTATTGCTTGCTTAGTATCTTATTATCCTAAAACAAGGTGATTCAGGACAAAAAAGATAACTGCTTGTATGTAGCTGGTAATAGACAGTAGAGTAACAATATGCTGAAACTGAGTGATTACTGACTTCTCAGAGTGTGTGTTGGAACAGGGAAATGACATACTTTTACCTAAGAATATTCATATAAGATTCAAATGGACATGCCAGTAGATGTGACTGCAGAAGTTGCTTAAATTATAAAGCATAACCAATCAGTTGATTGGGGTACTAGGATCTTTGTACTCGTGTACATCATTTCATGTGAACATTATCACTTATATATTGACTGCTGTTTACTCATCTGATTAGCAATACTAAGCACTGACCTTTGCTGGCTTTGTGGCACAGGTAGATATAGCCCTCAGAGTAGCTCCAGCAGAAGAAGGCAGGCATAGGTAGGAGTGACAAATTAGTGCAGTTGTCCTAACCTTGGAGGCGATGCTGCCAATTTTTTTTGACAAATTTTTATTTGACCAAACCAAATAGATAGAAGTTAGTATTATTGTATATATATTTTTAACAACATTTACAGAATGTATTAATTAGGAGATTTGTAGAATATGTTTTAAAGGAATAAAGCAAATTCATAATGTTTAAAGCACAAGTATTTGGTTCTGTAAGTCCACCAAAGGATGTGTGCTGCTACTAAATGAGCAATGACAGGGATAAGCCAGCTCAATCAGCAGGAGATACCAAATACCTGGTCTGCGCAGCAGTGCATTACACTATGCCTAGGTATTGTGTATGGAATCATGTGCCTGTAGCCTCACATTTTACTTCCTGCTTTGGGAGTGTGCTAACCAGTTATCAGGGGATGATGCGCACAGCGTTTTGTAGAATGTACAGATTTTTGCCTCATATTTTTGGTCAGTTCCTCATAAAACCTGTGGGTTTTTTAGCAAGTCATTGAGGATTGAAGTCACTAAATAAAGACAGTCATTTGAGGTTCAAACTTAATATTCTTCAGAAAATGCATGATAATGTAAAACCTGTTGTTACAGCAATTTTCTAAAGTTTATAGGAGGAATAATTAAATTCTGTCCCTGATTTTGGGCCTTTGTCGCCCAATTATTTTTGGCTTTGTCTCGATTTCTTGTGCTAAGAGATTGAGAGGTAGGTTGTAGCCATTGTCGAGGGAATGTAAGATAGACCTGTGGGATGGGGAAGGGGGAGTGGGCTGTTGGGCAAGGCTGATTCAGATAGTGCCACCGGGGTCAAATCTTGAAGCATTTTTGTGATTACATATTGAGCTTGGGGAGATTTTCAACAATGTAGTTGTCCTTTATTTTTAATGAATTGTACCTTTAAAGTTACTCTGTTTTGTTTATAAGGGGTGTTCATGACAATGTTTTAGTAAGATATAGCATACAGTGCACTACTAGATCTAGATATGGTATGGACTTCACCACATATCACTTGCCACTCATGCCATGCATGTGCACCACCACCTTACTCGTGTGCTAACCCTAATCCTTTCCCCTGGCCATAACCCCAACCATATACATTAGTTTACTAATCACCCTTTCCCTAACAGTACCAGCAAACAACACACACACACACACACACACACACACACACACACACACACACACACACACACACACACACACACACACACACACACACACACACACACACACACACACACACACACACACACACACACACACATTTCTAGCCCTTACACTAACCCTACCCACAAACACTTGTGCACACACACACTCTCCACCCCAGTGTCAAAACTTTTGGTATAAATGAAAATGTTGGCATTACTACCCACTCCAACTTACCTTACATTTTATGTTGCAAAATTTGACTCTTCCTGCACTCAACAAGTAGTGCATTCAACCATTTCTAACACCAGAAATTGCATTTGATATCTTGTATACTCGATCAATAGTGTGGCACCCATATTCACACACACACACACACACACACACACACACACACACACACACACACACACACACACACACACACACACACACACACACACACACATAGACATATATAAAATAGGGTGATATACACACAGATAGATATATTTAAGTAAACAGAACAAGAGACACATATAAAAGAGTAAATAAGACATTAGTTGCAAAAAAGTGCAAGTTCTAGATGGGAATCATTGCCAACAGTATGGCTCAAACATTCCTGTAAGCCTGAAATCAATGAAGAAAATTGCTCAGAACTAAAATGAATGGCTTTGTAAGCTAAGGCTCACTTTAGGCAGTGGTACTGAGAAACGTGGCAAAGTGGTTTATGCTAAAGGTGCTTTCTGTAAAGCATTGCTTTCTGAATAGATTTAACAGAGGTAGTATCGATTGTGTCTGCAGGGTTTGACAATGATAAAACTTCTCACATCTGCATTTTACCACAATCAGAGTTGGATCATGGTTAAATGGGGCCCTAGACAGGGTACCAGATCAGACCCCCTCAAGAAGTCCCTTCCCGACCATTCCCATTCTAGTGTCCTGTTACTTGGCTATTTTTCTTCAGATACCATAAACACTGTTCGCAGCTGTCAGCGTACATACTATTTTCTTTATTTCTACAATGAGTACATATATTTAAAACTTTTATTTCCAATATTATAGCACAAATACTGATAGCCATTTGTTAAACAAAACAATAAAGTCTTTCAATGAAAACAGATTTCAAATGAAAAATAAACTTGAATAATCTCTGCCTTGAAATACACATTAATTAAAACAGCATTGAAACCCACATTTAAAGAAAATGCATTTGGCCAGTGGTGGATTAAGTTTACCTTTGAGCTGTTTTCAAACCATAATCCCCATGCACACATTTTAGGACCACGCATACATGCATGTGCTCTTTGATGCACCACCCTGACTATATTAAATTATATTCCTTGTATAATACAGCACCATGTGTTAGAGTGTGTTTTAGATTTGTAGGTTTGAACATTTTTACAGTAAGCAATGAAACAAAATGTATGAACCAATAATGACAAAACTACCTATTACAGAACATTTCAACCACAGAAGGCCACTCAAACGTCTGTCATTACAGTCCACCAATATCAGTCAATAAATACAATCTCTGGAGAAGTAAAAGTCATCTGAATAATCACACATTAAACAGATCTGTAACTAATGTTGTCTAATGACTAATGCTGTCATTCACTAACTGCATTAACAATAACCGCAACAAAAATCTTCTCTCATCTGCAGTTTTCATTGACTTATCTAAAGCTTTTGACATGGTTAATCACCAACTACTCCTCCATACACTGAACTCTCTTTCACTCGATCCTCTATCTATGAGCTGGTTCAGATCCTACCTTGAAAACCGCCAGCAGGCTGTACTCTGGCAAAATAAACTATCGAATCACCTTTCTATCTCCCTTGGGGTCCCACAGGGCTCAATACTAGGCCCACTCCTATTTTCCATTTATATTAATGACCTGAGTTCTGCTATTCCTTGCTCCACCTGTATTCAATATGCAGATGACTCTACCATAATCTGCTCAGCCTCTTCTCAAACTGAACTTCATAATCTTACTCAAAAAGCTTTCAGCACTGTAGAACAATGGTTCTCACACCGCTGCCTCCTCTTAAACCCCAAGAAAACGAAACTACTACTCTTTACACCAACCCGAAAGTCCACCTCTTTCCATTTCAATCTCACTTCTAACAACGGTACTCTTATCACTCCTGAACCAACCACTAAACTGCTAGGAATAACAATAGACAACAATCTTAACTTTGACACTCATATAAACACCACAATAAAATTAGTTAACAAAAAACTAGGATCCCTTTACAGAATTAAACCCTATCTTACACCAGAAGCTAGGACCACTATAGCCAGAACTCACCTAATCTCCACTCTCCTCTATGCTTCTCCTATATACACCAATCTCTCTAAAACAACCTCAATAAACTAGCAACATCCTATAACAATATTGCTAGATTTGCAACAGGCTCTCCTTTTAGAACCCATCAATGTCTAAATCTATGACATCTAAACTGGCTAGAACTACTTAACCAGCTCCAACTTCACCAGCTTACAATAATCCACAAGACCCTGTATCAACCTAGCAACACCCCAATACTCTCTACCCTAATTACACCTTATAATAATCTCAAAAATCTACGCTTCTCAAACAAACTACTGATCAATACTACTAAACCCAACAACTCAGCAGGTGAATCCTTATTCTCGAACTCTGTTGGAAAAATATGGAATAAACTACCCTCAGAAATCACTTCTCAGTCTTCTCTCTCACTTTTTAAAAAGAACCTAAAACTATACCTCAATAAACACTGGCTATGCTCCTGTACTAACCCAGACTAATTATTTTCCTATCCTCTATACCTCACCCTACATCCATTCTTTTCTTCCATTTACGTATTCTTTAAAATACTATTATACAACATATATGTATCTTGCACCTGATCATGAAATCACTAAGTGTTTTGCAATTTGTATGTACCTGTGGGGGGGGGGGGGATAAAAAAAAAATGTATTATATATGTATGATTTCTTGGAGCTTTTCTCCCCGGGCCTCTACTGAAAATGGACATGTATCCAGCTAGACTAGCCCAGTCAACAAATGTAAAATAAATAAATACAATAAAATAAATAAAAATAAATAAATAATGAAGAGGTTGTTTCTAGCAAACAACTTTACATTTCAGTGTTTCATGTACTAATGCAGTGCCTACTGCCCTTGAAGAATAAACTGTCCAAGTTACATTAAAAAAAATGGTAAGCTGATAATATTGCAATAGGAAATAGCTATCAAACTAGTATCAGGTCCATAGTTACTAGGCATCTCATCCATGGGAGGGCACACTCAGGAGTGCAGCACCCCCATCTTTCCTTAAAAGGCACTGCAATATCATCACTCCATTTCTATGGTGTGGGAGTAAAACCCACAGCCTTCTAGAAAAAGAAGTGACTGAGGAAGTGCAAAAGTTTAAAGAACAACATTTAGAGACGTTTGAAGGGTATAAAAAGAAATAGGGACATGGGAAAGAAAGAGAAATCTAATATGGTGCAATATTTGTGCAAAGGAGAAAGCCAAATTAATCAAAACAAAATAGGCAGCCCCAAGATATTTGAGGAGAAATATAGACAAAGGCATACATTTCACAATGAAAAATAAGATCACAAAGAGAGAATGCAGAACAGAAGATTAGTCAAGTAGAAGTTAAAAAAAATAGAAGCTGAAGTTATGGAATATTTGCAAAGTTAAGGATTCAGTATAGAAAGTTTGACACAGGTCATGTCACAGCATGATGGAATAACTAGTTCCCAAAGTAAGGAGAAACAAGAGGAGCAGGAGAAATTTGAAGAAAAAATATGGATATGGGAAAGAAAAAGAGATTCAATATAGTGCAATATTTATGCAAATGAGAAAGAAAAACTAATAAATGCAAAAAAGCAGTACCAAAACATCTGGATATGGAAAATTTTACAATACAAAAAATAAGAAAACAAAGAGGAAAAGTTGAAAAAAGCATTAGTAATGGAGAAGTAAAAAAATACAAACTGAGGTTATGGATTACCTGCAAAGTGCAGAACTGAGTGTAGAAAATTTAACTGAGACAACACAACATGACAGAGCGATGGACAACCAAATTAAGGAGAAACCAGTGGAGCAGGAAACATCTAATCAGTTGACATATGAAGATACTTTGCAGCCTCCCTTAGGAAGCCAGTACAAAGGCTAAATTGGAGCTAAACAGCAAGGGAAAGAACATGAAACTGTGGCAACTCTGACACAGTCAGTCGTGGAGTGATAGGCCAGTGAGTTCCCATATGAAAAAGCAACAAATGACACAGGGTGAAACTGAAGACAACATGGCACAGGAAGAAGCTCTGGAACTTTCTATAGAATACCCACAGGAAATGGTGAACAAAGAATGTGCCTTCAGTTTAGAAGAAAATAATCTAAGAGAAGAGTTAAAATCAAGCAACTGCAACGCCCAACCAAGAGAAAAGTTGCTTAATTTAATAGAGAGGGATAGGCATATCCAGATCAATGAAAGAAACGGACTGTAGAAGGTCAATAAAACCCTAAAAGTTACAAGTTTGACTAAACAAATGAGCACAGTAATTAGGACTTTCAAGAGATTCATGCAGTATAACAGAAGGAAATAGGATACATTACTGTGCAGCCAAATTAATAACAGATAAAGTCCTGCCATAAGAACACAGGATAGTAAGGGAAAGGACAGGGAAAATCAAATACCATCATGGAAGTATAGAACAGAGAAAACTATAAAGCAATTAAGATAAGAAGTGTCACTGTTAGAAGAGTATAGAAGAGGGAACAGATCAACAAAATACTCAGAAAGATAGACATGACAAAAGCAATGCACAGTATTATAATAGATCAGGATTTATTGTGCACTATCGCAAATAATAAACTAAAAATATCAGCACAGGCAGAAAAACTTAGAAGATAAATAGATGAATATAAAGGAAAAGTACAAAATAAGCAATTTATTGATGACCCAAAAAAGTTTTTTAGAAAATTGGGAAACAAGGTAAAAGGAATTGAAAGACCACCAAAAAAAGAAAGAAATGGATACATTTTGGAGAAATATTTATGAAGATCCTGTGGAATATAACAAAGATGCTAAATGGATAGAAGTAAAAGAAAGAATAAGAATTTCAAATGTACATGATAAGAAACAGGATGATGTAACAGCCAGAGAGATTGCAACAATGTTAAGAAAAGCCTCCAATTGGAAAACCCCAGGCCCAAACCTAACTTCTGGCTAAAAGTATTAAAATCTTTGCATGAAGATTTAGCCATGAGTAAGAGCTATTTTTATGCACACCCTAAACAGACACCAGCCTGGCTAACAACAGGAAAAACAATGCTCCTACTTAAGAGTGAACCTGCAAGCTACCCTAAAATTTATAGACCAGTAACTTGCCTTCCGTCAATGTATAAACTATACACTAGAATTGATGCCGACAGAGTTTATAGTCATTTAGAAGAAAACTCAATTATGGCAATTGAACAAAAGGGTAATAAAAGAAAGTCATATGGAACAGAGGATCATTTGTTGTTAAATAAAGTCATAGTGGAGAACTGTAAAAAGGGGAAGAATCTAAGTATGGCATGGATAGACTACAAAAAAGCATTTGACAGTATCCCACATTCATGGATAAAAGAGTGCGTAAACATTTATAAGATACATCCAATAGTGATAAACTACATCACAGCAACCGTGGAACAGTGGCAAACCACTTTGCAGTTAAGCCATGATAAAGGACAAATTATTATTCCAGGGGATAAAAATCCAAATGGGGGGTATTCCAGGGTGACTCTCTGTCACCACTGCTCTTTTGCCTTGCCCTTAACCCATTAAGCTGTCTGTTTAACAGATTAGGTCATGGATATAATTTGGCTCCCAGAGAACAGAAAAGTGTAAAGACTTCTCATCTTCTCTTTGTCAATGATTTAAAACTGTATAGTTCATCAGATGAGGAACTGAAAGCACAGCTGCAAGTAGTCAAAACTTTTTCAGATGATATAAGAATGTCATTTGGTCTTGATAAATGTGCAAAAGCAACCTTTAAAGCAGGAAAGTTCCAGAACCAAGAAAACATCAGTTTGAGAGAAGAATGTGATATAAAAGAACTTGAACAAGATGGAGTGTATAAATATTTGGGAACTGATGAAGGATCAACAATAAAACATGAGCAAATGCAAATAAAACTCAGGAAGGAATATTTTAGAAGACAAATTAATCTTGAAAACAGCGTTGACATCTAGGAACAAAGCTCAAGCTATAAACCAGTTTGATCTTCCAGTCCTAATTTCCAGTTTTGGAGTGACTGGCCCCAAAAGGTGTTGGATAGATTAGACAGGAAAACAAGAAGAATGCTTCATGCTCATCAAGTGATTTATAAAAATCAGTGAATTCCAAGATTATATATTCCCCATTACGAAGGAGGTATGAGCCTCCTTGAAATTGATTACATGTATAGATCTGCAATCGTGGGACTGCATACATATCTGCTGACCTCACAAGACCCAAACATAGTGAAAGTCTTAAAACATGAGGAGAATAAATTTAAGATGACTTCCCTTCTTAGTCTAGCAGAAGCATGTTGACATCTAGTGGGAATGGAAATCAAACCAGAAGTAGATAAAAATCATGCAGTAACTGAATGCACCAAAAAAACAAAAGAAAGAATATAAGGTGAAGGATCAGAGGAGAAGGCAAGAAATTTGGAAAATGCATAAATATAGTTGCAAGTATAGAAAACTCCTGCAACAACCTCATGTTGATCAGGACTTGAATGCAGGAATGGTTAAGGAGAGGCAAATTCAAACCAAACAATGAAAGGTTAATATTGGTGGCCCAAGATAGTCGACTACTTACACATTGATTTACAAAGTCCATTGAACATGTGGGAGAAACAGACAAATGTAGGTTTACAAAGTCCATTGAACATATGGGAGAAACAGACAAATGTTGGTTTTGTAAAACAGAACTGGAAACAGTTGCACACCTTGTTGCTGGTTGTGACATACCAATGGCAGAAGGACTGTATACTGAAAGGGATAATAATGTGGCAAGACTGTTGCACTGGGAATTATGCAAACATTATAATACTGAAGTAGCTGAAAAACACTGGAAACATGAGCCACAAAGCAGCATAGAAATTGATGAAGTCTACATCACATGGGATCACCCATTACCAACAGTTCAAAAGATAGATGTGAGAAAACCAGATATAGTGGTCCATGAAAAGACAAAAGTATCATTGCCATTGAAATTGCTACACTCAGT
Organism: Protopterus annectens; assembly: GCF_019279795.1. Lineage (NCBI taxonomy): Eukaryota > Metazoa > Chordata > Ceratodontiformes > Protopteridae > Protopterus > Protopterus annectens. The sequence continues at coordinate 1,280,673,870 of NC_056739.1, read as the reverse complement.
GACTACAGTGTCTTGCGTACAGAGAGACACAAAGTCATAAAATATCAGGATTTGCAGGCACAAATAAGAGCAATGTGGAAGAAAGATATCCAGACAATTCCAATAATAGTAGGAGCAATGGGTCTTATAAAAAAAATTACAATCATATTTAGATATGCTACTGATACATGTAACTCCATATGAATTGCTAGAGTCATTACTGGGCACATTGCGGGTGCTGCAAACAGCACTTCTGGCTGACATCAGAGATTGAAATAATGTTAATTTCATGTACTTTAATCATACTTTGACTTAAAAATGGGGTCCATTCCCATCATGGTATTAGAAACCCAAAAGATCTGGAGAAATTAAAATGTGGGAGGAGAACTCATAGCATTCTGCACCAAAGACAAGTATGCTGTTGTGCTACTGACACTGTTTTCAAATGTTATAGCACAAACACTGATGATGGCCATTTGCTAAACAATACAGTTACACATTGAAAACAGACTGTGCAGCAGTAAACTTCTCTTCCCTTGAAACTCAACATTCCTTGAAAAAGCACTGAAACTCTACATTCTTTAAAAATGCACTAAAACTCAACATTCTTTGAAAATGCATTGAAATTCAATGTTCTTTGAAAATGCACAGAAACTCAACAGTCCTTGAAAATTTACCTGCTGATGACAGTTTGGTACACACACACACACACACACACACACACACACACACACACACACACACACACACACACACACACACACACACATGATGCATGCACATACTTAAAGAAGGAATGTAAGTTTTGTGGCAGCCACCTCCGGCTATTGGGTCCCCCAAGCCAGCAGACCCTAGGCAACTGCCTAGGTCATCTAGTACTAAATCTGGCTCTGAGCACAATTTTATTCTTACCTCTATGAAACAGGCAGAGTAAAGTAGTTTATGCTAAATTTACTTTTCTGTAAGGCACTGATTTTTTAGCAGATCTAAAGAGGCAGTTATATTTGTGTCTGCAGGCTATGGCAATAACCAAACTTTTCCAGTCCCTATTTCATCATGGATTAATTTTTATCACAATGAAACAGACAGATTTAAAACTAAGAATGAGCATAAAACTTCAAAGAATTCCTATAAGACATAACAGCTATAAACTCTTCTGCTTTTGAATGAATGTTTTGTAATGACAAAAATGATTACTTAAAATAAAAAAGTTATACTACCCATTTTCACGTCTCTTTTTCTACCATTTTACCTCCTGCCTATTACATCAGGGCATTTTTTGAGATTTAGTACAGCTCATGAGGAGTCAATTTTTGCAATGAAACATGGATAAATAAGATACAATATTTCAATGTCTAAATGGTTAACCTTAAAAAAATCTCTCTACCAATCATCATTATCATCATCAACCCCTTTATTCCATTTTCTACAGGGGGTCAAGCTATATTATCAACTGTCACTACCTTTCTTGATTCCCCACTAATTTCCTACTTTTTCAACAGTCATGTCTGAATGTTGCTCATCTTCTTTTATGTGATCATTCTATCTTTTTGCTGGATATCCTCTTTTCCTCTAGCCTTCTTCTTGTCCTTCACAAATCTTCTTTAGGAAATCACTTCTGTTTTCATAAAAATGTGCCTGAACCACTGTAATCTTTGACATTCTCTGCAATTAGAACTACTTTGATTTCTGCTGTAATGTCATCACTTTTTTGTCTGTGTCCCACAGTCTGTGTACTACATTCTGCATCAAGCAGCTTCCTCAACTGTTCCGCCTTTACTGCCCATGTTTCTATAGCATACAAAAGTAGCCACATCACTTCTTGTACATCTTAATTTTCAGCTTCATTGGCATTCCTCTTCTTCTTCTTTTTGGTTCCCCCTTGGGACATCAGTTTACAAGCCCAGCTGCCAGTGCCCCATGTCCACAATGGGGCCTACCAACTCGACTTCTACCCCCCAGAATTGCTTCAATATCACGGGGGGGGGTGATCATGGACTCTATGTGCACCTGGGGTCTCAGCTGTCTCTACTTACATCCTGGGCAGTTTTTTTAAATGCCCTACTCATCTCCCTTCTTTCCCTCCCACGCCCACCACTTAAGTTTGAGGGCAACTCCCCTCCTTGAACCATACATTCCCTAAGGGAGCATCAGTGACTAATGCCCTCCCACCTGGGATGGGCACACCAATCCCTCCTTGACACTCCATCGATCACCCAAGCTGTTAATTGAACCCAAGTCAACTAGGACATAGTTAGATCTTTATCCCTGTGTACCACTGGAATGACATATCTTTGGCTTTCTTCTGTCACACACTACTCCTGTCACTCTGTGCCTGTTAGCTGCAGCCCCTCTGTTTCCAGCGTTGGCCTCCTCATTTAGACTATACTTTTCTTCAACCACTCCTCCCAGATACTTGAAGCTGTTAACTTGTTCAACAATTTTCAATTCTATCTGATTTACTCCATTTGTGGACATGCCAACTGTCTTGTCTGCAGTCAGTTTTGTCCCATGTGCCTTCAGTTTTGTATTTCGTTTCCCATATAACTTGAACTTCCTGTTGTGAGCCTGCTTATAGTACTACAACAACTTTGGTGATCTTAACCCTCCAACCTGTTTGCTAATAATAGCCCATCCCCAGTATGAACAACGGTGGGCTCAGATATGAACCCTCATACACCTCCACTCCCAGTAGGAACCCCTCTGTGAGTCTAGGTACTGTTCGTACTTGTGCCATTGGATCCTTGTTCATATCTAGCACTAACTGTGCCAATGATTCCTGGATGTTGACCCATCGCAGGACTGCCTAAATCAATACTGCCATCATAATAAATCGACCAGGCAAGGACCACTAGAGTAGTATATACTAAAGGGTACTGCTTTAATGTTAGCATCCTGCTTATGCATAACAGTAAGCATTTTAGGCTATACGAATGTGATCCAACAGCTGAATATTTGGAAATTATAAAAAAATGCACTGAACAGCACAATGGACGTTCAAACACAATAATTCCACTTGTTTAGCCAGTTTAAAACCTAAGATTCCACCTTTTTACAGACTTCAAAGGTGTTCAAAGACATTGCAGAGTCAGCACTTTCCAGTGTTTCAGAAAACGAGTCTGTTTTAGAAAGTCCATATCTCCACATGTTTTCAGATTAACTTCCAGTGCCAAGGTTAACATTTAAGAGGAAGACAATGAAATTTTAATGTTTAAGTGGACAAGGAGCTTGTTTTATGTGATGCTAATGTATGAAATATGTTCAACAATACTGATATAAAAGGCTGGCAGTGAATACATAAAAATTACAGGTATCAAACTTATTACTATGTTGGAATTCTGTCTGATACAGCTATTTTTATTTTAGTGCAATAAATACTTTATGTACATATGTGGGCATTCTTTATCTCTCAATGTACATCTCACCACATATTTTTTCAAGGGATAGTCTAAAAACAGCTAATTTATGATATCACATTAAAAATAGTTTTGTTTTTTATTGATGACTTGTTAATTATATGGGAGGTGGTAAGAGATTCAGTTTCAATGGATGGATTTTTGAGGCATCTTCAGAATAATAGGGAACCAAATTCAAAGTATTAATCTCAGATAGTCTTGCAAACCTATTTCAGATCTGGTATAATAGGGTCAAATTAATGAAACAATTGTTTTAACATTTCAGCTCTAAAGCTAGCCTGAGGGAATTTAATTTTCATATGTCTATTTGTCAACAAGAAAAGTGCTAGAGTTAATAACTTAGCAATATATTGCTATGAATAAAATAGAATAATCTCAAGTGACAGACTCCATTATATATTCACAGAGGTTTGTCCAAATTTGTTTTCTTTTTTTCAGATGTGGGTACAATCTGAGTATTTTTAAGGTCCCTGGAGGGGTACATATTTTATAATTTTTTAAAGAATGTAATTATCAATGTTATTTCAGTGGTCTTCATTTTAAAATGTTTTTAGTCCTGGAAAGTGATTGGCCTATTGAGTGAACTACCAGAGAAGTACCCTGGCGTCAAGTTTACTATGTCTATCTACCCCTGAGTATCCTGTTAATTACATTTGTAAATAACTTACAATATATATTTTATCTGAGAATCATTTTAATTGCTTGTACAGTTCTTTTGTTTTGTAACTATTTTTATTTTATAATTGGTTGTATCACATGATATATTTCTTCAGTTTAAGTATACTAAATCTGAATACTGCTCTTTTTCTAATGAAGTTTATTTCCATATAAGAAAAAAGTTCTCATTTGGTTCAATGAAAGTATTTTTATTTCACCCTGCAGCTGATCATCAGCTGCCACCAGCATCTCTCTTTGTACATCGGGACTACTGGACCTGTCTTAGCCTCTCCAAAGCTTAGCCCGACCCAAGATTGGGATGGCATGGAGATCAGTGATGCTGCTGCCAGGGAGTATGTCCTAATCTTCTCTACCCCCCCAGCAACCTTTCAAGCACTGAAATTGGTGTGTTAGTAGATGCATGTGTGCATCTGCATGTGCACAACTTCTAATCGTTACACCTGCTTGCAGCATGGAGCATTGCAGCGACCCTAGGCTGCCTCTGTCCTTCCAAGATGGCAAGCTGATGTCAGACACTCAGTCCAGTTTTTCCCATGCAGCCCCCTCGGCGGCCATTCCGTTAGTCAAACCCAGGTTAAATGGGTTGCACTATGGGCTTTATCTCTCTATGCAATGGCACACACTTAAATGAAAATATTTGGTCATTTTTAGCAGTGTTTAGTAGTCAGACTTGAGTAAATCTCTTTCAGTTACTGTTCCATTTCACCACACCCCTTATATGTAGTCCCCTAAATATCAGAAGTATTATGAACAACTTAGACCATTTTGATTCCGGAATTCACACACAAAACCTGGATATATTTGATATACATGACTCCACTATTAAAGACAATTTCTATCCAGTTTACCAGTATATGCATCATTAAAGACCTTGGAGAAATATAAGAGAAGTACCACACTTTTCTTCCGACAATACAGAACCCACAAACAGCCTGGTACTGAAAAGTCACAATCCCCTCTTCCAACAGCCCTGCCAGACATAAGGACTTATTACCTGAATTCATAAAACTACTATCACCTCCTTACCCAGATCACTGATCTTAAGCCTTTCCTTGGGTTAGATCTAGACCTCTATTTATTTTACTTCAAAGCCAGTTTGGAGGTTCTGCCTATGACAGACATGCTTTTCTCAATAACTATTTAGGATTGCATAGTAAAGTGGTTTGTTTAACACAGTTGAATGACTTATTGTGTCATTTTACAGTTTTTTGTGGTGTTGCTAAGGAATCTGAATCTCATTTTCAGTATGTGAATTGCTGATATATGTAAGGGATAAGGAGTGCAGTAACATTAATGGTTACTACTAAAAGCAGTGTCCTTCTGCACTAAAATACTTTCTAATCATGATCTGCATCTCGTTTGTGATCAGAGTAACAGAATAGCTATTAGACAACTCTCCATCACATGAAACAGAGTGCATGGATTGCTGATTAGACAGCACAGTCAGAAATTAGGTAAGTTTAAAAATACATTGGAAAAGATGTACATAAATTATATATCATTCGCATGCAAACAAAGTTAGAGTGTAGTATGATATAGGAAGGCTATCAACTGTAACTTGTCTAGGAAATGCCTATCACTTCTGTTTCAAGTAATGAGACAGTGATCTATCAAGCTGAGGACTCTGCTTCCTTCCCTTCCCCTCAGCATCTCTGCTTCATCCTACAGTATGTATGGCTTTGCATATCCATTTGCATTTCAGAGCAGTATACATTATTAGCTCTACCATTAGTATGATTATTATTTTTAAGACAATATTACTTTTGTCATTTGAGTCTGCTTGTGACAGATTCATAGTGGTTGTTTATTTCATTGCAAATCCTTACCCAGTAGAAACTACCAGATGGTGGAGTGGACTTTGTTGAGTAGATGCAAGGAAATAATTTTTCAAAAAAATTATGTTAGATAACTGCTACAGTCTTCCTAATGAGGTAGGAAGATTAGAAATGCGGATGTGAATACAGCTCAGACTTATGCACAGGAAATTTTATAAAAATACAAGTAACTCCTAGCATAAGGTTTAAGAAAACATAAAATTGCTGCTTCACTAGGTTCTGCCCTGTAACTTATGGAAAAAGTAGGACCAAGGGTATCCTTGGTGAGCCAAGGACTGCTTCTTTTCCTGTCCTCAGAGTCATACCTCTCAACTGTCCAGATTTTTGGTCCATATTTTTAGTCTGTTCCTCATAAAATGTGTGGTTTTCTGGCAAATCACTGGGGTGATCTAAGGATTGAAGTCACTAAGTAATGATATACATTTGACTTTCAGATGTCACATCCTTCATAAAATATATTTTAAACCCTATTACTCTAGCAACTTTCTAAGTTAATAAGAGCCATATTTAAAATATATCTCTATTTTTGGGCCTTTGTCACCCCATTTTTGTCAAGCTTTGTCAAGATTTCTTGCCCTAAGAGGTTGAGAGGTATGCTCAGAGTCTGTTGTAACCATTCCAAGATACAACTTTGCCAGTGTTGTTTACAAGCAGTAGGCATTATTTACCTTTATCAAAGAGTTTCGGCTACTAACAACTTCTTTACAAAAGCAAATTGAGTTGGAACTACTAACTAGAGGGCAGGCCAGGCTAGACAAGATAAAATAGTTCTTTACATGAAGGGCACTGAACCTTCTTGAATTCGGAAATTAAAAAAAAAAGATTGCATTCCTCCAACAGAATCCAAAATAAGCATTAACAAAGACTCGATTTTATAAAATGTTCATATTTTATTACATATAGCTTTTCAGCAACCTTTTCTTGTTTTTTGGTATGGCAGGGCCCACCTTCTTCTCTTGCATGCTGACATCTCTTCTTCGCTGCTTATTTGTCTATAAAGATAGCCTAGATACAAAAATGTTTTCAGCTGTATAACACAGGTGATACTGTGAACCTTGAGACAAAAATGTTATCAGCTGCACAACACAGGTGATATTGTGGTACTGTGAGCCTCGAGACAAAAATATTATCAGCTGCACAATACAAGTGATACTGTGATACTGTGAGCCTTGAGACAAAAATGTTATCAGCTGCACAACACAGGTGATATTGTGAATCTTGAGACAAAAATGTTATCTGCTGCACAACACAGGTGATACTGTGAGCCTTGAGACAAAAATGTTATCAGCAGCACAACACAGGTGATACTGTGAGCCTTGAGGCAAAAATGTTATCAGCTGCACAACACAGATGATACTGTGAGCCTCGAGACTATCAGCTGCACAACACAGGTGATATTGTGATACTGTGAGCTTCGAGACAAAAATGCTATCAGCTGCACAACACAGGTGATATTGTGATATTATGAGCCTTGAGACAAAAATGTTATCAGCTGCACAACACAAGTGATACTGTGATACTGTGAGCCTCGAGACAAAAATGTTAGCTGCACAACACCGGTGATACTGTGATACTGTGAGCTTCGAGACAAAAATGTTATCAGCTGCACAACACAGGTGATACTGTGATACTGTGAGCCTTGAGACAAAAATGTTATCAGCTGCACAACCAAGTGATACTGTGATACTGTGAGCCTTGAGACAAAAATGTTATCAGCTGCACAACACAGGTGATACTGTGATACTGTGAGCCTTGAGACAAAAATGTTATCAGCTGCACAACCAAGTGATACTGTGATACTGTGAGCCTTGAGACAAAAATGTTATCAGCTGCACAACACAGGTGATACTGTGATACTGTGAGCCTTGAGACAAAAATGTTATCAGCTGCACAACACAGGTGATATTATGAGCCTTGAGACAAAAAATGTTATCAGCTGCACAACACAGGTGATATTGTGATACTATGATAGCTGATAGGTCTGCTATCTCTCCTTTTTAAGGTTTGGGCTTCAGTTGTAGCTTCTATGTGCTGCATCAGTGATGTCTGTATGCTCTTTTTGTGTCCTTATGGATTTTCTTCAGGTACTGTAATTTCCTCGTGTATCCCAAAAACATGATGTTTAGGTGATGTAGCTGTTGTAAAAAAGTACATAGATTTGCATCATGATACTTCTCTGCTCTGGCCTCACAGATGAAAGTGAAAATAACCAGGCTAACCAAATGAAATAAATAAAACAAAACAGCACAGCACAGCTATGTTATTCAATGCCACATGCTAATATCAGATAACATGAATTACCACATCAAATCAATTCAAATGTGTATCTTTCATGGCTTTGAACAAAGCACACCTCATAACTGCTTACATAAAAGACTAATCACCTTACAGCGTTGATGCAAAACAATAGCAAAGGTTGTTGTGTCTTTCGGCTTTTCCCGATCCGCTAATGATTGGCAGTAGATTTTTACGTGCCGAGTTGCCAGCCCTGACACACAACCTTCAACGAAGGTACGCCCATTCACGCATGCCTCCACACAGTAGACGCTTTAGCTGAGAATCGAACGGGACAACGTCTTACTGTGAGGGGACAACGCTACCGCAGCACCAATAGCAAAGGTAATGTTTGTATATATTGAGCTTTACAGTGAGTGAAAATTAACAATTTTAAAAGTCTGTTGCAACACATATATTTTTAGATTTCAGGAATGTAGCCAGAAACTTTTACTTGGTACCCACAATCTCATATTGTGCTGCTCAAACCTGCTTTTCATTTAAAAACGTGCACATCGTTTCACATACTGCATCATGTGCTTAATAAACACATACATATTTGCCAGTTGTTGTCCCCTGTGACTATAACAAAAGTTGTCCACAGAAAAGGTTTTATTTCTAAGTTATGTACTGAGCTATATGGCACAGTTTAGACTATTTAGAAAGATTCTAGTCCCAGAAATCTGTATTTTTTTCTGAGAGATATTCAGAAAAAATACTCATTTGAACACAAATAATATGAATGACTACAACCTTGTTAGGTTCAATAAATCAATCATCTTTATTTAAGTACCTACACCTAGGCACTCTAACTATCCAAATAACCATAGATAAAATTAATATAACAGAATTAAATGCACCATCAAAAAGAGGAGATTAGGATTCAAAACTTGCACAGAATGACACACTTCTGCTGCTAAGATAATAATTCTACATAGCCAGTGGGTCAGTACATGTAAAAAATCTAATTCCATCACGGATTATCCTCTCCCTGGAAAACTCTAGCAACCATTCCCTACCTGGCTGCTGATGTTTAACAGGTTCTCATATGGTCAGAGCAGACCTAGAAGAAAGCTGGGTCCCAGATCAAAGATAATAATACAGAAAAGTAATATTACCACCAAATACATGAAATGCTTTTACACGACCAAAAAAATTAATAAATATTAACCATATAATACTTAAAGTATTATATAAGAATCTCCACATAAGAAACATGTTACTGTAAGATTCCTACATAAGCATCTCAGAATTTGTAAATTCAACATTGTTGCAAATCCACTGAAACTGATAATCTGGACAGTTGAGAAGTATCTTTTGAGAATGGGGAGAGGGAATGACTAAGACTTTTATAACTTGTATCTCCTTATTGCTTTGGTTACTATGCATGTCTGAAAAGAAATAAGGACGGTATGGGAGGGTGCGCTCACCAGTTTCAGATTTACTGGTACTAACATTTGGTTTGTTTAAATAACAAAACTATTAACATTTAGCATAAAATAGTTAATTATTTATTTATTATTTATTTTACATTTGTTGACCGGGCTAGTCTAACTGGATATATGTCCATTTTCAGTAGAGGCCTGGGGAGATAAGCTCCGAGGAAACAAACAAAATCACATATACAAAAATTAATGTATACAATGAACATTGCAGGTGCGGTACAGAGAATAATCAAAGAGGTCATTTGTTCATAACATAGTGCAAAATATACAGATACAATTAGTACAATACAAAATGTAGTTGCAATACATCATAAAGAAAAAGATGGCAGCTGAATTATACAATATATTAGTATACAAGTAGTCATAAAGAAAAAGTAGGAGCTGAAATTATACAATATATTAGTAAAAGTAGTCTCCTATTACTAGTTAGTTAACTAATTAAGTATTAGTTATTACAATGTTCAGTGTTTTTAGCTTAGAAAGGCTGGTGTATGCATCAGCTCGACAGCCTTTGGTTCAAGGATTTCTTAAATAAATGTGTGAAAAAATCCATTTATTAGAATATGTTATGACTGGGTCATAGATCATAACCACCATTTGTTATTTGTTTTCAAAATGGATTTCAAGAAATTTCTTGTAATTTATAATTAACTGGCTATCATTCATGGCCCAGGCGTAAACCTCTATATAGGTATAAGTAATTTTCCAATGCATTTATAATCTGTTTAGATAATGTGGAACAGGCAAAAATGGACTGCATGAGTTGCCCCATTAGTGTGCTAGCTACTGCATTCTTCACCATATGCAGACATTAGAGATCCATTCCAGGAAGTCCCAAGTAAAGGATATTGCAATAATCCAAGGAGTTACTAGTTCATAGACCATAGTCACAGGGTGGGAACTGGATCAAGGTACTTGATTCTGCAGATGCTCCTAAGATGATACAAATGTGTTTTGTCTGATACCTGTCATTAAGTGAAACCACTCCATTCATAATTATTCCAACGTAACAAAGTGAATAAGGTCTGAGCAAAGTACTGTTCAAAAATCTGTGCTTAGATTGTACTGCTGAAGGAGCAAATACACACACAGGCAATCATTTGTTCCAGACATATGTAGAATATGTTGGGGTGTGGGGGTCTGGTGTGTGGCACAT
>NC_056739.1:1280623087-1280658087 GCF_019279795.1 Protopterus annectens | reverse complement strand
AAAACCTTTAATGATAAGACTTCAATAGCACTGCACTGCAGTGATGGAGCATCTGCAATCTGTCTGTATGCCTTTCTGTCTGCACTAGTCTATTAAAGTTCTGCTTAAAACCCAGCTTTTGTTGTATTGACAAGGTCAAAGGCTCCAGTAGCTAAGCTTATTGCTGCCAAGTTAATATGAACAATAGATGTTGCTAAGTACGACTCAAAACATAAAACTACATATTGCAAATAAGAGGATCATGACTTAACTTTATTTGCCAGATGGATATAAATCCAATTAAAATGACTAAGTACTAATGTAGGCCTTCTTTGTGTTAGGAGCCCATGAACACCATAAAAAATAGTTAACTGCTCCTTTCCAATTACCCAAAGTTCTTTGTGAACTGGTGTAGCTATCGCCAAATCCTTGAATCTTCTCACCTGCAAACAAGAAAAAGCATCAGGCAGAAAATTCTTGCAAACAGTGATATGAGCAGCAGTAATTGAGAGGTTTCAGCGTAAACTTAACAAGACTAGCAAGCTCAAAATAGATTTGATCTGGTGTGATCTAGATGTCTTCTTGACCAGCGCTCTTACAACTGTTTCATTCTCTGACTTGAAAATAACTTTTGTTCTTAAGACCATCCTGTCAAGCAAAACAGATGTCAGATAGGCATTATCTCTAACAATGTTATGCCCTTTTTTTCTTTCTGCAGACCATGACTGAGGCCAAGGTGTGGAAACCATTTTCCTTTACAATAGGCCCTCACCCAATATCCCCCTGATGCATCAGAGAACAAATGTAATGACTCATTGGAGACACACTGTTCTTCCTAAAAAAAAAAAACAAAAAAAAAACAGGCATTGAAGACTGTCAAAAAATTGCCCATAAACATGTCTGATTTCACTTTTTTATTTATTCTTATCTTATGCTGTTTCTTATTTCATCTTCTTCTTCTTCTTTCAGTTGTTCCTGTTAGGGGATGCCACTGCGGATCATCTGTTTCCATTTCTTCCTGTCCTCTGCATCTTGCTTGGTCACACCAACCACCTGCATGTCCTCTCTCACCACATCCATAAATCTTATCTTAGACCTTCCTCTTTTCCTCTTACCTGGCATCTCCATTCTTAGCATCCTTTTCCCAATATATCCCTCCTTAGCACAACAAATACCTAAGGGTTTAAGGCAATGGCGTTTTCCTACGGGACTTGCTAATAACTCAGTGTTTCACAAAGATTTGCTAAAACTTTTTGACAGACAGGGTGTTGAGTTTATGCAAATGCTTATTCAGAATTATATTATATTAATGAATGGTTTAAAGTCTGATTTAGCTGTTTTAGATCTCACTATTCGTAATGACAAAGATTTTTGTAGATATAAATATGATTTTTTACACATTTTTTCAAGCATTGATAATTCCTTAATTAAAATCAAGGAGAACAAAATTAGAAAACTGAAAAGGGATTCTGTAGCATACCTTAAGGGGTTAGCTTATCCATCCCCACCACTGAATAGAAGTGTGGAACAGAACCCTTTAAGTGAAGTTGTTTTAAATGAAAATACATCTGAAGTGATTGATAATGATAATATTTTACTTAATGACACTATAGTAGAACATTCTTCCCCAATAAGGAGGAGTGAAAGGCTTGCAAGTAGAACCAATAGTTCTACTAACAACAGAACTAATAACAGTAACAATAATTTTTCCAATCAGGGTTTTCGGGGGAACCAGAGTGGGGGTACAGGGAAAACACAGAATTACCCACAGCAAAAACAAACTTGGAAGAGGAAGAACAAGAGAAGGAGATAGTTCCCTCACCTTCCAATTTTGAATGTGTAAATTCACAGAATAATTTTAAACAAGTCAGGATTTTGACCAACAATTCAGGGGACTTCAAAATTTATAATTATTCTGACTTTAGCCCTGAACCTACTTTAATAGAAGTATTGGCTAAAGGCCTGTCTTTTGTTCCCTCAACTCATATGGATTTAGCTAGACTTCTGGTAGATCTGAAAGTGTATATAAGGAAGTTGAATTTGAATGTTCTATTTGGTAATAACTCATGTTTGATTAGTGATTATAGAATATCTAAAGTTTTTAACCCCCCTTTACACCCTACTATCTCACTATATGAAAAGATCTGTGAGAACGATTTTAGAAACATATTAGGTAAACATCCTAGTAACCAATCCCTTAATTTTACTAAAACTGAAAGGGATGTATTGGTAAAGCTCAAGTTTGCTAACATTCGAGTTATGAAACCCGATAAAGGTGGGGGTTTGGTTTTTATGGACAAGGAACATTATATTAAGGCCATGACTTCTCTATTAGCATCTGACTCCTACACTAAGATTTCTCTTAATGAAATGAATGGGGCATATCAACGCCTTAAGGGATTTATAAATGATTTATTTATTGATGGCCGAATTGATCTTGACTTATACCATTTTTTATTAATGGATTATCCACTTACTCCTATGATTTTTGGTTTACCGAAAATCCATAAGAATCAAACTAACCCCCCTTTTCATCCAATTATTGACGGAAGGCAGTCAATTACATATGGATGTGCTAAATATGTGGACACGAAATTGAAATCAGTCTTGAAGAAAGAGAAACAAATCTGCAGAGATTCATGGGCCTTTTTAACAGCAATAAATAGTTTCCCATTTTCAGAAGATTTGAATTTTCTTACCATAGATGTGTGTGATTTATACACTGTTATCCCACAGGAGCTTGGGTGTGAATGGGTTAGGGATTTCATGTTAAAGAAACACATTGATGGTGCATGTATTGATTTAGTCATATACCTTTTAGAATTGGTATTGAATTTCAACTTCTTTATGTTCAATAATGAACTATTCTTGCAAAGGACTGGTGTAGCAATGGGCTCTCCTTGTGGAGCTACATTTGCCAACACAGTGATGGCTTTCTGGGAAACTAATTATCTTTTCCCGGACAAACTATTCTGTGAACGAGCAGTATGGTACACCCGCTATTTGAATGATATGTTCATTTTATGGCGTGGTGATTTAGCATCAGCTGAAGCCTTTGTTAAACATATAGGTAACTTTACTGACTTTTTGGAATTCACATGGGAGTTTAGTACGGAAAGGATTTCCTTTTTAGATGTAGATTTAAGTAAGAATCGAGAAACTTTTTGTTTTAACTCTAAAATATTTAGGAAATCTACTTATTCTAACTCCTACTTACACTTTTCAAGTTGTCACCCTCATTTTCAGAAAAAGGGAGTAGTAAAGGGACAACTTGTGCGAGCAGCTTCTGACTTCCATGAAGAGTGTCTTTTCTTAAAAAGTTTGTTTTTGGGACGTGGTTATCCTAATAAACTAGTGAATGATTTGATTATGGAAGTTTCTGACAAAAGACGTAATGGGCATTTTATACCTTTATTGAGTAAAGATAGCCATAATATTAGACCCCAAGTGAACATTATGCCTGAAACCCCTTGTATTCCAATGGTAGAAACTTTTATTGGGTCTGATGAGGAGAGAATAGGGGATTCTACAATTTCAAAAAAACCTCTTGGTAATAACCAAGTATTTTTGAGCTTTATTACCACCTTTTCTAGTGACACTCACATATTAAGATCTATTTTGACTAAAAATTGGAGTTTTTTAACTGATGACATTAACATCAGACAACAGGTGGGGGATGGCCCTAAAATAGTTTTTAGAAGGGGCTTGAATTTGAAAAATATGATTGAGGAATCCCATGTGAGATGCTATGGACCTCATTGGGGTATGTTTAAATGTCAGGCTTGTCGTTGGTGTCATTATATCCAAGTAGGTAGTAAATTTACCATTAGAGGGAAAATTTACGACATCAAGGACAAATTTAATTGTAATACCAAGGGATTAGTTTATCTAGCCTTGTGCTCAAAATGTCCAGCTTTTTATGTGGGTAAAACCAAGAGGTCATTTAAGAACAGGATTTATGAGCACATTTATGCGATAGAAAAATCAAATTTTAACAACGCATTGGCTAGACATATTAACAGTTTCCCTGAACATGAATTTAGATTTTTAGGTATTGAAAAGAATTATGAGAATTTGAGGGGGGGACCTATGGATTTAAAAATTGAAGAAAGGGAATTAATATGGCAACTTAGGTTAAATGCCCTTTCTACCCCTGGCTTGAATGATTCTGTATCCATTAAAAGCATTCTCAGACTGAAGGCTTTAATGAGATGATTCTTATTTAGTATTATTATGATTGTTATGATATTTAGATATATATACAGTATTTTTTACTTTTTGTACTTGTTATGACTTATATTTATTGCTTTATTAGCATTTTATAATATGTCTTTTTGTAGTTTTTTAAGGTTGGTTCTTTAATAGGAGGTTTGGCTTATGAAGGAAATGATGTCATACTAATTAAGTATTTTATGCTTAAATACGTGCATATTTGTTATTTGTATTGTCTGATGAAGTTTGCTTAATGTAGTAAGCAAAGCTTACTTTACCTTGGATTTGGTATCTAGTGTGGTTTTTTCCCTCCTTTCGTGATTTTCATATATATATATATATATATATATATATATATATATATATATACATGTGTGTGTGTGTGTGTGTATATATATATATATATATATATATATATATATATATATATATATACATATATATATATATATATATATATGTGTGTGTGTGTGTGTGCGCGTGTGTCTGTGTATGAAATATCCAAAGACAGCAAGGTAGACCATCAGAGAACAACACTGTAGAAAAATAGAAACTAAGAAATATTCCAGAGTTGTTACCACAACTGGGAATGTCCAAGGCACAAACAGATGGAAACGCTTAAATAAACTTCAGCGAAACTTTAATAAAATTATGCAAATAAAGCATATAAAAGATAAACACTTTCGGGCCCAGGAAATAACCCTTCTTCAGATCTAAGTCTCATAATGATCACTTTGGTTTTTAATGGGCAAATAGCCAATCAAAAGCATTTCCTAAGCCGACACCCCCAGGGGCCGGCTTCATTGTATAATTAAAATCCAAAGCCTAAAAACCTATAGGCAGCACACAAGTCAATCAACATTGTCTTCTAAGTCGACAAAGTCAGTCAAAGTTGTCTTCTAAGTCAACATCTATAGGTTATAGGTTTTTAAGCTTGGATTTTAATTATTCATTGAAGCCAGCCCCTGGGGATGTTGGCTTAGGAGATGCTTTTGATTGGCTATTTGCCCTTTAAAAACTAAAGTCATCATCATGAGACTTAGATCTGAAGAAGGGTTATTTCCTGGACCTGAAAGCGCTCATCTTTTATATGTTTTATTTGCATCGTTTTATTAGTGTCACTGAAGTTTATTTAAGTGTTTATATCTGTTTGTGCCTTAGACATTCCTAGCTGTGGTGACAACTCTGGAATATTTCTTAGTATATATATATATATATATATATATATATATATATATATATATATATATATATATATATATACATTTTTTAATTACTAAACAATATGAAAGTTTCTGCTTGTATGTATTGAAAAATCTAGTTTAAATGCATCATTGCCCACAATAGAAAGCTAGACTCTGTCTTCAATAAACAATAGAGGGTCCCTGTTAAACAAGTCCCAGTGTGCTTATGGTTTCTGTCAGACAGGCTGCTCTGTCCAGTATGTGACTCATTATATGCCTCGCTTTCTCAATAGTTGTTTGGGTTATATGTGCCACACAAGAACAAATAAGGAATTATAGCTGACCATTCTGAATGAAATGGGGCACATAACTGTCTTATGACTGCTAGGTCTATATGGTAAACAAACAATTGCTTTGGAATAAACACCAGGTCATTACCCCCAGCATGTATAATTATCATTTGACAGTAACCTATGTCATGAATAATTGATAAAAGAAAATTTAATACTTGCCCCAGTTTAGGCTACTGAAACCTCTCCAGACAACCTGAAATGATCTTTAATCCAAACCAAAGTTCATACTCATAGCACACACCCTCGTTCTAGCTTTGTGTGATATGAAGCAATGGCCCAATATAAGAATTTGTTTTTTCTCTGAAATAAAATAAAGCAAGTAAATAGGTTCATTGTATGCATTTGAAGTAAGCACTGGAAAACCATGCACCTAACCTTTTCAGTATTTCCACTAATTGACCTTGACCAGATCAATAGCCTTTCCCATTCTGAAGGAATGTGATAAGCAGCCCATAGTAGGAAGTTCATGGCTGCTGTGGACCCTTTTTAAAGAATCATGAAGGTGCTTGTGTGTAATCAAAATGAAACTGAGTAGAATGAAAGCATAATCTTCTGGATTAACAGTGTTTTTAAGGATCTTAATGATAAACCCCAATTTACTGGGCAAAGTATGAGATCACTGGCCTGATCCAGTACTGAATGGTGACAAACTCCTAACTAATCTGTTTAAATGCTTCTGGTAGGATACATACGTACCCCACCTGAGGGACCCTACTAATTCACTCGGTCTGAAAGCCCCAAAGTATAAACAGGAAAAACTGTAGCCCAGATTACATAGTCATGATAACTGGTTGAAACTGCATGAAAACCTTTAATGATAAGACTTCAATAGCACTGCACTGCAGTGATGGAGCATCTGCAATCTGTCTGTATGCCTTTCTGTCTGCACTAGTCTATTAAAGTTCTGCTTAAAACCCAGCTTTTGTTGTATTGACAAGGTCAAAGGCTCCAGTAGCTAAGCTTATTGCTGCCAAGTTAATATGAACAATAGATGTTGCTAAGTACGACTCAAAACATAAAACTACATATTGCAAATAAGAGGATCATGACTTAACTTTATTTGCCAGATGGATATAAATCCAATTAAAATGACTAAGTACTAATGTAGGCCTTCTTTATGTTAGGAGACCATGAACACCATAAAAAATAGTTAACTGCTCCTCTCCAATTACCCAAAGTTCTTTGTGAAATGGTGTAGCTATCGCCAAATCCTTGAATCTTCTCACCTGCAAACAAGAAAAAGCATCAGGCAGAAAATTCTTGCAAACAGTGATATGAGAAGCAGTAATTGAGAGGTTTCAGCGTAAACTTAACGAGACTAGCAAGCTCAAAATAGATTTGATCTGGTGTGATCTAGATGTCTTCTTGACGAGCGCTCTTACAACTGTTTCATTCTCTGACTTGAAAATAACTTTTGTTCTTAAGACCATCCTGTCAAGCAAAACAGATGTCAGATAAGCATTATCTCTAACAATGTTATGCCCTTTTTTCTTTCTGCAGACCATGACTGAAGCCAAGGTGTGGAAACCATATTCCTTTACAATAGGCCCTCACCCAACATCCCCCTGATGCATCAGAGAAAAACTGTAATGACTCATTGGAGACCCACTCTTCTTCCTAAAAAAAAAAAAAAAAAAACAACAGGCATTGAAGACTGTCAAAAAATTGCCCATAAACATGTCTGATTTCACTTTTTTATGTATTCTTATCTTATGCTGTTTCTTATTTCATCTTCTTCTTCTTCTTTCAGTTGTTCCTGTTAGGGGATGCCACTGGGGATCATCTGTTTCCATTTCTTCCTGTCCTCTGCATCTTGCTCGGTCACACCAACCACCTGCATGTCCTCTCTCACCACATCCATAAATCTTATCTTAAGCTTTCCTCTTTTCCTCTTACCTGGCATCTCCATTCTTAGCATCCTTTTCCCAATATATCCCTCCTTAGCACATGTCTAAACCAACGCAATCTCGCCTCTCTGGCTTTGTCTCCAAACCGGCCAACCTGAGCTGACCCTCTAATATACTTATTCCTAATCCTGTCCATCCTCGTCACACCCAATGCAAATCTTAACATCTTTAACTCTGCCACCTTCAGCTCTGACTCCTGCCTTTTTGTCAATCTCACTGTCTCCAACCCATATAACATAACTGGTCTCACTACCTTCTTGCAGACCTTCCCTTTCATTCTTACTGGTACCCGTCTGAAACAAATCACTCCTGACACTCTTCTCCACCCACTCGACCCTGCCTGTACTCTCTTCTTCACCTTTCTTCCACACTTGCCATTACTCTGAACTGTTGATCCCAAGTATTTAAACTCATCTGCCTTCACCTACTCTGCTCCCTGCATCCTCACCATTCCTCTATCCTCCCTCTCATTCACACACATATATTCCGTCTTAGTCCTGCTAACCTTCATTCCTCTCCTCTCTAGAGCATATCTTCACCTCTCCAGGGTCTCTTCAACCTGTTCTCTACTCTCACTACAGATCACAATGTCATCTGCAAACATTACAGTCCACTGGGGCCCCTGTCTGATCTCATCTGTCAACCTGTCCATCACCACTGCAAATAAGAAAGGGCTCAGAGTTGATCCTTGATGTAATCCCACCTCCACCTTAAACACATAAGCCACTCTTACTACCGCAGACCTCACCACTGTCACACTATGCTTGTACATATGCTGCACCATTCTTACATACTTTTCTGCCACTCCCGACTTTCTCTTATAATACCACAACTCGTCTCTAGGCACCCTGTCATATGTTTTCTCTAAGTCCACAAAGACACAATGTAACTCCTTCTGACCTTCTCTGTATTTCTCCAGCAGCACTCTCAGAGTAAACATTGCATTTGTAGTGCTCTTTCCTGGCATGAAACCATACTTTCCTCCTCTCAATCAGTCTAATAATGACTATATGGAAGGCGTATCTGGACATAGTGCCCTACATATAAAGTTTTGTAAACCCAGAAACTCCATTACTTCACCCAAAGTAACTTTCTTGATGGATAGAAAAGATTTATTGAGCCCTACCACCTTCTGTAGCTTGGTGACTGGTAAATGACAACAAATACTTTTGCATCAATCTCAATGTCTAAGAAAGATTAAACTTTTGTGGGTCTTTTTACCTTGTAACGAGCTAATGGAACCTCTTGCTCTTTGCATAATGCCTTAAAATAATTAAGTCCTTCTTGAGGCTGCAACTCCCCCTTCACCTATAATTAAGAAATTGACTAAGTTATGCACACTTGATTGTTTTGGGGCTTCTTCCAGAACCAAAATAGGGCCTTGCTGAAATGTTTGAAGTAGCGCAAGCACTAGAACAGCCCATAGGCATGGCAATATCAAAATAGTAATCCCCCTCAGATTCAAAGTCTAATAATCCCCAAACTTTAGGAGCAACAGGCATACCTCTCAGCCTGTTAGTGCAAGAAATATGGACAAAACCCAATAAAATTGTAGGGTCAAAGTCCCAAAAATAGGGACATAAATTAAATATTGCTCTTATAAACTTAGAAAGTTTATAGAGTAGCAGGGTTTGTTTTAACATACATTTCCTGAAGGATTTGAAGTCTTGAAACTCAAATGTATGCAATTGTTTAATGACTTCAATCCTCAAATAATCCTAGTGATTTTCCATAAAATTTTATGAGGAACAAACCAAAAATATGAGTCAAAAATCTGAATATTCTGTGAAAATCTGAACAGTTGAGAGGTATGTTATAGGTAGAAGATGGAATGCTGCCACAGTGTCGACCTTGGCCATCTAAGAGTTGTTTAAACTTTTTCATTACCTTGATGACATTGTCCAGAGATGAGTACTGGACCTTGACCACATCCCTGTCCATGCCGTCAATAACAGAAGCTCCTTTCAAATAAGATAGGTGAGTACTGGACTTTGACCTTTTCCCCATCAATGCTATCATTAACGGAATCTCCTTCTGGATAAGATAAGTAGTGAATAAAAATATAGTCACCTTGTTTTTTTTTTGGCACTAAACCAATGGGATATACTACAAATGTCTGAACTGGGTGGACTTGGAATGACCCCCTTATCTTACCTTTTCTGATTTTCACTTCTATAAAAGATTTTGCAATATGTTTTTAACCATTGACAGAATTTAAATTTTTGCAGTGCTGAGAATTTTGGACTAACTTGGACATAATGGGAAAACAGCATTCAAAACCCTTCATTAATTCTCATGCTGATTCTTTGTCTGGATAATCCCTTAGCAGATTTTTTAGACACCTTGATCGAGGAATGGTTCCAGGTCTTTCTATCTGAATCTTTGAAAGAAATAGGAGTTGTTGTAGCCTAAAAAGGAACTTTTGCTTCCATTGATAAATATCACAAGAGCTGGATTATCAAAATTTTAGACTGTAGTCTGCAAGACTGGACTCTTGCTAGCCTTAAACCAGCAGTTTGATGCTAGGTGCCTGCCCCCACAAATACTGAAGGAGTGAGGGAACTTGCATGCTTTGCCAGGAACAGTTACTGACATTCAGAGCCAGGCAACATGAAACAGAGTTCTCTTCTTGAGCCATTAAGCTAACTCTGGAATTCTCTATCATGATACTAAGCCAACTGTCTACATGTTGGACTTCACAATTCCTGTCTGCAGCTGTAAGCTTCTTGAATCTTTCATCATAACCCATCCAAGCTGAAGCCCCTTTTAAGATATATGCTTCTCGGATACTTAAAACGTAAGCAAGAAGAGATGAAGCCTGCAAAGATTCTTTCTAGCATAACCAGCATATAATAAGTAAAACCTAATACCAAGTTCTCCCAATTTTTGGCTTATCAGTTTTAGCCTGATGCTTGTCTAATGTAGCTGATATGTGTGCATTAAATCTTTAGAAACTAAGACTTACAGATTAATTGACTGTTACTAGGCTAATGACTCTGGGGGCCTTTCTAAGCCTAGCCATTTTTTTCTGAAAAATTAACAATGTCCTGCATTCAAATAGGACATTGGGGCCAGGCATTTATAAGCTGCCTCTGTCCATAAGGGACATGGGTGCCAGGCCCAGTGTAAATTTCTTATTCACAGACAAACTTCAGGTCCTTAGACCTGGTAGTTCTGGTACTCTTTGACTTACAAATATGCAAGATATTCATAGGAGTGAGGTTTTTGGATGCCTTGTATGCCAGATCACCCCTCAACAATCTATAGGAGACTGAGTAGACGGAGAGGGCTTTAATCCACAATTCTCGGCACTCCATCTTAATCTGGTACGTCAAAAATACCAACAAACTCACCCTTCTATATTTTTTCCTTTACTGCCTGCATAATGTATTGTGTATTATAGGACCTAGAATGTCCTAATTCTAAGGGGTGGTGGGCTGACCTTCTATCTTTTTCCACCTTATGATCAGCAGTTTGTCTCATCTCATTAACCCTAATAACAATCAAGAGTAAAGCTGAGAATGAAGGACTGACTGAACTGTTCCTATTTGTTATGAGAGTTAAAGAACTCCAACTCTGGAGATTGTTCTTCAAAAATGCAGCCACTGTCATTTACTATCTCATTCATGATCTGCCTTCCTCACTTAACACAAACAAAAACTTATAAACATTCCTCAGTAGGTAATGACTGATTACCCACTTGACACTGCCCTTGTTCAACAACCACAATATTCGTATCTGAGGGGTTCACAGCAAATCTTCCTTCTACTGAGTGGGCAGCACCTATATGGGCTTACACATCTGCTTCTTAGATGAGATACCGCTTCTCCAGCTTATTTATCCAATTCTTGTGTAATTTCTCTTTTTGACCAGCAGTAGAGGATTCTTAAAGAGGAACCTGACTTTCCCCTTGAATAAGCAGCCTGATCTAATCAGCTGTTCAACTCCATCTCTGCTTTAGTTCCTAAGGTAGCACTGTAGTATCTTGAAAATCTAAAAGCAAATAAAACAGTAAGTAAATAAACAAAATGGTGATGCTAAGACATGCAAAGGATCATTGCTGTAATCCACTGCTGCTGCCCCATTCTTGTTATTATAATTTTAAATACACTTAATCTTATTTATATTTATTAATATTATTTATTATGTATTATTTTATATTAATTATATGTTAACAGCTTGCTGATCTTATGCATTGTTAGTGTTTAATAGCACTTATATATATATATATATATATATATATATATATATATATATATATATATATACACATGTATACAAATAAATTATCAATATATAGCAAATACATATATATATATATATATATATATATATATATATATATATATATATATATATATGTGTGTGTGTGTGTGTGTGTTTGTGTGTATATCTGTATGATACATTTTTGGGAGGGGAGAACAACCTTAGTTAAAACTTGACAGTTATTTCAGGCAGCCAGTGGTTTTCTGAGGTTGCACTGAATGAGATAATTATGTAACCAAAACTGAAATTTAGTTCTTTAGTATTACTGTAGAATGTGCGGCCACGGTAGTGCAGTGGTTAGCGTTGCCACCTCACAGCAAGAGGTTCTCCTGTTCAATTCCCGGCTGGGGTGCCTGCTGTGCGGAGTCTGCATGTCCTCCCTGTGGTTGTGTAGGTTTCCTCCGGGTGCTCCGGTTTCCTCCCACATCCCAAAGACATGCACTAGGTGGATTGAACACTCTAAATTGGCCCTAGGTGTGAGTGTGTGTGTATGTGTGTGCCTTCTGTGGAAGGTTGGG
This sequence comes from Protopterus annectens, assembly GCF_019279795.1. Classification (NCBI taxonomy): domain Eukaryota; kingdom Metazoa; phylum Chordata; order Ceratodontiformes; family Protopteridae; genus Protopterus; species Protopterus annectens. The sequence continues at coordinate 1,280,645,668 of NC_056739.1, read as the reverse complement.
AGCCGGGCTGGCAACTCGACACCATAAAAGTCCACTGCCAATCATGAGCGGATAGATGATCTGCTGTGGCAACCCCTAACCGGGAAAAGCTGAAAGAAGTAGAAGAAGTATTACTGTAGAATATCATATATTGCTGTTATATTTTATATATATATATATATATATATATATATATATATATATATATATATATATATATATATATATATGTATGGGTCCCCTTCGAATGGTCGACATTTCACAATGTCGACATTCATATGGCTAAGACCATATGATCAACATTTGAAATGTCGACCATGGGGAACAGGCATCTCCCTACATTGCAGAATGGAAAGATTTCCACTTCCGCATTGTAGTGCTATCTTGGCGTTGGTATATTTAAGTTCTGGGGGGTGTGGGCGGCAGAGTGTGTGCATGTATTTTATACTTGCCACATTTTATTATATTTATAAATATTATATTTGGTTTAATACATAAATACCCCAACAATAAATGCACAGCTTCTACTGAAGTGATAGGAGGAGGATGAGGGAAAAGAGGTGCTGTTATCTCTGTATAATTTGCCCTGCCAAAACCTGTGAAGCTCTATCTCTGATAAATAATACAAACATGAGTTTAGCAGTCAGGTAAAATTTAACAAATAAACTTGCACAGACATTGTGGCTAAATATATAAATGACTTAACCCAAGTTGCTGTTTCACTTTTTCAAAGTCCCTTCTTTCCCTTATTGCACTTATTTCTTTAATGAATAAGTGTTGGAAGGAAACATTTCAACACAACACCAATGCGCTTCATGTCAGACCCTGCCTGTTTAAAATAACTGCTCCAGAGTAAGAGAAACATTTATACACTTGCGCAAGCTCCTGACAAACTGTCCTATAAAGAAATAAATGCGGGCTCTGGTTCATAATCATTTCTGACTCTCATCTGAATAATGTATTTGGTATATTATTACTTATTGCCCTCTGCGTATTGTCCAGTTATACAAATAAACTTAATATGAACAGATGCAAATTAATCCAACCTTCTCCTATACCTCTCAGATGGCAAAACCATTTAAAACATGTCACACAATAATGTTGATAGTTATCACATAACCACACCAAAATATTATTTTTTATAATACTGTTTTTATAATAAATTCAACCTATCCCCCCCCCCCCCCCCACACACACACACACACACCTTGTTGCTGGCAAGCCTGTGACTCGCTGGCTGCCATGGAAGGAATTTAGCTGTGACAAACCAGTGCTGTTTATCTATATATCTATATCTATGGGCCATATTCAATAAAGTCTACACTGTGTACACGAAGCGTTCATTAACTGTACATGATATGTATTCAATAAAATTCTTATCACATTTCTGTGCTTTCTAGTCACTTAGAAAGATTACACTAAGTGTACATCTATTCTACACTTTGTGGTAAATTTTACGAATCCCTGTCAATATTTAAAGCTGCAAGAATATCAGTAGGAAAACTAAAATTAGGAAAAAGATGTGCATTATGTTTGTGTTTTCTGTTCCTCAGAACAGTGTACACAGTGTAGGCTTTATTGAATCTGGCCCTCTCTCTCTCTCTCTCTCTCTCTCTATCTCTTCTCTCTCTCTCTCTATATATATATATATATATATATATATATATATATATATATATATTTATAGAGAGAGAGAGACAGCCCTCGAAGCATAAAACACTCAAGCAGGACAAATGGTTTGTGCAAAAATGATCATTACATTTCACTTCAAAAGATCTCTTCATGTGACTAAGGAACAATCCACATCATACATATATATATATATATATATATATATATATATATATATATATATATATAAAATACTGTACAGATTTTGCAGAATGTTCAGATTTCTGCCTATTTTTGGTCCATTTTTCATAAAATTGTGGTTTTCTGGCAAATCACTGGAAAATCATTAAAGATTGAAATCAGAAAATAAAGACATACATTTGAGTTTCAGACTTCATAACCTTCAGAAGCTAATGCAAACCTGCTAGTCTATCAACTTTCTAAATTTGTAAGAGTAATATTTAAAAATTGTCCCTATTTTTGGGCCTTTGTCCCCTCGCTATTTATGGCTTTGTCCAGATTTCTTGCCCTAATAGGTTGAGAGGTATGATCCACATTTAAAAGTGCCTCTTTTTGGAATCAAATAATATGACAATGTGGTACTTCATATTTCTAAAATAGTTTTCAAATTCAAAGAATTATTGCATACAAAGAATATCTGAGTCCCTATTGCTTTTGAACATGTTTTGGTTATCTTGTAAAATTTTCCCAGCTTTGTGTTAGCATGCATTTGCTTTCTCCTTTGTCAGTGCTGTTATCGATAACAAAGATCAGAAGCCTGTGATTAAACACAAAAATATGACCTCAGAAAAGTGAAATAGTAGTTCTAATAATCTACTGGAATTAGATTATTTGAAGCAAGAAAACACAAAAATATATCTTCATGACTCATGGGTTCCTGAAGATTGCAATAAGTCACAAGGCATAGCCTCTGCAAGCAGCTGCAAAATCATTTCACGTAAAATAGCTACATTTGCCTGTAATATGGCATTTTTTTCTAAGAAAGACATGCATTCATTTCTTAAACTACATTTTACAATGTTAACTGTTTAAAGGGGGCATTGTTTCTCGGAAAACATGATTAACATGAAGTCATTCTCTGGTATCATCAGTATTAAGGGAGCATTGGACTGCAATAATAGTTGAGCTAGTCACTTTGACTCTATGTAAATCAACGACAGTACTTAACACACTAATGGAACTAATGCAGTAACAAAATCATGTTCCTAGAAGTCTGTGATTTTTGAATTAGACGTTGGTAATGAAACATCTGGATAGTACTGTACATAGCAAATACACAAAATGCTTGATTCCATGAACATACTGCTTAAATAAAAAGATACAATGAAGAGACCATCCAAATTAAGTCCACTGCACAATAATGGAAACATCACAAATATAAGTAGTATACAAACAGTACAGTGCATCTCAAGCTCAAACTAGCAGCTGGATTCTAATGTCTTGGTAAAGAAATTAAACTAACTAGAAATTAACTGAGAGTCTTTAACCTGTTTGTCCACCCACAAAAGAAATGGGAAGTAACCAGGAAAAAGATAGTAAGTACATGTAGTGGACCAGATATGTAATGATTTTATTATTAATTTATACAGATATGCTGGGAAAATGTACATAAAATGGGCACTCTACAAAAGCTATGGAGACTGCACTATAACTATAATTACATGTCTTGTTGGATTAGTGGGAGAAGCAAAAGGTGGAAGTATTTTTGGAAAATGATTGGACTAGGATACAAATGGAAAATCATCATTGACCTAGGGTACAATTTGAACATGACAACAATGAGAAGGACCTTCTTATAACAATACTAATAAGATTATATTTATTTCAGAAATGGGGTTCAATCCTGATGTCCAGCTGCTGTCCAAATCTATATATTCTATTGATTATGTGTTTTTTTTGGATACTCCAGTTTTATCCATCCCCTAGAAATACATTGGTTGAATAGCTACTCTAAATTGTCCACATATAGTGCATTTCTTGCTTCCTTGCAAGGATCCACACATTTAGAAACAATCAGTTCAGCTACCTTTTTAACAAACCAAATGCATGTAACACATACACACACACACACACACACACACACACACACACACACACACACATATATATATATATATATATAAACACACACACACACACATACACACACACACACACACACACACACACACACACACACACACACACACACACACACACACACACACACACACACACACACACACACACACACACACACACATATAGACAGATAGATAGCTTGATACATAGTTTCATAGGTTCATAGGTAGATACTAGGCTATCTGCCCTAGGGCATTTATAAGCCTAGCCAGAGTGTATTTGGCTTCCGCCTCCCTATTAGATTAGCCTACTGTGCCTCTGTAAAGTAGCTCACAGAAGGTACCCTTTTAGGATTTGTTTACTGTGCCTCTGTCTAACACAGGAGAGATCCCAGGGGTGAATTTGCGATTTCCCATCCACGCGTCCAAATTTCACTTGAAGAGGGTCAGCGAGGGGCTATGTCTAACATGAATTGGGATTCTATTCCAGAGTGAGGGGAGTCCCTGGGAAATGAATCTGTCCCTCCAGCATGTCCTATTTATTTTTGTGCTGAGGTTTAGGTCCCTGGAGCGTGTAGCTCTAAGGGACTTGGATTTTTTGAGGTGGAGCATGTCCATTAATTCTGGGTTTGACATGGCTTTGTACGTCAGGCATAGATCGCCTCTGAGTAGGCGGTAAGCAACTGAGTAGAGCTGGAGTTTCTTTAGTCGAGCTGCATAGGACATCTATTTGTAGCACATGATCCTCTTGGTGAGGTACTTTTGGGGTCTCTACAGTTGCTGCAGGTGTCGGGTAAGGTACATCCCAAAAGGGGCATTGTATTCAATTATTGGCCTGATGAGTGACGAGTAGAGGGGCACAATGACCTCTCTTGATCTAGATGCGAACCCTTTCGTGATAAGGTGGACTATATAGAAGGTCTTTCTAACCACTTTGGCAACGTGATTATCAAAGGAGAGATTACTATCTACATTGGTCCCCAAATCTTTAATTATTTCTTCCGTACTTAATGGATTACCACCTATGTGGTAATTTGTGGGCACCTTGTTTTTCCCAAAGGGGATGACTATGCACTTTTTAGCATTTAGCTTGAGGCCGTGGTTCTGGCACCAAGCATCCATCTCTGTGAGACCCTTTTGGAGGATGCTTGTGTCAGCTGGAGATTCGATTATGGCCCCCAGTTTACAGTCATCTGTGAACTTTGTCAGCCATAATCCCCCCGTGTTAGCCTGAACCTCAGAGAAGTATATACCGAACAAGAGAGGTCCCAGAACTGAGCCCTGTGGGATGCCACTTGTAACTGGTTTGGATTCAGACATGGCACCTGCGATTCTGACCATGTTGGGTTCTATCTCTGAGCCAGTTTGCAACCCATCTTGTGATATAGGGGTTGATATTTAAGCTGGTAAGCTTATTTATGATGCCCGAGTGGGGTATTGTGTCAAAGGCTTTTGCGAGGTCCAGGTAGGCTGTGTGGACTACCTTGCCCTCATCTATGGCTTTGGTAACTGTTTCAAAGAAATCAACTAGGTTTAAGAGGCAAGATCTGCCCTTAACAAAGCCGAATTGGGTAGGGTCCAGTGTCTGGAGGCTCCCAATGTCTTTGTTTATGAGTTCCATGATAATACGCTCCATAGCTTTACAGACCAGACTAGTCAGGCTTATGGGGCGATAATTTCCGGGGTCCGTTGTGGCACCACCTTTGTGGAGTGGGACCTCTGTAGCTGTACGCCATTCTTTGGGTACATATCCTGCAGTAAGGCTAAGTTTGAACAGTGACTTAATGTGAGGGTTCAGTTCTTCTTGGAGCTCATGTAAGACACAGCCTGGGACACCGTCCGGTCCCATAGATGCTGTGTTTTTTGCTTTGGAGAGGGTAGCTTTCACCTGTGCATCTGTGATGTCAGGGTTGTTACATTCAGTTGGGATAGGCATTTGCTCCTTTGGGAGGGAAGGGGGGGAGAAGTTTGCGCTGAATCTGTCTGCCAGGATGTTGGCTATGTCTGTAGGTTCGGTATATTTTGTACCGTTATGCAACAATTCAGAGCATATCTGGGAGTTTCCACCCATGTTTCTGACATAACTAAAGAAGGCCTTGTGATTATCTTTAGTGTCTAGGGCAATTTTTCTTTCAAAACTGGCCTTTGATGATTTTATGAGGGATCAAAGTTTCTTGCTAATACTGATCAGAGATGCCTTCCCTTTTTGGGATTTTGCTCTGTCATGTAGTAGCTTCCTCCTTCTGTTGTATAGCTTATTTATGGCCGGGGTCCACCAGACCGGTCTCCTGTTTTTGGAGGAGTGAGTCTTGGTTTTATTTGGAATAGCACGATCCATGCATTCCTGCAGGTGCTCATAGAATGCGTTTGTAAAGGATTCTGCGGATTGGGCTGTATTATCCTCTGGCCCAGGGACTTTGAAGGATTCCACCTCAGTCTTGAGAAGTGCAAAGTTGGCTTTGGAGAAATTCTTTACAGTGATTTCCTTGGCTGGGGGTGGGGACGGGATATGGATGTCCAGAGAAATTTGTTTATGGTCTGATCTTACCAATTAGGGGTTTACCTCTGGTGTGGAACATAGAGTCCCCTTGTTGGTGATGACCAGGTCCAATATGTTGTTCCCTCTTGTGGGAGTGGTGACCAGTTGTTCCATTGCATTAGAGTTTATAAATTCAAGGAACCATTGGGCGAGGGTGTTTGGGCTTGAGTAGTTTTCCCAGTCAATGTTTGGGTAGTTGAAGTCACCCAATAACATAGTGTTTGGAGAGACCTTCATATTCTCCAGTGTTCTCAGGAATGCCAAGTGGGGTTCCTGTAATAGAGAGGGTGTTCTGTAGCAGGCTACAAACTGAAAGGCAGTTACACAGACACATAAATGTATAGTTAGCTAGATAGCTAGATATATATATATATATATATATATATATATATATATATATATATATATATATATATATATATATATAGATATATGGGTCTCCTACACTTGGTTGAATGAATAGATGTTATGTAGTCCTATCTCGCCGTAATTCTTGCTGGATGGGTTCGGAGCCAGATATTCAGCTTCGAATTTGCCGATACTAAAGCTCAAGAGCTTTTACTGGCTCGAGGCTAACCCCTATCCCATGGTGCCTCATGGCAATTCCCCAGATCTTGTTTGCCACGAAAGCTTCAAAGTTGTGTCTTACTGGCTCATTGGCTAAGTAACAGTTTATTTACTAATTTTAGTCCTTTTTTTCTTCACTTTCACTATCCTTTTTACAATATTTAATACCTTATCTCTTGTGTGACTGTTTTGAGAGTTTCTGACTCCTATTCTTCCCCCTAGGATTGTACGGCCCGTTTAAGTTAGAGGGCCTTTCCTCACTGAGTGTGTGATAAAAAAAATGTTATATAACTCCTCTCTTCTTACGATCTTTTGTCAGTAATTAGTACTTAGTTATTATTGTTATTGTTGCTGTCTAGCTAGTTTATAGTTTTAGTTAGTATGTCTAAAGAAAAGGATAGAGAGCATAAGGATCAACGCCCTTCGGGGTTTAAAAACTGCGATAGATGCTCACAAAAAATGTCTCTGACAGACAGTCACACCAGTTGCATGTACTGTTTAGGGGAAGCTCATTTAGCAGAGCCCTGTACCTTTTGTCATGCGTTTAGCACCAGGGACTTGAATGAGAGGAAATTAAAACTTATTGATAGGGGTCTTATGACCAGTTCCTTCCAGGAACAGCTGGAACTTGGTCAGGCAGCTACTAAGTCTTCAAAGCTAAAATCTTTGGCCCCAGCTTCGGAGCCATCAAAAAAGACCAAAGTGTCAGAGCTCCGATTCAGCTTCTTCCACATCGGTACCGTCGGTTTCCTTGGTGCCGAGGCAATCTTCGGTATCGAAAATTTTACCTGATATTGAAGTTGTGTCTCCTACCTTGAGATCTCCTATTTTGGAGAGGAGGAGATCTCCTTCTGTTTCCACCAGATCCTCCAGGACACGATCAGATGAGGACATCAAGCGGGTGGTGAAGAGGTTGCTTTCAGATCCAGCTCTGTCAAGAAAATTGGCCCCTCTGGACCCAAAGGCTTCGAAGCCAACCCCCTTACCTGCCACTGTTCCTCCTCTGACTGCTTCACTCTCTGAGCCTATTACTTCAGTTTCTTCAGTCTTGGACCCATTGGATCTGGGGATCCAACCCACTTCCTTGGAACCAATTACTCTATCTTTGGTGGTTCAGTCTGGAGCTAAGGGATCTGGGGGCCGACACCCTAGAGTCAACTCCAAGGGGGACAGTCACCCTGGCTTTTCTTCGGAACTGATCCTACCTCTCAGTGCCTCGGTCCGACTCAACTCGGCTCCCACTTCTGCTTCGGAGCCATTCCCCCTTGCTAGGAGTTGGCCGTCTATCTTCTCAGAGCAGAGGTCTTCTTCGGATTGGGGAGGAAAGGCTTTTGAAGCTATAGAGGAGGCTTTATCTTCTGCTAAAGCCATACCCTTGGAACCTGTATCCCACCAGCAGCAGGTAGCAACCTCTTCCCCCCTGCCACCCCCATAGTGTAGGGAACCAGGGGCCCAAGCAGCTCCCACTGGAGGTGCCCCCTCTTCTGAGACCTCCCCAGATTACCCCACTGGAGAGCTCCCTCGGAAGAGACTGTGTAAGAGGAAGCATGTTGACTCACCTGAGTCTGTCACTTCTGACACTGATTTAGAGGAATCAGAAGGGTCTCCTAGATCCCCCTCTGAGAATGTCTCCTTTTCTGACATCCTAGAAATCCTTAGACAGAGGGGTGATTGGAAGACCTCTAACGCTACTGAGGATGAATCAGTGTATCTTGAGGCCTTTGGTTCCCAACCTTCCACCTCCTGGGTGACACCGCCTTATGACCAACTCTTGGGGCTCATATCACGGAAAGTCTGGACCTCCCCAGACTCAGTGGAGCCCTTCCCGAGGAGGCCAAATAAATTTATGACAGCACCTGAGGATAAGACTTTCCTTAGCAAAGGAGTTCCCATTGCTGCTATGGTGTTAGCAGCGGCCACCAAGAAGGAGTTATCCGAAATGTCTTCTAATATCCATCCTCCTAACAAGGAGTCCAGGATGATGGATAGATATGGGAAGTGTATCTTCTCTTCAGCGGCATTTACATTAAGATCGTTGAATTACCTTACCCATTTTACTCATCTTCAGAGGGATCTCCTAAAGGAGTTAGGAGGTACCCTCCAGGGTTCAGTTGCTCCGGGTTCCATGGATAAGGTTCCTGCACAGCTCTCCACCCTTACATTGATAGCTAACTCCTCCATGAGGCTATCGTATGCGGCAGATGGAGCGAGTAGGGAAGCTACAGCAGGAATATCCCTCAGGAGGCATTCTTGGATGCGTCTTTGTAATTTCATGGAATCCTTCAAGTCTTCATTCACTAACATCCCCTTGGATGGTTCATCTCTTTTTGGACCCCAGGTGAAAAAGACTTTGACCAGGTGTGAGCAGGAAGGGAAAAGCTTATCTGCCATTGGAGTCCATTTTTCCCTCCCGTCTAGACCCTATCCCAAGGGTAATATGGGAGGGAAAATGTGGTTCCGTAAATCCCAAAAAGGTTTCCCTCAGGCATAAGGTCAACCCTCCCCTAGAGGCAGAGGGAAGGATATAATGGAAGATGCTGCCCTCGCAGCAGAGGAGGTCTACAGCATCAGGGAGACAGAGAAACCTTCTCTGAACATCCCTTCCATCGCCCCTGAGGGGTTGCCCGACTGTCCGTCTCTGGAGGCAGTCAGGTGTCATTTATCGCTCTACCCAAGAGCCTGACTAACCATTTCACAAGATCATTGGGTACACACCATAATATCCAGAGGTTATCTGATCCCCCTTGTTTCTGAACCCCCAACAAACCGGTCTCCACCAGATGTACCACCCATTCAGCTAGACCATGCAACATCAGAGGTCATCTCGTTGCTGCAAAAAAGAGTCATCCAAGAAGTCCCCGCAGAGCAAATAGGATCTGGAACTTACTCTCAATTCTTTTTAGTTCTGAAAAAGACAGGGGACTGGAGATCAATTCTAGATCTTAGCAAGCTCAACAAGTCCATAAAGAAATCGAAGTTCCGAATGATCACTCTGCAGTCGATATTTCCCTTTATCGGGAAAGACAATTGGATGTGCTCAATAGATCTCCAGGACGGGTGTATTACCACATGAAAATGGACAGGCACTCCAGGAGACACTTACGCTTCCGGCTGGGAGCCAGTCACTTTCAGTTCAGAACACTGCCCTTTGGTCTCACTACAGCCCCCAGAGTTTTCACCAAATGCATGGCAGTGATTACGGCTCACCTGAGACGTCAAGGATTTCAGGTGTTTCTGTACCTAGATGACTGGCTTCTCACTGCTACCACCAAGCATCAACTTATCAGAACCAGGGACGAGACTCTATCCTTGTGCGCCAGTCTAGGCATCACAGTCAACCTAAAAAAGTCAGCCTTATCTCCTTCGCAGCACATTGTATTCTTAGGCTCAGAAATAGACACAACCACCATGTCAGCAAGACTAACACCAGAAAGTGTAGAGTCTCCATGCAGTCAAGTTAGAGCCTTGCTAAACAAGCAAATGGTTCAGGCCAGGGTAGTCCTTGAGTCCTAGGGACTATGGCTTCCTCCATCCTATTAGTTCCTCTAGCTCATCTACGCATGAGGATACTTCAATGGCTGTTATTTGCACAATGGTTGTTGCAAGACCTTCCATTGTCTCATCAGATTTTTATAACAAACACCTGCAAGAAGGATCTGACATGGTGGTTGCACACAGAACAACTCCTTCTAGGTCGTCCACTTGTTCCTCCCCAAGAGAAAGCAGTTTTGACCACAGATGCTTCCCAGATAGGGTGGGAGGAGCATTATCTGGGAATGACAGTCCAAAGTACTTGGCAGATCCATGAGAACCACTTGCACATCAATGTTCTGGAGATGAGAGCGGTGCTGTATGCATTGCAAGCACTTCACACCTCCCTTCCCACTGGAACGATTGTGATCCAGTCAGACATGTCTGTTGTGTGGTACATAAACAAGCAAGGGGAACCAAATCTTTCCCGCTTTGCCGAGAGGCCTTAAGAGTTTGGAAATGGGCGATGGACACTCAATGTTTTCTGGTAGCAACACACATCCCGGGGAAATCCAATGTAATAGCAGACAAACTCAGCAGAGCAATTCTGATGCCTCATGAGTAGTCCCTAAATCCAGAAGTTGCGAAAGAGATCTTTCACAAATGGGGCCAGCCTTGCTGTGACCTATTTGCCACTCACCTGAACACCAAATGCAGCAGCTACTTTGCCCTCATTCCCCATGCAGGGATGTCACCCAGGGATGCTCTAGTCCATGATTTGCCCCCAGGACTTCTTTATGCCTTTCCACCTTTTCCTCTCATCCCAAAGGTAATACAGAAAGCAAAACAGTTGAGGAGTTTTCTGATCCTCATTGCTCCTTACTGGCCGCGACAAGTATGTTTTCCCTTCCTGTGGCCCTACATTTTGGAGGAACCATGGATTCTGGACCCATCTCCAGACCTCCTGATTCATCAGTCGGGGCAGTGCCATCCACCCTCAAATTGACAGCATGGCTGCCCCAGTTCCACGAATAGCCAGGTGTATTCCCATATCTTCTTCTGTCAAACATATTCTGATCTCATCCCATAAACCTTCCACTCAGAAACTATACTCCAGCAAATGGAAAAGGTTTTCTATTTGGGCTACAAATCAAGGCTTAGATCCATACATGGCCCCTATAGAATCTATTCTATCCTTTCTAGCATCAATTTATCATGAAGGAGCTGCAGCCGCTACAGTCAGAGTTCAGTTAGCTGACATTTCAAATTTCCATTTTGGCTTTGTGGGAAATCCTATCATGTCCCATTCCTTGTGCAAAACCTTCTTAAAAGGAGTTCTTCTTCTCAGGCCTCCAATCAAATAGCCATTAGAACCCTGGGATTTAAACTTAGTCTGCTCATCTTTAATGTCTGCACCCTTTGAGCCCTCCTCTTCATCAGACCTGAAATTATTGTCTTGGAAAACACTATTCTTAGTAGCCATAACATCTGCTAGGAGAGTAAATAAAGTACAGAACAAGCCAAAACTTGAAAACAAAGGACGTGGCCAAGAAGTGACACCAGCGGAACCAGTAGCTCGAAAATGAATCCTTTATTGAGTATGAAAAACACTCTTATGAACAAGCACTTTCGCTCGGTATAGTACCGAGCTTTATCAAGTTACATAAATAACTAGATGGTCTGAATTATATAATAATCTTAAAAACCATGTGGTCAAGTTAATCAATTAACATACCTAATTCATTAAAAGAAATTTGTATTAGTAACTCATCCATACCTGGTCAAAAATACAGAATAAATATAGATGTCATAAGTACAACCATAGTTAAAATAAAACATTCATTACATCTGCTAGGAGAGTCTCAGAACTGCAAGCTCTTACTATTCGAACTCCTTACATTATTTTTTACAAGGATAGAGTCTCACTCAGGACGAACCCTTCCTTTCTTCCTAAGGTATGCACAGAGCACAATCTGAACACCACTATTGAGCTACCAGTGTTTTTTCCGAACCACTTTAATAAATCTGAATATAGACTACACCAGTTAGACATTCATAGAATTCTCAGATTTTATTTACACAGGACTAAAGAATTCAGAAAATCAGATCAATTATCTGTCTCCTTTTCTGACAAGAATAAGGGCTTGCCTGTTTCCAAGGTTACTCTTTCAAAATGGCTTTCAGATTGCATTTGCTTCGCTTATCAAACTGCTGGCAAACAATTACCCATAAAAGTCAAAGGCCATTCTACTAGAGCTGTATCTACTTCATGTGCCTTTAGATCTAGGCTCCCAATTGATACTATTTGCACAGCAGCTACTTGGGCAAGACCACATGTAGCAACTATTTACAATAAGTCAGAATATCAAATCTTAATTTATTACCAAGCTAATAAGTTAGTCCGGTAGATGGGTTAAACTTTATGAACTAGTGCTCGGTGAGTTTGCCATCACTATTATGGACCAGTTCCATGATTATACTAAATGTGGAAGTGCAGACGGTTTGAAAGAGATGTCCAGGAAAGGTTATGAAGAGTAGAGAACTGACAAGCTCATGGACATTTCCCAGCAGCAATTGGGTAATATGATGCAAATTCTGCTAGTGCACAATATCCAGAAAGTAATCTGTACAGCAAGAACAGAGACCTATGGGAAGGGAATAGCAATCATTCTGCCACTCAAAACAGTTTTAGTATGGGCATCCTTTACAGGTGTATATTTGACAGTGGAGGTCAGTTTTTGAATGGCAGACTTCTGAGAAAAAAAATATTTTGAAGTAAAATGAGTGAGCCATGCCAGACTTGCTCTTGGTTATCTACTGAATTCCACTGTAGAAACAGTCTTCTGTTTTAGAAAGAATATAAGTCAATTAGCATGCCTCTTGCACCATATGATGTGAAGATGACTGACTTAGTTCTAGTCTAAGAACTAATCTGTGTCATTTTTATTAGCCTTCTGCTGCCCAAAAGACCAGAGACCAGTTTATAGGTTCATAGGTAGGTACTAGCCTATCAGCCCAAGGGCCTAAGTAAGCCTAGCCGACAACGTTCTCTGGCTTATGCCACCCAAGAAAGTTATTTTCCTGTGCCCCTGTTGACCAGAGCCACAGAAGTGATCCCTGGAGTGTATTTCCTATTTCCCATCCACTCATCAAGATTTTTCTTGAAGAGTGCTAATGAGGAACTTTGCTTGACATAGATGGGAGCTTGTTCCAGAGTATGGGAAGTCTCTGGGACAGGAATCTATCCCTCCAGCATGTCCTGTTTATTGTGGTGACAAGGTTTAGGTCCCAAGAGCATGTAGCTTGGAGGGATTGGGATTTCTTTAGGTGTAGCAAGTCCAACAGCTCTGGGTTTTACATAGCTTTATATGTTAGGCGGAGATCACCTCAGAACAGGCGATATGCTACAGAGTAAAGCTGGAGTTTTTTGAGACGGTCAGTGTAGGGCATCTGTTTGAGGCCAGTAATCCTCTTTGTGAGGTACTTCTGTGGCTTTTCCAGCTGCTGTAGATGTCTTGTGAGGTTCATTCCAAAAGGGGCATTGTACTCTATAATGGGTCTAATGAGTGTCCAGTAGAGGGGAACAATGACCTCTTTTTTCCTGGATGAGAACCCTTTTGTGATGAGGTGTGCCACGTAGGATTTCCTGACTACTGTGGCAATGTGATTATCAAAGGAGAGACTACTGTACACCTGGGTCCCAAGGTCTCATCACACATTTGGAGTTAAGTAGACTGCCGCCTATGTGGTAGTTCATGGGTACAGAGCCTTTACCAAAGGGGATGACAATGCACTTTTTGGCATTGAGCTTGAAGCCATGGCTCTGACACCAGGCATCTGTCTGAGTGAGGCCCTTCTGTAGGATATCCACATCATTTGGGGACTCGACTACGGCTCCTAGTTTGCAGTCATCTGCGAACTTCTTTAGCCAGAGACCCTCTGTGTTAGCCTGTACTTCAGAGAAGTAGATACCAAACAGGAGAGGTCCCAGGACTGAACCCTGTGGTACTCCACTTGTCACTGGTCTGAAGTCAGATTTGGAGTACAGACCAACCACTTTGCGCATCTACAGTGGTGCACAGTATCCTCAAGATAGTTGAACATGGATCACAGACTTAGCACCATGGCAGGACTAGCCACCCGTTGGTGTAAAATATGGTTCTAGGTGATTCAGTCATGGTGACTAATGTCACCAAAATGGGCATAGGTAGTTAACAGTGATAAGTGGGTTGAGGACCCGGCCTACTCTGACCAATACCAGGGACCCTTGCTAACAGTGGGAGGGGTGTATGTGCCCCTATTGGCCAATGTGTGTCCGCCATAAAGCCCAGCAGCCCTGGGTCAATAAGCTACTGGCCGTCCGGTGTCTAGTTGCCCAGCCTGGGTTACCTGGGATAGCTCTATTGAGCGAAAGCTGGACATAAAACTAACCAACCTACCAAACATGAACTGAGAATTGCTATGCTTAATGCAGGCTCACTGACAGTACGCAGCTTGGAAGTGGATGACATAATGATACGAAGGAGGCTGGACATCCTATGTCTCCAAGAGACAAGATGGAAGAGCAGTGCAGCAAAGCTACTTGGCTTGGGATCCAGACTGTACTACTCAGGTGGTGGACAGGCTAGAAATGGTGTAGGAATTGTGGTGAGAGACAAGCTTCAGAAGGCAGTGAGGGATATCATCAGAATTAATGACAGACTCATGGCAATCAGAATCCAGTGTAATGATAGGGCAGTATTCATAACCTCAGCCTATGCCCCACAGCAGGGTTGTGCTAGTGAGGAAAAGAGTGCATACAGATAGCAGTTGCAGGACCTACTAGATAAAGCAGGACAACATGAATTGGTGTTGACAATGGATGACTTGAATGTAGATATCGGGACAGACAGAACAGGATATGAGGGCTGCCTGGGTCCACATGAGTGGGGCAACAGGAATAAAGAAGGACAAGCCATTCTAGACTTCTGTCTGGCAAATGGCTTGATAGTAGTCAACACATGGTTCAGAAAGAGAGAAACAGTCACAAAATCACATACAAGTGTAGCCAACATGCAACCCAGGTAGACATTCTCCTAGTAAGGAAAAGGCATTGGGGTAGAATCTATGATTGCAAAGTCACCCCCAGTGAAACAGTCGGCTGCAGCATAAACCACTAGTTGCCACAATCAGCTGTAAGCAGTGGTCAGAGAAGGCTCTAAGGTCAACAGGCTGAAGATTTGGAAGTTGACTGGAGAGAAAGTACAACAGTTCAAGAAATTACTCAGGGCTCTAGTACCCCAAGAACAGGAGGAAATAGGTGGAGTTGAACAAGAATGGCAGCTCCTAAAAACAGCATGTGTTAGGACTACAGAAAAGATAAGTGACTGAGTCAGGTATAGAAATAAGGTACATAAGGAAAGCTGGTGGTGGAATGTAGAAGTCAAGAAAGTCATTAAAAGAAAGAAGGAGTGAAGGAAGAAGTGAGAGATAGAAAAGACTGACCAGGCTAGGAAGGACTACTGGTTGGCTAACAAAGAAGCTAAGAAAGAAGTTGCAATAACAAAGAATAGGGCATCAGAGTCATTCTACCAACGTCTGGAAAGTGTCTCAGTAAGTGGTACAAAGAAACTATATCAGGTTGCAAGGCAAAGACAGAAAGATAAAAAGATAGTCAGACACCCTTCATAAGGGATGCCAGCAACAACCTGCTCATCAGTCCACAAAACATCAAAGGCAGATGAAAGGAGTATTTCCGGGAGCTTCTGAATGAAGAAAACCCCACAGAAGCTGCACTGCCCCAGAAACAGCCTATGATGAGAGAAGAAGAGGTGCCCACCCTAGAAGTATGAACAGCACTAAGGAAAATGAAGTCAGAGAAAACAGCAGGCTCAGATGAGGTCACAGCAGATATGATAAAGATGCTGGGTGAGATAGTGGAGTAATGGCTCCTGAGGGTACTAATAGCAGTGTGGAGAGAAAGATGTATCCCGGATGACTGGAGAATAAGCATACTCATGCTGTGCACAAGAACAAAGGGGACATCTGCAACTGTGGGCAGTACAGAGGCATCAAACTCCTATCATATTGGATGAAAGTTCTGGAGAGGGTGATTGATAAATGAATAAGCAGAGCAGTAGAATGTAAGATGGGATATGAACAGTTTGGATTCCGATCAGGATACAGCACAATTGACCTGATGTTTGCAGTGAGACAGGTACTTGAGAAGAAGCTAGAGATGAGGAGAGAGTCCAACTGGCCATTCCTAGACTTGGAGAAAGCATATAACAAGGTCCCACGAAAACTGACCTGGGCAGTACTGCGGTGGTTTGAAGTCCCAGAAACATTGGTAGAATTAGTGCAGGCTATGTACAAGAACCCAATGACTCAGGTATGAACAGTGTTTGGCCTCACAGTGGGGTTCCCAGTGGGAGTGGATCTATACCAGGGTTCAGGTGTGAGCCCACTGCTGTTCATACTGGTGATGAACTACATTAACAAACAGGTTGGAGGGGACAGATCAACAAAGTTACTATATGCAGATGATGTGGCATTACAGGCAGACTCTGAGCTAAAATTTCAGCAAAGAATAGGAGAATGGAATGCAAAACTGAAGGCAAATAGGATGAAACTAAGCACAGATAAGACAGTGGTTGTTGTGTCTTTTGGCTTTTCCCGGTTAGGGGTTGCCACAGCGGGACTCCAGTCCGCTAATGATTGGCAGTAGATTTTTACGTGCCGAGTTGCCGGGTCTGATGCACAACCTTCAATGAAGGTACGCCCATTCACGCATGTCTCCACACAGAAGACGCTCTAGCTGACAATCGAACAGGACAACATCTTACTGTGAGGCGACAATGCTACTGCAGCACCACCACTGCAGTATATACAGATAAGACAGTGGTAATGGCAGCAAATTGGGAAATGAGAAGAAGCTGAGAAATGAGAAGGGAAGATAGTGGAACAGGTAAACATCTTCAAGTATCTGGGAGGGGTGGTTGAGGAGAAGGGAAGTCTGAGTGAGGAGGTCAAAGCTAGAATCAGGGGGGCTGCAGTCAACTGGCATAGAGTGTCAGGTGTAGTCTATGACAGAAGGATGCCAAAGAAGCTGAAAGGTAATGTGTACAAGACAGTGGTGCAACCAGTACTACTGTATGGTATGGAAACTTGGGCAGTAAAGGCAGAACAGTTGAAGAAACTAGAGGTGATGGAAATGAAGTGCCTGAGAAAGGTGGTAGGATGCACACTGTGGAACAGACACAGAAATGAGAACATAAGAGCAGAAGCCAAAGTAACTCCAATTGCAGAAAAGATCAAAGAGAACAGATTACAGTGGTTTGGACACATGCAGAAAAGCAGAAGAAAATCTGGTGAGGAAGATTTGGGACAGACAGGAAGAAGGTAAGAGAAAGTGAGGATGTCCAGCAAAGAGGTGGATGGATTGTGTGAAAGAATATCTGCGACAGCCAGGCATGAGTGTTGAAGAAGGCAGGAGTGTGGAACTGAATTGAGTGAGATGCCGATAGTTAACATGATACCCCGACCCCATGTAGAAAAAATGGGAAAAAGGGGGCTGATGATGATGACCAGAAGCCTGGGTGGTACAGTACAGCTGTCCTACTAATGGAAGAGTAGACAACTTTGTCATTGGTACAGGAGTGGCACCCAGAGATAGGCCACTTATATACAGAGGAAAGTTTGGATGCAGAACAGAGTCCTGTGGTACCTTGTCAGTGATGGCATAAAGCTCAAAGAGAACACAAAAGAAGCCTACACACAGGATACCTGTTTGAGAGGCAGCTCGACATTCTGCTTAGACTTTAGAAGTAAGAGCTAGCTACAATACTAGTGGTATTAAAGATGGGGCAAGAGGGGTCAGAAAATAGCAGATGGTCAGCTGGAATCTATGCAATTGGAGGTCAAAAAACAGAAAATCAATGCATTTAAAAATTATGGAACAATACTTCCAGCAGAGGACTGGCTTCCATACCCTTAGTCAGGAGTAGATTGGGTGAGGCTGTAACTTGCCGAGTATACTTGGCATGAGATGCGACTCATTGATCACTGTTTTCCATTGAACATGACTGGTGGCATGATTTTGGTTAGTGCATCGACAGTGATTCAGTCAATGTTTTGTGGCTTTTTCAATGTTTCTCTATGGTTATGTAACTGCAGCATTAGAATGTTAACATAAGGGGTGTTGGGGGCAAAGCTCCTCTAAAATGTTTGTAAAGGGTAGCATCTAGTACCAAATGCTTTTTTTATGATTTGCTTCTAGAAGAAACTTCAAACAGTTTAATTCACCCATGCGAAGCTTCAGCTATTTGCAATTTGACAATATATAGTGGAACCCAATGGCCCAATAATTCTGGCTTTGTCCACATACAGAGTTATTTAAATGGTTACAGTATTTGCTTCCTGTTGCTGTCTGAAACTGTAAGTAGTGAGAAGAGAACTGGTATGTAAGGTACGCATGGATAAACTTCATCCACTACAGCAAGCTACTGACTAACACAGATCTTCTCAGACTACTATGGCCAGACACTATCTGACAGCTCTGAGTAAGGATGTGTACATTAGTGCTTCTGCAATTCTTACTTTTTGGTGAATAGGATGTCTCTGAGCTGAGGAAAGGCCACTGCACATGATAGGATCCTAGGTTCATAGGCAAGTAGTAGGCCAGCTGCCCTTGTGGAATATTTTAAGCTTAGCCTGTTTTACTTACTTAGAATCAAACCATGTACCTCTTGTCTGTGGGGAAAATACCTTACCATTATGCCAACCCCCAGCTCCATAAATATAAATTGATATGGCACTGGGGAGTGGATTGTTTGAATTAGAGTGTAAGCAAAACATTCATATAATATGGTAGACAGGGGACAGCTACATTGGACTAATTGTTGGTCCCAGTTATGGATATATATATTTTGAATCTTGTGCCAACTGGTGGTGCTCCTTCAAATCTGCTTGCACCCACTTTGACTTCTAGTTGAACTTTTTAGACTGCTCTCCACAAGGCAGTCTCATAAACTGTGTTTAGGGACTGTGGTCTTGTTCACAGATCCCTTTTATGATCATGAAGCAACAATAAAGGTCAAAAGAGGACAAAGTCAACTTTCCTAACTGAATATTATTTATGGAATTGCAAAGAAACTGGGAGTAAACCTTTCATAACCAATATTGTCAGTATAGTAGGCTGTTCAGAATTAAAAAGGTCTAAAATGAGAGAAGATTGCGGTTCCAGTAACCACCCAGAGATTCACATATATTATATGAAACTGGTGCTGGAACTAATTCTAAATGAGAAAATAACAGCATTTGTACTAGTGCAATATACCACCAATATTCTTATCCAACATTTTCACCATGCAGTATGCCACCAATATTCTTGTTTAACATTTTCACCAGTGTAATATGCCACCAATATTCTTATTTAACATTTTCACCAGTGCAGTATGCCACCAATATTCTTATTTAACATTTTTACCAGTGATGAATGAAGAGAATGAGAGAGAGAGAAGGTTGGATGATGTGGGGATAGTGAATCAGGAAGTGAAACAGATTAGCAAGGAGGAAGTATGGACAGCTATGAAGAGGATGAAGAATGGAAAGGCTGTTGATCCAGATGACATACCAGTGGAAGCATGGAGGTGCTTAGGAGAAATGGCAGTGAAGTTTTTAACCAGATTGTTTAATGAAATATTGGAAAGTCAGAGAATGCCTGAGGAGTGGAGAAAAAGTATTTTGGTACCTATTTTTAGGAATAAGGGTGATGTGCAGAGCTGTAACTACAGAGGGATAAAACTGATCAGTCACAGCTTGAAGTTATGGAAAAGAGTAGTGGAAGCTAGGTTAAGAAGGGAGGTGATGATTAGTGATCAGCAGTATGGTTTCATGCTGGGAAAGAGCACTACTGATGCGATATTTAATCTGAGAGTGTTGATGGAGAAATGTAGAAAAGGTCAGAAGGAATTGCATTGTGTCTTTGTGGACTTGGAGAAAGCATATGATAGGGTGCCTAGAGAGATGTTGTGGTATTGTATGAGGAAGTCAGGAGTGGCAGAGAAGTATGTAAGAGTGGTACAGGATATGTATGAGGGTAGTGTGACAGTGGTGAAGTCTGCAGTGGGAGTGACATTTAAGGTGGAGGTGGGATTACATCAAGGATCAGCTCTGAGTCCTTTCTTATTTGCAATGGTGATGGACAGGTTAACAGATGAGATCAGACAGGAGGCCCCATGGACTATGATGTTTGCAGATGACATTCTGATCTGTAGTGAGAGTAGGAATCAGGTTGAGGAGACCCTGGAGAGGTGGAGATATGCTCTAGAGAGGAAAGGAATGAAGATCAGCAGGACTAAGACAGAATATGTGTGTGTGAATGAGAGGGAGGATAGAGAAATGGTGAGGATGCAGGGAGTAGACTTGGTGAAGGTGGATGAGTTTAAGTACTTGGGATCAACAGTTCAGAGTAATGGTGAGTGTAGAAGAGAGGTGAAGAAGATAGTACAGGCAGGGTTGAATGGGTGGAGAAGAGTGTCAGGAGTGATTTGTGACAGACGGGTACCAGTAAGAGTGAAAGGGAAGGTCTACAAGAGGGTAGTGAGACCAGCTATGTTGTATGGGTTGGAGAAAGTGGCATTGACAAAAAGGCAGGAGTCAGAGCTGGAAGTGGCAGAGTTAAAAATGTTAAGATTTGCACTGGGTGTGACAAGGATGGACAGGATTAGGACTCAGTATATTAGAGGGTCAGCTTGGGTTGGACAGTTTGGAGACAAAGTCAGAGAGGCAAGATTGCGTTGGTTTGGACATGTGCTGAGGAGGGATGCTGGGTATATTGGGAAAAGGATGCTAAGAATGGAGCTGCCAGGTAAAAGGAAAAGAGGAAGGCCTAAGATAAGGTTTATGGATGTGGTGAGAGAGGACATGCAGGTGGTTGGTGTGACAGAGCAATATGCAGAGGACAGGAAGAAATGGAAACAGATGATCCGCTGTGGCAACCCCTAACGGGAACATCCAAAAGAGAAGAAGACCAGTGCAGCATGCCACCAATATTCTTATTTAACATTTTCACCAGTGCAGTATTCCACCAATATTCTTATTTAACATTTTCACCAGTGCAGTATGCCGTCAATATTCTTATTTAACATTTTCACCAGTGTAGTAAGCCACCAATATTCTTATTTAACATTTTCATTCATGTCAGAGAGACAAAGAGCTTACTCCAGTTATTTACAGTCACCTATGAATATTATACATTAATGACCTCATGAATTTCTCCTTCATACGTTGCAAAAGCTTAATTCATGGTAGACATTTTTGTTGATAGGTCCTGCTATGATTATTAGTATGTACATTATACCACCAATCCTTCATCCCACAGCCTCAACAGACAGCAGTCCTAGCACCAGAGTGACTTTAAAATATTGAAACAACAATGCATGTTTTAATTGAGGAATGCAATCTATTGCTAATCTCCCATGAATACTACAAAAACTGAACGCTGTCCTTTTAGTTCTAGTTTTATTTTTTAGCTCAACATATGTCAAGCATTAAATTCACCTAACATGACTGGCCAGTAAATATGGCAGTTTCTTCTTAGAGTTGCTGTCCAAACAGTTCTGTTTCTTGTGTTTGATGAAGTTCAGTCTTGCACCTTGATGCAGTTCAAGTGCCTTACAAATCTAGTGCATAAATTCTGGAATGCTAAGCAAAGTTTAGCCACCTGTTCCTTAAGCATCAGACAAGGACCTTGATCTTAAAGCATTTCAAAGGAACATATTGTTCACAATGGTGAGTAAGGGGTAGTTGAACAAATCAGGTGGCTTCATTAGTGCTATATTTAAGCTCAATAGGCATCCCTGAATGTTCTATGCAACATTAGTCCCATGGTACACTGATCTTGTGACATCTACAGGCTTGATGCAGGACCTTCAAAGGATATGAAGCACTCATGAGAAAAAATATATAACGAAGGGTACAGTAGCAGCAACATTTACAAAAGAGTGTATGCTGACAGATAAGGTACCATTAAATCAAGGAAGTCTGATAATCTAATTACAGACTTTGGTTTAAAAATTAGGTAAAGCATGTAGTAACAGCATAGTCTAATCATTAGATTCCTCAAACAATAAGATATAACCCGTGGCTTAGAGTGCTTGTGTTTATAAAGCACTTTATATGGTTAAGAGTCAGGTATATAATGGAAAGGGAGAGCAGCTTTCTGCTTAGCATTCATTTATACTAATCAGAGATTTAAATCTGGGAAGAGACTGCATTTATCAATTACACAAATCAATGCTGGAATGGCGTAAGATATAGCACTTCTTAGCATATATTTAACTAATGGCAAAA
>NC_056739.1:1280465587-1280620587 GCF_019279795.1 Protopterus annectens | reverse complement strand
GTATGGTACTAATGTTCTTATGATACATTAAGAATGACTGTTATAATAGCAGTTAACTAGGAAGAAATGTAAGATTTCAAGATAAGTGCCTAAAATGCTAGTAGTACGGTTACTTAGGTACTGACAATAAAAGGTAAGGATAGTACAGTGATTGTTATTGGAAGGGCATAATTTAGCAGTAAGTACTGCTAGTACTAATGGTAGGGTTTGGTTTGATTTGCGTAGTAGGATCATACAAATACAGGACAGATTAAGGTGATAAGTAGAGAGATAACAAAATAACTAAAGCTAAATGCATTTATGGTATGGTGGAGTATTAACCCACAAAATGTTTAAGGGCAAGCAAAGATACAGAGCAAGAGACAAGGCAGCAAGCAATGGTTTATCAGTAACAATAGCTTGATAGCATTAACAGTCTAGGTACAAAATAGTATGCCAACAGAAAGTACAGCAAAACAGTAAATAGCAGTTAGCAGATGACCTAGTAAGCTCAGAAAAAGTTATAACAAGTACATAGCAGAGACTAGTAAACATGCTAAAGAGTGCAGTATCTGTGAATGGTGCAAAAGAAAGTGTTTTAACGGCAGGCGGCCATTCAATTGTGGAGAAAAAAAGTTTAACTGGCATACTATTACATTCAATGCACAGTTTACATTTCATCATTAATCCAGTCAATGTATGACACATACAAACACACTTCTCTACAGGCTATCACTGTGGTGTTTCATATATCCCTAATATTCTTCCCAAAAGTGACCATCTGTGGAAGATAACTATTTATTACACTGTTACATCTGTGTTATTAACTGTATATCAAGTGTTGTACATTTTAAAACTCTTATCATGTTCCAATTTGCTTTTGATACTTTTTATTTGAATATTAATGTATTTAGTTACTTATTGATTTACTGTCTGCTTGCCTGACCGAGTGACTGATTGCTTGCCCTGCAGTCTGTGATCAGATTGCCAGTACAGTAACCAGGGGTGCAACCATACTGGATCTGGTCCTCACTAATATGGGAGAGTGCTGCACACCCCCTAGTGTGATGTCTTCTCTGGTAAGGTCAGACCACAAAATGGTCTCCTTTGAAGTAAAAATAAAGCCTGAAACCCCAGCTAAACCTGGAGTATTTGGGACTATTCTAAAGCTACCTTCCTGCTATTAACTGATAACCTGGCAAAATTTCAAGTCCCCATAAACCCTGAGAACACTACTGCATATGCAGAACTGCTCACAGAAACCCTATATAATCATGTTAATAACTGCACAGAAGCAGCAGTACCCACCAGACAGAACTAACTCAGAAAATAAGCCGCCCTTTTGGAATAAAAAAATCAATAGACTGTATAACAGGAGGAAGAAAATCATGGCAAAAATTAGGAGGTGCAGCACCCAGCAGGATAAAAGCTCTCTCATCAAACTAAAAAAAATATTCAGAGGCCAAATAAAGTCTACCAAAGCTAAATTTGTGATAAACTTGACCTCCCAGTCCAAGGACAACCACAAGGCATTATTTATCTAGGTTTGTGCAGAGCTCATTGTAAATGTAGCCACCTATACTGAGCCAGAAGGGCTCTATATTAGAACACTGAATGTTCAGAATTTTGAGTGTTCTAATACTGACCCATTTTCAGCGAATGCTGAAAATATCAAAGAAACAGAAAACCAAATTTTTTCCTAGGGAAAGAATTTGGTTGTCCGTTTCTATTGCTTAGGTATTTTCAGCGTTGTGGTGGAAAGTTACGGGTCGGGTTCAGGTAAGTGTGCGATTGTGTGGACGTGAGGTTTAGGGCAGGTTAGGTGAGTTAGGGTTAGGGCGCGGGTCAGGTAAGTGTACGATTGTGTGGATGTGAGGGTTAGGGTGCGGTAGGTGAGTTAGAGTTAGGGCGCGGGTGAGGTGACTGTGGGATAGTGACAGACCTTAGGGTTAGGGTTTGTGTTAAGGTAAGTGGATAGTTAGTGGTGTATGTATAGTTTAGTGTAGGGTTAGGTGTAAGAATTTAACTGTATGTGTGTAGATTGCTATTTGTTTGGTGTGCTTGTGTTGTGTGTATGTGTTTTGGAACAGCAATTATTTTTTTTCCTTCTGTATGTTCGATGTTTTAAATTTTCGATTACTAGGGTTCGATATTAGAACACTCAAAATTTTTAAACTTCGGTGTTCTAATATAGACCTGCCAGAAGATATAGAAAATCTACTGACTGACAAATTCAGCTCCAACTTTACCCCCTCTCCTAATCTACCTTCCCTCAGGAAATACCATCAAATATAACTCATCTGTTATCACTTGGGAACAGGTCCTTAATGCTCCTCTAAGTCAAACACAGTGCATCAATTGGCCCAGAGAATATCCCAAGATGCTTCTAAATAGCATGCAACATGACTTTTCAGGCCCTCTGGAATTGCTATTTAACTGTAGCTTCCAAACAGGCTTCATGCCACATGAATAGGGAACAACAACAGACATCCCACTGCACAAAGGTTGGCCATCTACAGACCCATAAGTCTCACTAGTCTTATATGGAAAGCCATGGAAAGAATTATCATGGAAATGATCAATAATGACACAGTAAGCCTCCAGTCACTGGACCCAAACAAGTTTTGGTTTTATCAAGGGGAGGTCAAAAAAAACAAAACTATACAGTAGGCTGCCTCCCAGATGACTTAAGTGATCATCTCCCCACCTTCCTACTCCAGAAACACTCCAATCACCCCAAACCAGTAGTCTACAAATTTGTACGAGATGACCGTAACCTTACACCACAATACCTAAATACTGTCCTAAGCCACTGCAACTGGGAACCACTACGGACACTTGGGTTAGACCAGGCAGTAGACTACTTCAATACAACCTTCTCTAACATCCTTAATAGTCTAGCTCCCAGCAGAAAGATCAGAGTTAAAGCCAACTACGCACCCTGGCTAAATAGAGACACCAGAGCCTTACTAAAAGCTAGAGATAAAGCCTGGAAAATCTGGAAAACTGACAAAACCCCTAGCTCCAGACAATACTATCAACAGCTTAGAAACAAGGCCAAGGCTGAATCCAAAATAAACAAACAAAACTATTTTCTTAGCCCCCAAAGGAAATATTCAAATAGTCCACAAAAATTCTGGCATGCCATTAACTCCCTACTAAAGCCAGGCAAAACCACAACCCCAGCACCCCTCTCTACTAACAATACCCTAGACACAGCTTCTCAATTTAATAACCATTTTACTAAATCCATCATGGCCCTGTCCAGTCAAATAACCAAAAACATTCTACCTCAGTCACAACATAACCTATTCCACACCACCCCCTCTTTCAGCCTATCACCAGTGCCCACCTCAACTATCAAAAAACTCCTCCTAAAACTAAAGCCAACCACACTAGCAGCTGATAACATACATGCTGCATACCTAAAAATGGCTAGTGACTCCTTATCATATCCTGTCTCCATCCTTATCAACCGCTCCATACTAGAATCATACATACCCAAACTCTGGAAAGTATCTCGCATCATTCCTCTCCATAAAGGAGGTAATTCTTATGAATTCTCCAACTACCGACCTATTGCCATCCTTTGCCCTTATCCAAAATTCTTGAGAAATGCATCCACTTGCAAGTGATGACATTTCTTAACACACACAATCTACTATCTACCACACAACACGGTTTCCGTCCACATCACAGCACTACCACAGCCCTTTTATCTTTCACTAATTATATAAACCTTCACAGGAATGATAACAAATATGTATCAGCCATTTTCCTAGACCTCTCAAAAGCATTTGATATGGTCTCCCACTCCATTCTACTAGACTCACTAACATCATTATCCTTCACCTCCTCTACTATGGCCTGGTTCAGAAGCTACTTGTCTGACAGGCAACAATCAGTCCAGTGGAAAGGAACTCTGTCTACACAACTTCCAGCCACCATAGGTGTTCCACAGGGCTCTATACTGGGCCCACTGTTGTTCTCTATTTTCACAAATAACCTCAAATGCTCTACACAACATGCCACACTCATACAATATGCAGATGATTCAACTCTGATCTGCTCCGCCTCATCTCCCACCACCCTACGTACACTCACTCAAGATACCTTTATCTCAGTAGAAAAATGGATATCTGGGATCCAACTAATTCTAAATCCCAAAAAGACAAAACTGCTACTATTTACCCCTAATAGATAAAAAAAAACCCTCTCCTTTACCATAACCTCGAATGACGGCACCACCATCTCCCTTCTAACCACACCAAACTTCTGGGCATTGAAATAGACTATAATCTCCACTTTGATGTTCACATCTCACATACCATAAAACTAGTACACAAAAACTAGGCTCCCTATACAGGCATAAGTCCTTTCTCTCACAAAAGCAAGAGTCACTCTTGCACAAAGCCACCTCCTCTCAACTCTATTATACGCAGCACCAATCTTTACCCAAATCAGACAATGTGACCTAGACAAACTAGAATCATGCTACAATAAAATAGCCAAGTTTGCTACTAACTCAACCTATAGAACCCATCACTGTGCTGCACTAAAAGAACTAAAATGGCTTGAGCTACCACAGCTACTTAACTATCACCAGCTGGGCATAGCCTACAATATTCTCAAATATCCCGAAAAAAAACTCTCATTATCCAACCTACTTACTGTCTATACTGCAAACCGGTACCTAAGATCCAGTGAAAAATCTCTCCTCTCCATCACCAAGGCTAACAATAATGCAGGGAAAGCGCTCTACTCCCACACCGTTGCCAGAAATTGGAACTCTCTTCCCCTATCTGTGTCCACTGCCCCCTCCACATCCATATTCAAAAACTCCCTCAAATCGCACCTTCTTAGTACATGGTTATGCCCTTGTATCACATAACCCTACCCATACTACTATTAACTCCCCAAATACCTCTCTGATCACATGCTGGAGCTCTGATCCCCTGTAGGCTTGGTCATCTGAAAGGGTACTTTTAACTGTAGAATCTTACTTGATATATTTTCTTTTCTTACCAAAGTATGACTGACATTGTCTTTTTACCCATGTTCTATATCTTTTACGAGTGTTTTTATTAATTCTTGTTATATTACTATGCTCCGCATACATGATGTAACCTGTTTTGTGTATTATGCTGGATGTACTGTATTTGTATAACTTGATGTTGGAGCTTTTCTCCCTGGGCCTCCGCTGAAAATGGACCTGGTCCAGTCGGAATTTCCCGGTTAACAAATGTAAAATAAAATAAATAAATAAATAAAGGTCATGCCTACTCAACCTGGTCGACTTCTTTGAGAAGGTCACCAAAGCAATAGATGATAGATGAGGCTAAAATGGTTCACACTGCCTATCTTGACCTGGCCGAGTCATTTGACACAGTGCCCGACACGTGCATTGTTGACAAACTTAAGAGTTAGGTAAAAACCCTTGTGTCATCCAATGGATGGCCGACTAGCTCACAGACAGGACCCAGGAAGTTAGAAATGGGGAGTCCACCTCTACAAAGAGCCAGTCACAAGTATAGTCCATCAGGGAATGGTCCTGACTGCTCCTTTTTGGCATTTACTTCTCTGCAGTCAAGGCCAATGTCAATGGCTTCTGGCTGACTAAATTTGCAGATGATAGCAAATTGGGAGCTGTCGTTGAATCCCACACTGACACAAATGTTCTCCAGGAAGGGCTGGCTGACACATACAAATAACTAGTGCCAGAGCCATGGACCAAAACTAAATGCCAGAAAATGCATAATAGTATCCTTTGGGAAGTCATCCACCCCTGGTAACTATCATATTGGCAACACACCCCTAAGAGTTGACCCAGTAGTCAGGGACTTGGGGACACACACATAGACAGTAATCTAGTCTTTGACCATCATTTGTCTACAGTAGTGAGGAAATCATTCTATGTTGTGCAACTTATAAACAAAGGTATGGCATCTAGGTCTAAGGAAGTCATTGTTCCACTGTATTCAGCATTCATCAGACCTACCACTGAGTACAGTGCCCCTTTTGGTATGCATCTAACCAGGTATATCCAACAACTGAAACGTCCACAGAGGTTTCTCACTAAAAGAATACAGAACATAAGTAAAATCTCCTATGCAGAACACCTCAAGGCCCTATCCCTGTATTCTGTCTCCTGCAGGCTGTTGAGGGGAGATCTATGCCTAGCATACAAGGCATTGTCAGACCCCTCTCTGATGGACAACCTGCATAGCTGAAAAACAAACAGCACCAGAATTACCCATTCTAAAGACCTTGCCTATGAAATAAGTACGACCTGCTGGAGAGAATGTATGTGTCCCAGAGACTACACCATCTCTAGAAAAGGCTCCTTATTCATGTGAAACAAAGCTCCTCCCTAACCCAATTCAAGTGTAACTTGGACAGTTGGTTGGGGAATAGGAAATCATCACTAGTTTGGCACCCATGCCTCTAATGGACACAGACAGCTTGTAAACGGTTCATCTCCCAGGCCCCTGCTTGCAAATGCTTCATCACCCCAGCCTCTGCTTACACTTATCAAGGGTACCAGAACTTGTCAGAGATTTGGGATGCATGGCTAGACTTAAAAAGGCTCTTGTGGTCATTAGCCTAGTAAATACGTATGAACCTATGAAATCAGCTGCAGACTGCAATATACATACCTAGCAACTACAAGCTGTTTACCCCTGTTTTATATTACCAGAAAGCAGGCGCATGTGACTTGGACTCAGGAATCACTTGCACGTCTCTCAGAATACAGAAAACACAAGCACAAGTTTATTAAACTTAAACATTTAGTTCCTATGAAGAAGCTAAAGCAAAAACTACATATTTTAGATTCCAAAAGCCCACTTTACATGAAAAGTATTTAAATCAAAACTGAAATTATACAAAAACACCTTTATAAGTGATATTTACGTAGCAATAATAATGAAACAGAAGAAAATGTAGTAAAATCTGTAAAAAAATACAAAACAAATAGTACACAATAAGGCAACAATACAATAGTCGACAACTTAGCAATCAGTAATATTAGTGCAAAGAAGCAAAACTGGGAACAGCAGTCAATCCAGCAAGATAAGTACAAATACAAAACAGTACAACAGCAGACAATGAAGCTAGTTAACTGCAGCAGAAGAAAAGCTGTCTTACCTTATATCTGTATGCTTAGGTTCCCTGTTGAAATATTGGGACATCGAAATGCTGAGTGCTGGCAAGCCGACAAAAAAGATTGAAAGTACAGGGGAACAGCAAATAACCAACATCGGTCTTCTCCTTTAAATGTCCTTTTTTTTGCAGGGGGAGACCTCTCACACTCCTTAACTTATATAATCTAACTCTGAGATTCCCTTACTTCAGAGAAAAGGGTATATTCCAAGAAATGGCTGTCTCAAACTTAGTATATCGAAGTCTGTGCTTTTTTGGTCAGTTAGTCTCCGTGTTTCAGGACCTGCTGTAGTGGATACCAACATTTGAAATGGTTACCATTTACTTGATTAGGACACAGTGACAGTTACCATAAAGAAGTCAAAATTATATCTGGAAGGCCAAAAGAAGTAGCCTGATATATACATATCTATATATATCTATATCTATCTATCTATCTATATCTATATATATATATATATATATATATATATATATATATATATATATATATATGTGTGTGTGTGTGTGTGTGTGTGTGTGTGTGAGTGTGTGTGTGTGTGTGTGTGTGTGTGTGTATGTATCAATGTGTGTGTGTGTGATCAAGTGACTTGCTCAGAGTTACACAATTACACAGTGGAGAAGTAGAGAGGGGATGTAATCAAACCCTGACCTTTATAGGAATTAACTCAATAACAGCTCAAAGTCTCATCTGCACTCACTGTTGGGATTCTGTGCTTTATGCAGCTAGTCTGAACCCATATATAAAAAAGGGCTTGATTGTAAAATTTGTTCCTCATTCCTTCTCTCGTGTCTGCTGCACAAGTATGTGTAGCTATCCAGAGTTCAGCATAATAGAAACGGAAGTGAAACCACACAAAAGTATTTTATTAATAGCACAAAAGTTCCTGCCAAAACAGATCTGCCCCCCCCCCCCCCCCCCACAAAAGAACAACCTCAGGACCTTCCCATCTCAGAAGAGCAGGGAAAGATGGCAACTATGCCTGCTCTCAACAAAACCAGCTAGCAGCAACAGTCCCAATCTAATTCAGGTAGGCAGGTCCTGTAACTTACTTCAGACATGGCAGTATAATCTAAATGGTAAAAAAGGCTTGATAATAGAATATCTTCCTCCTTCCGTCAGCTTTATGTGCTGTATGGGTGTACAAATTAGTCCACAGCTTAGCAGAACAGAATATTGAGCCACATAGCTTTTCTTTATTTACAGCATGAAAGTTATCTTAAGAACAGGAATCTGTCAAATATGAGAATAATCGCATGAATGACCCATAGTAAAACACAACACCTATGAACCTATACACTTATCAAGTATATCAGAACTTGTCAGAGATTTGGGATGCATGGCTATGCTTAAAAAGGCCCTTGTGGTCATTAGCCTAATAAACACCTATGACCATATACACTTATCAAGGGAACAAGTAAAGATGCTAACTGTTCTGCCTCTCACCAAGAACAGTTAGCAGAAACAATCCCAATCCAGTTCAGGTAATTAGATCCTGGAACTCATTTCAGGCAAAGCAGGCTGAGCCAAGATGTAAAAACAAATACTTGACAGTAGACAATGTTTGTCCTTTCTTTAATCTTATGTATGCATATTTAACTCATGTTTTGGTATATTCCTCATAAAATGTGTGGGCTTATTGCAAATCACTGAGAAGTGAAGCCACTAAATAATGGTTCAGAAAATGCATGTCTACAGAAAGCCCATTACACTATCAACTTTCTAAGTTTATAAAAGCAATATTTCAAATCTGTTCCTATTTTTGGGCCTTCGTTTCTCCATTATTTTAGGCTTTGTCCGGATGTCTTGTGCTAAGACATTGAGCTCAGTAGAAGAGAATCCACAGCTCAGTAGAAGAGAATGAAAGGTCTCAAAATAGTCCTTTTTTATAGCACAACAGTTCCCACAGAAACAGAAACCTTCCAAACGAGAGAGAAATAAGAGGAATGTTCCCCTCCACACACACACACACACACACACACACACACACACACACACACACACACACACACACACACACACACACACACACACACACACACACACACACACACACACACACACACACACACACACACACTTACAACAACAACAAGGAGAGATGGTGACTGCTCTTCCACTCACAAAATAGCATTTGATAAAAATCAGGCAAGGAGAACCTAGAACTCACTCATGTTCTAGCCAGCATATGGCTAATTAACATTAGCTACCACCTCTGAGTAATGTCTTAGCATGTGGCTTTGCCCACAAGACTATTTAGGGGAAATCCTCAGTGGTACAGTGGTCCCTAAATTAAAAAGGCTTAGCTTGATATGGGAAGCCTTTCTGAAATCCCAAGGCATGTCTTTTGGCATTGCAACCTTCAGTACTAATTTCCCTGTTGCTCCTTGTTCTAGGTGAATTCTAGCTATTGACCACTATTTTCAAACATAATCCATAACTGTGGCTGGTCAGTGAAGACTTGATCAAGATTTAGCAAATATCTCTGCGTCAGCATTAGGTATTTTTCAAAACCCTGTAGCACCTTGTTAATTTCTCATTTACACTGTCTTTTTGTATGTCTCCTCTTGCTTCCTAGGCAGCTTGGATGTTTCCTCAGAATCACTTGATTCCCTTTGTGTGTCTTTAGTGGAAGTTGTTTTTTTTAATCAAGGTGCTCTACTATCTTGCAGCACCAGCACTCATTTGTCTCTGCCTATAAAACTTTATTTTACAGCAGTATGCTGCTGATTTTTTTGGTCACATGGAAGCCAAAAAAAAAAAGAGATTAAATGCCCTATAAATATGCCCCTGTTATTTATTTACTTACTTTTGTACTGCCATTCCCATCCCATCCCCTCTCTGAGTGGGGTTATGCATGATATAGTGGATCGACATTTCTCAAGATTTTCTCACTGTTTTTAATCTCTACCAGTTTGTAAATGCATTAAATCTGGTAGTCTGCACAAACTGAATCTGTCAGCTGGCTTGCATATTTTAATCATTTCTTGTGTTTTGTTCTTGTTTTTATTGTAGTTTGTTTTACTTTTAAAGTGCTTTTCCCCCCCCAGGGGTGTAAAAAATCTTGATTAGGGTCAGTTAGCAAAGATTTGCATTACATTCAATGACTGTAAAGGAACTAAAACTAACTGAATTCTAGGAAGAGCTGAGAAGTAATATTTTTAAGGTAAGCAGGTTTAATCTGGGAGAGATGCCTGGGCTCTGTGACTATTTGGGATTTTCCCATGCTAACCATGCTGTCTCTGTTGTATTCTTAAAAAGATGGTCTCCTAAGTCACCCAACATTTATGTAAATTTGACTTTAGAAGTCCCTTCCAGGCTTATCTCATTTGCTCATACTGATGAGTGCTAGAAGATCATATTGGGAATACATTCTCTTTGCACCCCCCCCCTTTCATACTTGCCACTCACAAAGTGTACTTTGTAGTCCCTTCAGAATTAACCCCGTTTTCCAGCTTACTTTTAAAATCTCTTATCTACTTCTTAGCACTGTCTTAAAGAGAAAATAGAAAAGGCTTAGCTAGTAAAATAGATATAACCAGAAAAAAAGCTGTGAAGGACCACTGCATGTGTTTGTGCAACACATAAGACAGAAGGAAGTGAAGTTATTCTACTATCAAGTTAAGTTTTTACTTCTGTGTAAGGATGTCCACACCTCACAACTGCTCAGCCAAGTAAAATGTTAGTGTAGGAAGAAAAAATGACCAGGGTAAAATCACAATTGTCACCAATTCACTCCTATGAAACTACTCCCACTATAGATAACTTCAGCAAAAACATAGGGGTGAGTGTTAGCGTGTGTATGTGTGTGCGTCTGTAGGGGCACAGATGAAGCTGCATGAATGTCTGTGGGTGTGTGCTTGGGTGGTCACACTAGTCTGTAAGGTACTTAGTTTAGAAAATTGCAAGTGTGGATGTGTGTGCACGCACGCTCATGGGCGCGAGCATGTGTATGCTTGTGTGTGTGTGTGTGTGTGTGTGTGTGTGTGTGTGTGCGTGTTGGATTGTATTAATGAGAGTATGACTGTTTCTGAGCCTCTTATTGAGTGAGGGGATTGCTTTCTTGCTGAGTGGATCTAGGTGTTAGTGTGAATGTCTGGGAGAGTGTGTGTATGTGTGTGTGTGTGTGTGTGTGTGTGTGTGTGTGTGTGTGTGTGTGTGTGTGTGTGCTGCATACTCGCGCACACACGTAAAAATATCTGAATATATGTCTTAGAGTATGTAAAAGGTGCCCTTGCTACCATGATGCATGGGTTGCTAGGGAGAACACCAGCACGGTCAGTTCTGACAACACTAATGTTCAATTCAGACGCATGATATTAAGCCAATAATCAGGTCTTTCTCATTGCTGGCATACCATCTCTGAATCATATTTTCTCACTGTTATACTAATTGAACAAACTTGAACTGGGCAATTAACATGGGTAGTAAGCATCTTAGTGGATCCCAGCCACGTTCACAGATGTTATTCTATGGAATGTTTTGTCTAGGGATTTGTCCATGAATTTACTTACAAAATGACAGCCGAGGAGAGAGCCATTCTAATTGTTTCCAGAAAAATTCCTAGAATATTATGTAAGAGACCAATTCCTTAGTGTCTTGAGACAAAGACTAACAACAGGAGAAATTCCACAAGTAGCATTTACTAAAACAGTTACATGTAGTTATTAAAATGATGGATGTGTAGTTCCAATAACATTGGAACAAATACTGTAACCTAAGCACACCTTTGGAAAAAGTTTATGTCTGAGTGAGAATTCCTGCCTATGACTCTAAAAGGTCTTTGAAGGTAATTGAAAAACCATTGCATGATTTCTTTGCAACTTAGTTACCATCACAGCAAAGTTTTGGTCAAGTGTGTGGGAACTTTAAGTTTGTTTGTCTTTTGGCTTTTTCCCGGTAAGGGGTCCCCACAGCGGAACTCTGGTCCGCTAATGATTGGCAGAAGATTTTTATGAAACGCCGAGGTGCCAGCTCTACACCCAACTTTCAACAAAGGCATGCCCATTTACACACACATGTCTTTCGAACGCTACCCTACCACGGGGAGGACATGCAGACTCCACACAGAAGGCACTCCCAAGCCACGCCGAGAATCGAACGGGAGAACCTCTTGCTGTGAGGTAACAACACTACCGCCGTACCACCGTGGCATGCATGGGAACTTTAAGTAAGAGATAGTAATTATTTTAAGGGACAGAATACGCTGTTGCTGCTGTTCCTATGAAGCTGGCATTATTGACTGTAACCAAAAACTCTTTTTCATTGATTTCATTTCTAAATTTAACTATATTTAGCTTAGCTGTGCTTTTCCCATCACCACAAAAACCTATACTCAGTGGACACAGGTACTTCAATTGAAGTTTTACTCTTAGCATGACAAGATACAGCCATAACCAGTAGCGGGTGGCTAAGGCACTACCCTTCACTTCAGAACCAGGTTAAATTACTTTAGCGGTTTCTACCTTAGATAGAGGCCTACTGATATTTATTTTACTGCAAATGTTTATTGTACTAATAATTATCATATTACACTCATAAAAATGTATTAAAGGAAGTTGAAAACTATACATATGAGTCTTGTATTCCATATTTCTGTATACAAGCCAGCTTGGCTTGCCTCCCCTCAGTTGCCAGACTCATAGCATTTGGTCTACAGAGGAAATGTTGCAATTTCCAGATGCTTACAGAAAATAAACTATTATTTACCTAATCACAAATTATGTGTGAGAGATGCCAATATTAATGTAAGATAGAGGCATCTCTCTTACATATGAACACAGTATGTGAGCACTCCTTCCCAGCACCCCACACAAATACATGGAAAATCATAGGTTCATACTAGGCTATCTGCCCTAGGGCATTTATAAGCCTAGCCAGAGTGTGTTTGGCTTTCGCCACCCATTTTAAATTAATTTTGCTATGCTCTTTTTCGAGGTTAGTATACTGTGCCTCTGTCTAACAGTGACACAGAAGTGATACCTGGGATAAACCTATGATCTCCCATCCACTCATCAAGATTCCTCTTGAAGAGAGTCAATGAGGGACTCTGCCTAACCTGGACTGGGATTTTATTCCAGAGTGAAGGGAGCCTCTAGGTTATGAATCTGTCCCTCCAGCATGTCCTATTTATTTCAGTGCTGAGGTTCAAATCTCTGGAGCGCATAGCTCGATGTGATTTGGATTTTCTGAGGTGCAGCATGTCCATTAATTCCGGGTTGGACATGGCTTTATACGTCAGGCACAGATCGCCTCTGAGCAGGCGGTATACCACTGAGTAGAGCTGGAGTTTCTTTAACCTGGCAGCATATGGCATCTGTTTGAGC
Organism: Protopterus annectens; assembly: GCF_019279795.1. Lineage (NCBI taxonomy): Eukaryota > Metazoa > Chordata > Ceratodontiformes > Protopteridae > Protopterus > Protopterus annectens. The sequence continues at coordinate 1,280,607,120 of NC_056739.1, read as the reverse complement.
CCTTTGATCCTCTTGGTGAGGTACTTTTGGGGTCTTTCCAGTTTCTGCAGGTGTCTGGTAAGGTACATCCCAAAAGGGGCATTGTACTCAATTATGGGTCTGATGAGAGATGAGTAAAGAGGCACGATGACCTCCCCTGATATAGATGTGAATCCCTTCATGATTAGGTGGGCTATATAAAATGTTTTTCTAACCACTTTGGCCACGTGGTTGTCAAATGAGAGATTGCTATCAACTTGGGTCCCCAGGTCCCTAATTACTTCTTCTGTACTTAATGGATTACCACCTATGTGGTAATTTGTGGGCACTTTGTTTTTGCCAAGGGGGATGACTATACACTTTTTGGCATTTAGCTTGAGGCCATGGCTCTGGCACCAGTTGTCTGTTTCTATGAGGCCCTTTTGGAGGATGCTTGTGTCGGCTGGAGAGTCGATTATGATGCCCAGTTTGCAGTCATCTGCGAACTTGGTCAGCCACAGCCCTTCCGTGTTGGCCTGTACCTTCGAGAAAAATATACCGAACAAGAGAGGTCCCAGGACTGAGCCTTGTGGGACGCCACTTGTTACTGGTTTGGAGTCTGACATGGCTCCAGTAATTCTAACCATGTGGGTTCTGTCCTTGAGCCAGTTTGCAACCCATCTAGTGACATAGGGTTTTATATTTAAGCTGGTGAGCTTATCTATAATGCCCGAGTGGGGTATTGTATCGAAGGCTTTTGCGAGGTCCAGGTAGGCTGTGTGGAACACCTTCCCCTCGTCAACGGCCTTGGTGACTGTTTCAAAGAAATCAACCAGGTTTAAGAGGCAGGATCTGCCCTTAACAAAGCCAAACTGGGTAGGATCCGGTGTCTGAAGGTCCCCAATATCTTTATTTATGAGGTCCACGATGATCCTTTCCATAGCTTTGCAGACCAAGCTAGTCAGGCTTATGGGGCAATAGTTTCCAGGATCCGTTGAGGCACCACCTTTGTGGAGAGGGACCACTGTTGCTGTACGCCACTCTTTGGGTACATATCCTGTAGTAAGGCTGAGATTGAACAGTAGTTTTATGTTTGGGTTTAGCTTTTCTTGGAGTTCATACTTCAGCGTCACTGCTTGACAGAGGCACAGCAAAATGATAGGCATAGTTTTTATTCAAACTAAAGGGGTGGCGAAAGCCACATAACTATGGGCTAGGCTTATAAATGCCCTTGGGCAGATAGCCTAGTATGAACCTATGTCAGACGCAGCCTGGGACACCATCTGGTCCCATTGATGCTGTGTTTTTTGCTTTGGAGAGGGCAGCTCTTACCTGAGCATCTGAGATGTCAGGGGGGCAGCACTCTGCTGGGATAGATATTTGCCCTTTTGGTGGGGATGGGGGGGAGAAGTTTGCGCTGAACCTGTCAGCTAGGATGTTGGCAATGTCTGTGGGTTTGGTGTATTTTTTGTCATTTTGGACTAATTCTGAGCATATCTGGGAATTCCCACCCAGGTTCCTAACATAACTAATGAAAGCCTTGTGGTTATCATTAGTGTCCTGTGCAATTTTTCTCTCGAAGCTGGCCTTAGACGATTTTATGAGTGCCCGTAGTTTTTTGCTAATACTGATCAGAGATGCCTTCCCTTTTTGGGATTTTGCTCTATCATGTAGTAGCTTCCTCCTCCTTCTATTGTATAGTTTGTTTATGGCTGGGGTCCACCAGACAGGACGTCTGCCTTTGGAGGATTGGGTCTTGGTTTTATTTGGGATTGCATGATCCATGCATTCCTGAAGGTGTTCATAGAATGCGTTTATAAAGGATTCTGTGGTCTTGGCCGTATTTTCCACAGGCCCGGGGGCTTTGAGGGATTCCACCTCAGTTTTGAGGAGTGTGAAATTTGCTTTAGCGAAGTTTTTCACTGTGGTTTTCAGGGCAGGGGGTGGAGTCAGGATGTGAATATCCAGTGAGATTAGTTTATGGTCTGATCTTACCAGTGAGGGATACACTTCTGGTCTGGAGCATAGAGTCCCCATGTTGGTGACGATCAGGTCCAGTATGTTTTCCCCTCTTGTGGGAGTGGTAACAAGTTGATCCATAGCATTTGAGTTTATAAATTCTAGGAACCTTTGGGCTAGGGTGTTGGAGCTAGAGTAATGCTCCCAGTCTATGTTTGGGTAGTTGAAGTTGCCCAATATAATGGTGTTTGGAGAGACCTTCATATTTTCCAGTGTTCTCAGGAAGGCTGAGTGGGGTTCCTGGGTTTGGGAGGGTGGTCTGTAGCAGGCTATAAACTGGAAGGCAGTTTTACCCACTGATAGTTGCACATGGATAGTCTCTGATGCTTCATGCTGTGCCACCAACCTGGAGGTGTGGGTATCTTTGACGAATATCGATACTCCCCCTCCTTTTCTGGTTCGGTCCAAGTTTTGGGGCCGAAAAATCATCATACATTAAGGCTATAAAAATCATTCCCTAAGCCCCCAAGTACAAACAAAACTAGACTCAGCAGAAATTAAACACCACAATACATGCCACCACATCCATAGCTGAGAGTCACCAGAAAAAAACAACTTCTCCCAAACCCAATACACATAAACCCCCTAGTAATTAAAATGTACAGTGATATGTGACACCATAGTCAGGTACGCACACTCTTCTCTCACAATAATAATATCCACTCTCACAAAAAGGAAATAGCTAATATCCTCACTGACAAATTTTATGCCAGCCACAGTTATAACTATTTCACTAATTTCACAGTCCTGGCTACCACCATGTAATTACTATGGAACAACTGCTCTCACTCCACTCAAAGGCTATAAATACCTTATCCATGGACATTGATAACATATTGGGTTGCCTGATTATCAGTACCAAATAAGGCATATCTGAACATCTTTTTAATCTCTTTAATATAAGTCTCTCCTCAGGTAATGCTCCCAAGCTTGAAAAGCAGCCATTGTAATATGCTACACAAAGGTGGTCTGATCATGGACCCTGGTAACTATAGACCCATTAGTCTCACTAGCCTCAAATGTCAATCTATGGAGTATGTTATCTCAGACCCCATTAATCTGAGCATCAAAAAATCTCTTAACCATGGACCCTCATCAATTTGGCTTTGTCAATGACATTTCCTGCCTCTTTAATTGTGTTACCAAAACAGTGAATACTATTTGTAAAGTACAGACAGCATACCAAGACCTTGCAAAGGCCTTATATACTATTGTCCATGTATGCATTACTGACAGAAGAATAAATGTGAATGTAAAGCCAAGTGCTGTACAGTGCATAGCTAACTGGTTGTCTGATAACCCACATGGTTGGAGTCATAAGTGCCACTTCTGAAACCAAAAAAAGTTACCAGTTTTGTACTGCAGGGCACAATGTTGAGCCGTCTCCTATTAGGTATCTATTTCTCAGACATTCAGGTGACCATTCCTGCCCTATAGTTATCAAAATTTGCAAATGACTGTAAATTGGGTGTTGTTATTGATTCCTCCACTGACTCAGTATTGTGTCACCTGGGTTAGATTACGTTTACAGTTGATGCGAGGATAATGGTCGTAAGTTAAATGTGAAATAATGTACTACAGTTTATTTTGGGGAATACATTTCCACATCATACCATATAGGTGACCCATCCCTCCAATCAGATACTGTCATAAGGGATCTAAGCACTGCTGTTGATAAAATCCTGGTCTTTTGACCATCATGTCTTTCCATCCATCTGGCTCCTGTCCTCATCACAGCACAACTACTGCTTTGCTGAATTTTGTTAATAATGTCAATGAACATAGTAATGCCAGTAGCCTAGTATCCACCATCTTCCTAGACTTAACATAAATAATTTGCAATTTCTACTAAACCCTAAAAAAAATCTAAATTACTGTTTTTTACCCCAAATCACATCTTTACTGAAACAGTCATCACTATAATCTTTGCCGAAAACATGATAGAAGAAGTAAACCATTCACAGGCACCTCGGCGTTTCGTAAAAATCTACTGCCAATCATTAGCGGACCGGAGTTCCAATGTGGCGACCCCTTACCGCAAAGCCGAAAGACAAACAACAACATATTTGGGGTTAATCCTATAGGAAGTCTATTGTATTAAATCTGAAACCTTTCCCTAATAGTCTAGATAATATGTAAATTTGAACTTACATATTTTCATATGTGATTCATATAATATTAAATACTGTTCCTCCTGCAGATGATATAATTATTTTTCTCTTAGGTCAAAAAGTAAAAGCAGAGGAATGTAGTGTATGCTTGCTGAAGATCCTAGGTGCATGTGTGCCTGTGCTCTTAGTAGGTGATGCCAGTTTACAGCAGCAGACCAGTGACATCCCAGGAACAACATTGATTCCTCACATTTATTTAAAGTACAATGTTTTTGTTGTGCAAACAAACACCATTTCTCATTCTACACAGCAAAAGAGAAATGCTTAGTAGAGCACTTTGTAGCCTGTGACTGTGGGCTATTGAATTATTTATTTTGTTTTTAACACGTTTTAAGTTCCTTCTCACAACAAACAAAGTACGATTCCTGCCATAGGATAACAAACATTTTTTTTTCTGTCTTTCCATCTCTTTCGTTGAACCATGACCTCGGCCTTCTAGTAAATTGCATATTTTTCTCTACCGTTATCTTTCCTCCCCAGGGCTGCACTGAGTGAAATGAAAACCTGCCACTTCACTCCACTTGCATAGGAAAAGTAAAGCCGTGACCAACGCTTGTAAAGGATGCACAAACTCCTTTAAATAGAAAGTGGAACTGAGCAATAACCCAAATGTAACTCAGCAATGTTTAGTTAGGAGAATACTTCGAATTAGTATGAACATTGACTCTAGGTGATGGGACACTGTTGATGGGACACTAGACTCCATGTACAAAATGGGGAAAAGGAGAGTGATGCTGTTACCGTTTCTACGTTTGTCCACCTCAAGAATTGAACTGGTGAACCGGTTTTATTAAAAACAACATATGCGTTGGTAAAAGTTCCCAGTTTATTAGCTGCGCCTGCAACACATACGCTCTTAGGGAGCAAAGATGTAATCCACGCACTGACAAATGTTACCCTTTTTTAAGGTAGTTGCTGCATATCGTAAACACACACACACACACACACACACACACACACACACACACACTTTATTTCTTCTGATGATGAGGTTGCTTAGTGGCGGAAACTGCTTTGACGCTTCATTTGATTATCTGCTTGAGCTAAAATTACCGAAAGTGATTGAACACCTGAAAAAAAAACGCTCTACTATAGCATGTTCCTTGTCGCTGCATATACCTCACTCAGTTGACTTTCAAATGCAAGGTTTTAAACAGGACTGCTGAAAACTCTGTCCACACACTACGCATCTGCATGTGTCTTATTGAAAATACAGTGAGAAATTAACATTGCTCTCAACCAATCAGGGACAAATCTCAACAGAATCAGGGACAAATCTAGAAATAATCAGGGACAATTTTAAAACGTTATTAATATTAGCTTGAGACATTGAGATAGCAAGAGAATGTGAATCAATATACATTTTCTGAAGTAAAAGAAATCTATAATTGTAATGATTTTCATTATTTATTAAGTGTAATTCACATATTTTTCTCCAAAAGTCACCAGTTTTAGGAGGGATTAATAAAGAGTTAAAATGTGCGTCTAAATCAAGGACACTCGAGTGGTATGGAGGCACATAAAGACAGGATCTTATGAGTTTCAGAATACCAACGTGTGCTAGAATTAAAGTGTTCCTGGAAATACCAGGTGCTCTTAAACAGAATATACTGCGCTACTGCCAACTGCTGAGTAATATGTTTACATAGGCGTGTGATAATCAGATTAGCTCCATGCAGCTGCACACTTACCAGACAAGGTATTGCAGAAAAAGGCTGTTCTCCAAATAACCTGTTCAAAATGTCATACCTCTCAACCACTTAGTGCAAGAAATCTGGACAAACCTTGACAAAATGGGGGACAAAGGCCCAAAAATAGGGAACATTTTAAATATTGCTCTTATAAATTTAGAAAGTTGCTAGAATAACAGAGTTTGTGTTAACATTCATTTTCTGAAGGGTTTGAAGTCTGAAACTCAAGTGTGTCATTATTTGGTGATTTCAATCCTCAGATCATCCCAGTGATTTGCCAGAAAGCCACAAATTTTATAAGGAACAGTCCACTAAAAATATGAGGCAAAAATCTGGACATTCTAAGAAAATCTAGTCAGTTCGGATGTATGGAAATGCCACATGGAATAGCAGGCTTTCGAAAACACAAGTACTGTTTGTAAATGAGAGTCATCTCAATCTCGTTTTAATTATATTTATTTAAACCACATTTTGCGTAGAAGGGTTACTAAGAATCAAAACTAATACCCCTCTTTCCGCTTTATCCTGAGCTGCGCATCCCCAAAGCATAGTTCGTTATGAACAGACTCAGAAAAAACTCAGATTTACTGCTCTTGTGAAAATCCAGCCTCACTCATTACACCTGCTAACACTCGAACTGTCCAGAATTTTACAGAATGTCCAATTTTTTGCCTCACATTTTCGATCGTTAGTCGTAAACGCGAGGTTTTCTGGCAAATCAGCAAGGACTGGATTCAACTAAATAACGAAATCATAGCTCTCAACCTTCCATCTCCATAATGAAGAACATTCACATTCATAATGTGGAACAAATGGGCAAAATGTGGAACACATACTAATGGCTTACAAACAACTTCAAATAGGAAGGTCATAGTATGGTTAACATATGCTGGTTTCACTTATAAAGATGACCCTTTAATGAATTAATATGATTAAATGTGTGACATACTCTTTCAATCTGGAACTTTGAGGAACATGAAGTTTTTAAGACCCCAAATGAGGTACGTTCCTCGTAATGAGGTACACTTGAGAGGTATGAATGAGATACATCTGAGTTTCGGACTTCATAACCTACAGAAAATGTACGTTAATGCAAAATCTATTGTTCTGTCAACTTTGAAAGCTTATAAGAGCCGTATTTAAAATCTGTTTCCGATTTTCATCTGTCTTCTATTTTGCCACCCCCCCCCCCCCCCCCATTAGGTTTTAATTTTACTTTGTCCTGGACTGTTGCATTAGGAGATAGGAGAGGTATTTTTTTATTAACTTGCATATGTTGGACAAGCAAAAAAAAAAATACACCAGTTAAATCGTCCTCAGCACATTCTATAAAGTTGCAATGCAATTGCAACTACTGACGTTTTTTTAAAGACAGCATAAATACATTTCTGTAGCAGATAGTGCCTAGCACTGGTAAAAAAGATCTAGTCAAGCGTGTTTCCGCTGCTGTATCATTTGATAGCAGCTCTGGTGAATCAGAAACAAGCCCTGCAAACTGCGCTCCTCCTGGCTGCTGCTAACATCTGTAAACTGGTTAAAAAGGCAGAACTTCGCAGTTTCTTATACGTTGGGGTACTAACGTCCAAAATAATGTTTAATTAAGTTATTTGGTTTATTTTTCACAAGGAATCCTGACTGTCATATGACATGTTTCCCGGCTTTTGAGATTTACAAGATAAAGTCTGACAGAGCTGTCTTTAAATTTACTCTACTTGCTGAGAAATCGGTTGACATACGCTACACAACTTCACTGACTTTTCCAGCAGCCACAGCAAACCTGCTGACATTGACATTGTACCCAAATTCGAAGCTTACGTGGAGTGGTGACAGCCTCTGCTGCACAGCTTTCTGGAACTTGTAGTTTTTCCTAATAGCTGACTACAATCAGCAGTGGATACTCTAAAACTACAAGTCCCAGGTGGAGATGCTCTGACAGGGTATGCTGAGTAGGGAGTTCACTGCGGCTGGCACTGCGAGTTGGACACTAATAACATTATTTCGTTTCTCATTATTTTCTGTCATATGTGGGACAGTAACGGTGACAGCCTGAAAATGCAGTCAGAATCCGGAATAGTTGCAGATTTTGAGGTTGGGGAAGAATTCCACGAAGAACCGAAAACATACTATGAGCTGAAAAGTCAACCTTTAAAAAACAGGTTAGTGCGTAATGACATTAGAATATGTTTTGTAAAACTGTGCGTGGTGGCTCTGAAGTGCGACTAACTTAATATTTCGTTCCATTTGCCCATCTAATGCGGTATAAAGTTTTAAAGCATATTTCATTTATTGTGCACTCTCTGTGGTTTATTTGAAAGTCAGTCTTCTTGTATACGTGTTAAATCAAGTGTGAAATGTTTAGCTGATATTGCAACTAGGCACTTACTTATATATAGTTAGCTTCCAAACTTTGTTAGTTTGTGCTTGTTTCAAACGGTGGGATGTGTTCGTCCTTATTAGAATAAAAAGTGATGTATCATAAAATAAATACGGTAATTCAAATCCTGGTGTATAATATGGGCTGGTGGCTGCAACCTGCTTACCTGTCAGTGTCAATATTTGTTATGTCACATACTCTTGCTGGATTGTAGCCTCTCGGTATTTTTGGCATCGGCATGCGCTAACGACTTTTACAAGTGGCGTTGAGGACTGTTTTTTTTTTTACATGCGGAAACTGTAAACAATTGGGTTTTATATGAAAGAAATAGTTGCATTTCATTTTCAAGATGCCAACGGTACTATTTAATGGCAACAATAATACTAGTAATGAAAAGCTTGTCTGCTAAGGTAAAGAACAAATTGCATAGATCTCATATATTTTATAACACATATGGTTGTTATAACCAGTTTTATTTGCACTTAGCGATGTTTTTTTTCCAGGCAGCAGTTTTATTAGCATGGAATTCTGTCCAGATTGCTGATATTTTGACGGCTCCTTTCCGTATCACATTATTTTACTTTCTTCTTGGACGGGGTCGGGGTGTCTGTTTAGAGTATCCAATCCACCCACTGCATGTATTTGGAAAGGAGGAGGAAACCCAAAGGAACACAAAGAGGACATGCAAAATTCACACAGAAGGCAGTCCAGCCCAGTATCAAACCAGGTAATTCTTACTGTGAGGCAGCAACACCATCTGCTGCGCCACTATGTTGCCCCCTTCTCAAGCGAAATGTTGACCAAAAAAAAAATAGAAGTAATATTGTTTTCGGTATCAGTTTAATCGTATGGCGTGTTTAATTTACTGAAGTGGGCCACTTGGTTTGGATTATTCCTGAGTTGAGGCTGATACTAACTTCTTCTTCTTCCGGCTTTTCCCGGTTAGGGGTCGCCACAGCAGATCACCTGTCCACTCATGATTGGCAGTGGAGTTTTATGGTGTCGAGTTGCCAGCCCAACCTTCCACAGAAGGCACACACATGCACACACTCACACCTAGGGCCAATTTAGAGTATCCAGTCCACCTACAGCATGCCTTTGGGATGTAGGAAGAAACAGGAGCACCTGGAGGAAACCCACGCGACCACAGGGAGAACATGCAGACTCAGCACAAAAGGCACCCCAGCCGAGAATCGAACTGGAGAACCTCTTGCTGTGAGGCGGCAACCCTAACCGCTGCACCACTGTGGCCACCCTTGAGCCTGATACTAACATAATTCCTAATTTTTTTTTTTAATCCCAGAGGTGAATGGGTATGGTTCTAAGCCAGTGATACTAGCTGCATTGACCACATACTTCTCAACCTCTCGGTGCAAACAAATCTGGACAGAGACAGAAATAATGGGGGGACAAAGGCCTCAGAAAAGCGATACATTTAAAATATTGCTCCTATAAACTTAGAAAGTTGCTAGAATAACATGTTTTGAATTGTCATGTATTTTCTGAAGGATGTGAAGTCTGGAATTCAACTGTATGTCATTATTTAATAACTTCAGTCCTCAATGATTTGCCAGAAAACCACAAATATTATTTGGAACAGACCAAACATATGAGGCAAAAACCTGGACATTCTGCGAAAATGTGGACATTTGAGAGGTATGATTGACTATACTTCTCAACCTGCAGACATGGAAGATTAGAACATAGGCCCTTTAAAATAGGAACATCTAGCTAAAATTCTAGATATCTAATTAGCATAAAATTTAAATTCCTGCTTGAAGAAGGAATTCGGGATGTTACTCAGAAACACAGATAGTGAGAAAATAATAGACAAATGTAAGCACTTTCAGCAAGATCTGTAGGCTTTAATATTGCAAATTTCTACAACACAAAGCCATTTATTTATTTATTTTCGTTAAAAAATGGAATTGCATGATGTGTGTCCTCTTTCTTTAAATTGTTTCCACCTTTATGTTGGCCATGTACCATAGCTTCCTTTATACAAAGCAGCTTCAAAAATCACCTGTGATGAGGGATTCAGAAAATTGTGTGAAGGGGTAAATCAAGCCTGAAAATATGTACATACCTGCAAAAATTGGGGTATCCCAAATTAGTCCTGAAAACAGAAGTACTTCCCCAGAATAGAGAGAGTTGGGGGCCAGTAGGGCTGGTCTTTGGTTAACTGGTGTCCTTGGCAAAAGGGGCTCCACAGCGCCTCCCCTACCACCACCTGGTGCCCCTGTGTGGTCTACCTACACCATCCAGATTACTTTTTTCTTTCTTTTTCTCACAGTCTGTCTTACTCTTCATTTTTTTCCTGTATTCATTCAACATATTTGAAAGAAATATTTTGTTTACTACAAAAAATAAACAAATAAATATTGGAAAAATGCCCCTGCTTGACTGGTGCCCTAGGCGGCCGTTAGTTGGCCTATGCCTAAGGCTGGCTATGGGGGCCAGTGACCAGGATTCATGAATGTCTTATATCAATCTCAGTGGGTTCATAATGACTGGTTAATGTGATATGTTCATAGTTTTCTTCTGAAGATGATGATTGACCTGTTTGACTCTTGGAGGCAATGGAAGACAGGGAGCAGTGGTAGCCATACTCTAACATAGATAAAAGTGTGGGCAGCCCAGTTGGTCCCTGGAGTGGAAGGAAAGTTATTGGAGGGCTAAGTAGACGACAGAGAGGGTCCACAAACATCAGATAGAATATCTGGGGAGGGATGCCATGCACAGTCAACTCACAAAGGCTGTGTGGTTTGACATTTGCCTCTCAGCACCATTCTGTTGACATTGCTGTGCTAAATCCGTGCCTGATCTGCACATGTTCACAGAGCTTTTATGTTGTGAATACCATTATGCATCCTTGGTAGGATGCAAATGCTGCATAAGCAGCTTGTTTTACAAGCTATTCAGTTACACATGGTTTAACAGGATGATTCTTCAGAGAGAAACAATATACTTTGTCCACCATAGTAAGGGCTATTCTGCATTGGACATGAACAGTTTTAATGCATTTGTGGTTTGTTACACAGAATGACTTCTGGTGTTTTTCTTTTGCATGTAGCAAAGGCTTTGGTAATGCCCTGAGGAACCTCTGCACAAATCTTAGCTACAAATATTTAATTAGAGTTTTGGTAAACAGAGACTTGTAGTGCATATGGAAAAGTGCATTCAGCCTGTGTTGATGCATAATTGAGATTAATGTATAAATTACATTTACTGAATTTAGAAACTCAGAAAAGGGGGCTTATTTATTATTTGTATTAATGGTGGAGAGTGTGATCAAACAGAACCAGTTTTATTTTTTTTTTCAAATCTCTCTAAAAGTACAATTTAATATTGTGGATGTCATATAGTTTCTTCAATATTTCCAGATAACTCAAGTAACTGTCTTTGTGCCTGATGTATGTGACATGCTAATTAATGAGGATAAGAAATCATCAAGACTGTCATAACATTTATATGGTTAAACATATGCATATTTTTATAGCAATTCAGGATTAAAGGACAGTGAGCTCAATCATTAGCGGTATGGCCTTGAAATGTGCTATTTTAAAAATCTCTATTAAATGTGGTCATTATTTAGGGAAATGTCAGAATTTTCCAACTTCATTGGTAGTCAGCATGCTAAGGCTTCTTTTATCTTCATTATTAGTATTTTGAGGAGACTAATCTGTAAAACCTTTGAGCAACAGAGCTAACGATCCATACTTTTTATTATTGCACATTAAACAAAGCATGTAACTAGGTGCTACAGATAAATTAAGAATTAAAGTTGAATTAAATTTTGTGTATGTTTTTGGGAACTTCTTTCCATATTGATAGGTATCTAGATAGATATGTACTGATAGATCTATAAATAAATAAACAAATTATGTTACCAGATCTATTTTATTGTATTGCACACTGTATTTTCCTAAAAATATCGATTGTATATATTGTTTCTCTGTAACTGTTCATTGGAGATTTTCTCTCCAGGCCTCCACTGAAAACAGGCTCTTCGTGGCCCAGTGGACTTCCCTGATTATCAAACAGAAATAAATTAAATACATAAATAAATAAATTAGAACTGCAGACCACTGTTTATAACACTTAGTGTTTGATGAAAATTCTGCCACTGCATTTTCCTACTTATGAAATAAATCAGTAAATAGACACACACAACAACTCTGCAACAACAGGAGATGTAAAAAGCAAGCCGGTCACACCAGGTACTTAGCATATTTCCAGTTTATTCACAACTCTTTTGTCTTATTTAATTTCAGACTTCATTAGAATGAAATCATTGTACAAAAACACACACAATATATACCCATTTCTCCACCCATTTCTTAATTAATTCACCACCAGTTCAACCCATCTATTTTAAATACAAGTAATTTACAACACAGCTTAAAAAACTAATATAATATAATAATCCACTACAAAATCACAAAAAGTTTTAATTATTATGCATAATTTCATAAAAACTCATAAAAAATATGCTGCTCTCAATTTTAAATAAGAACTTAATGATACCCTTCTACCTTTTCATCAGAGTTAAGCTTTATTTGCCATTTTAACTCTTTGAATTCAAGGAATTCATCACTTGGCCCACCCCAGTTCTTAAATCTACATGATCTATGGCACAAAATTTAAAGACATGTGTTGGGTTCTCTTTAATGTGTCTGTATAGGGCATTATTTTCATTATGATGCTTAATTTCATAAATGTGTTCATAAATCCAAGCTCTAAATGCTCTCTTCGTTTTACCCACACAATAACTACCACATGCCTGACATAATGCAACATACACCACTCCTTTTAAATAACAAAAATATTTTTTGAGGGGTTTTATAATACTAAAGTTCACAATACTAATCCTGTCTTGATGAATGATATATTGACATTGCGCACATCTCCCACATTTAAAACATCCTCCATTTACCCTTCCAGCAGCATTACTCTCCAACATGCCCTTAAATGAAGCCTCCTTTTTGTATGTTTTTTTCTCCTAACAAGGGTAATAATTCAAAGTCAGTTCTAAATATTCTCCAGTATTTTTAACAATGTCACAAATATAATAGTAATAAATATTTTAGGGTAACACCAGGGCTCTGCCATAACTCTCATTGTTCCCTTGCCCAGCTGCTTGCAAGGTAATAATACTGTTGTCCAACAGCACATTATAAACCCCTTCATTCCGTTCCCTCTGCACTTCACACATTATGTTAACCAACATCTCCTTAGGGTAATCCCTCCTAGTTAACATTCTTTCCAAAACCTCACATTCCTGAAGAAAGTCCTCCACTGTAGAGACCATTCTGGCTAATCTTACAAATTGGCCTTTAACCAGGGCTCTCTTTTGATGTGTAGGGTGCCAGCTATTATAGTGCAGTAAGGAATTAAAATAAGTGGGCTTCCTATACAGGTGTGATATGAAGACCTTGTTATTATAGGCCTTTTTAATGGTGACATCTAGGTAATGAAGTGCATCACTATCCTTACACATAGTAAATCTCAGAAAATGTGTAGTTTCATTAATGTATTGGAAACATTCTTTCAATCTGTCCTCACTATCTTTCCAAAATAGCACCACATAATCTAAAAATCGACCATAAAGCGCCCAACAATCTTTGAAAGGTGAATTAAAGACACAAAGATATTTCCACTGGGCTAGCACTGTATTAGCGAAGACAGGGGCACAACATGCACCCATGGCTACCCCCTGCCTCTGCTTAAATAGATGCCCCTCAAAGCTCACAAATTTGTTCTATAACACAAGTTCTATGCAAGCCCTTAGGGTTGAGACAGTATTATGGTCCATGTTTGCATTTCTAACTATATACTTACAAACCCAGTCAATCCCCTGTTCATGTGGGATGACCGAGAACAGGTCACAGATGTCTATAGTTACCATTAATAAATTATCATCATACATTTCTTGTCTTACTTTCCCTCGAAAGTCCCAAGAATCTCTCAGCAAGGTCGTTCTATTTTCTAACACGTTTAACTTTAAAGTCCACATATTTAGCTATATTCAATGTTTTTGATGCTTTTGCATGCACTATTGGGCATAGAGGGTGGTTGGTGATGGATTTATGAATTTTTGGGATCCCAAAAATCGTTGGTATCCTTGGATGTGGTGTCTCCAAAAATTCATGTTCCTCTATAGTTATCTGCCCATTTAACAATAACTCAAACAAGTGTTAAGTGCACATTTCTGTAAGCAATATTCAGTTCATTACGAGAGACTTCTGTATAAGTTTCACTGTATAAAAGTTCAAACATCCTACTAATATAATCATTAATATCCATTATCACCAGCCTCCTTCCCTTGTCTGCTTTCATGATTCCTATGTCCTTATTAGCTAATATTTCTTCAAATAGCTTTACCTCACTAGGTGTTAAATTCCCTATTTTATTACGATCCAGTCCAAACCTAAGGTCACGAATTTCCTTAACACAGTGTTTCAAATAAACTGACCATAAGATGTTGGGGGGGGGATGAAAGGACTAGGTCTTTTTAATTGCATCAATGGCCCCCTAGTATTGTCTCCATTTTGAAACTGTATTGCCAGATTCAACTTCCTACTGAATGCTTCCTATGGAGTTGGTATATTTAAGTAGGGGGGGTGTGGGGGGCGAAGCACCCCACTTAGAATAGTGTTTAGTGTGTTTTTTTTTGGGGAACAGCAGATTTTTTCCCTGGGAAAAAATTGCTTTTCTGGCTGTTCGCTCTTTTTTGTTTTCGTTCTTTTGTGGTCGATATAACAGCATTCGATCTTTTGATCGTTCACTGTTATAACATATACCCTTTTTTTTTTAAATGTAAGTCAGTAATGATTCCTTTGTTTAGAGAGAGTTCTTCATGTTTGCGCAACCATGGAGTTGTTAAATGTAACTGGGCACAGTCTTACCCCTTCTGCAAAAAACACTTGCTTTTGACTTTTTCTGGCAGGTTTGTATCCCGAGCAGTTGAATTCAGTGAGTTGAGTCCTCAGTGAGTTACACCTCAGCGATTATGTTAATATCCAAGTAGTTGCTTTAGTAGAGTGTTAACATAAACAGTGGCCAAGCATTTATTTATTTGTTTGCTTATTTATTTACAAATCGTTAACCAGATCAGCCTTCGTAGAAAAGTTCATAAAGTTTCAAACCAGTGTTAAGGTACAAGTAACAGCAACTCCAAGGTGTTCTGTGCCAATTATAACTTTTCCTTGAAAAATTCTAAATTAGTAACATTTTTAATTGCTTTAGGTAGTATATTCCTTAGTCAGGGAAGCAATGGAGTTATATGTTTGTCCCTCTTTTTTTGTTTTATTTAGTTCCGTATATATTCTAGTGGATAAACCACAGATTTTCCTTATAGGTTGTTGAGTGTAATAATTCATCACAACTTTTATTTCAGATGTGCATTCTTAAAAGCCAGGTACAACTTACAACGTGGCATTCGGTATCTGATACTGTATAAATTGCATCTCTTGTAACCTTTTCTTCTATGCACCATTATGGTTAGTTCCCCGTTTGTAGAAGGTGCCTGCGGAGAAGCATGTTGCCACTGATATGACTCTGAAAATACATTCAGTAAATTCCAAAAAGGAAAGCTTGTACAGTAATCACAACATTGAGAACACATGTTTGCAACAGAGCATTCAAGACAAGATTGATAGAATCAATAGATGGCATTGTGAAGAGCAGAAATACTAGTAGACAGTATTTACATATATATATATATATATATATATATATATATATATATATATATATAAAACGCTTTATATTTGGTGGAATATAAGGTGTAACATCCCAGCTGTAAATATATGTTTGCACCATTAGTCATAGGCATAGAAAGATTACCACTGAATATGTGAATTACATTAGTAGACTATGGTTTGCAAATAAATTACATGGAGTGACAGATCTGACTATTCCTCATTGGATTTCCTGTGAAGAGTAACTTTGCGCTTTTGTACAGGTTGGCAGTGTTATGCACACTTTCTTGCTGTAAATTGTAGAAAATACACAGTGGTCATAATCATTACTGAACAATAAGCATTGCATATGAGTGCATGTCTTTTAGCGTTTATTATTGTTAATGAGCTAGTCTGTTTTAAACTGTGTTATGAGTTATGGCTGATATGCTTTGTATAGTGTTGACCTCAACAGTCACTTTGTACCAGGTGCCAGGTAGTGTATGCCTCAAAGCACTGCATCTTAACTTTAAAGCAGTGTTTTGGAACTTTGCACCTGAATAGCTGGTGTCATTTGAGCAAGTGGGCCAGATATTGATATGTCTTTTTTTTGTTTAGAAGTTTGCAAACAAAGACATTTGATAATATGTTCATTTGTTGGCTGTATTCATAGGTGTTTCAAGGGTATGATGGTCTAATGACTGCATACACCTTGGCAGCACCCACTGAAAGGATTAACTTCATTTCTCAAGGAGAGAGAGGCCAGCTAGTCCCAGAATAAATATGAGATCAGCTAGTTGTCTAGATTTATTTTGAAGGAAGATATTGAATCATATTGTTTAATCTGCAGAGGAAGTTGATTTCGAGTAGGGGGA
Organism: Protopterus annectens; assembly: GCF_019279795.1. NCBI lineage: Eukaryota > Metazoa > Chordata > Ceratodontiformes > Protopteridae > Protopterus > Protopterus annectens. The sequence goes on along the minus strand of NC_056739.1, from coordinate 1,280,590,350 downwards.
GGTGCTAGGTGATGAATATGTCTCTCTATCGTATTCTTTTAATCTGATGATGAAAGTTCAGGTCTCTCATTCTAGTGATAGCTGCGCTGTTTGATTTTATGAGGTATCAGAGTTCACGGACCACTACAGCTCTAAAGGTGCAGTAAGCACCATCCCAGTTTGGCACTGGCACTTCAGAGTGGTGTGTCTGAGGAGATATTTCAGTTATACATATGACAAATCTTTTGTTCAGTTTTCTGCACATTGTGGAGTACATTTTCAGACACATTTTGTTATTAAACTACAGTATAGGTTTATAGGTAAGTACTAGGCTAGCTGCCCTTGGGGGGCATTTTAAGCCTAGCCAGTTTCCCTTTTTGTGCTCTAACCTATCATATTGGGTAAGAGACTGGCCTTACTCATCCCACGGTTGATAGTTATATATTATCCCTAATGAGAATAACTGTGATATGCCATAGATATTTGAGGGGACCCATGCCTGTGATAAAGCATTTAGAAGCTGCCTCTGTCCATTAGTAGTATAGGGCAGTCCTGGGGTAAATTTTCTGTTTCCCATTAATAGATGCATGCTTTATTTGAATTTGGACAGGGATAAACTTTGTTTTATGTGGATGGGGAGTCTGTTCCAGAGCAGAGGTATCCTCTGCGAGATATACCTATTCATCCAAATTGTTCTGTTGACGTTGCGGAAGAGGTTTAGATCCCTAGACAGAGTATTTCTGATGCTATTTGACTTGCTGATATGCATTATATCTCTCAGCAGTGAGTCAGAGGATGCCTTGTATGCTAGACACAGGTCACAACTTAGCCATCTGTAGACTACCAAGGTTAGTGACAAGGCTTTCAGTCAGTCGATGTAGGACTTCTTGTTTAGGCCTTGTATCCTTTTAGTAAGGTATGTTTGTGAACATTCCAGTTGTTGCTTGTCTGGATAGATACATGCCAAAGGGGGCATTATACTCAATGATTGGCCTAATGGGGGCTGAGTAAATGGGGAGAATGACATCCCTAGATTTAGACACAGTTCATTTCTTTCAAAGCTGTGCAGTATAGAAGGGCTTTCTTACAACTTTGGACACGTAGGTCAAAAGTTAGGTCATAGTTCACATAAGTTCCAAAATCCTGAACAGCTGGGTCAACTGTTAGGGGTATATTGTTAATGTGGTAGTTCCCTGGGGTAGATGACTTCCCAAGGGATACAATAATGTTTTTTTTGGCATTTAGTTTCAGTCCATTGTCATTTATGTTTATGTATGTGTACAGACTTCTTAAAGAAAAATGTTGGACACTAACTAAATTTATGTTTGAATATTGCTTTTATAATCACAGTCTGGCACAAAATTTGCTAGAATGCTATTTATTGTTTAAGCATAAGAGATGAAATTATGAAAGTGTACATAAAACAGTTATCAGGTTTTAGATCAGATGTTTACAAGGTTGAAATCTAGTCGTCTTCATACTGAAATTGCTAATGCCCAGTAGTGGCAGTGTTTTTTCAGAATTTTCTGTGTAACATACTTGTTAATAAACAGTGTAACGAAATAATTTATTCTGTATTTTTTGGACTTTGATTTCATTTTTAATGGCATAATTTCCTTACTATATTCTGTTTAGTCTTTTTCTTATTTATATTAGATTTTTATTGGGTCATAGCCAAAAGTAGTCCTCTTTGTTACCAGACTGAAATAAACATATAAATTAACTGGGGAATGTGCATTTCTTATTGATTTTATTCCAAAAATAGGTCAATTGCTAGTGATACAATTCCTTGTTTTCTTTTCTGTGAAGTTCATGTCCATCACTTAACTAAAGTTGTTGGGTAAGATTTACTGTCTCCTTCGCCAAACCTTTTATTCTGCATTGCTTGCTGATTTTAACCCTTGCCATTTTTCTGGAACATTCTGCTAACGTAGTTGGGGTTATAAGTGACTGCCCCTCCCCCTCCCATTTACGTACTTTAATGCAGTCAAGTTAGTGGAACGCTCTTCATATTTTGCTTTTTTATGATGTAATTGGAGTCATGAATAACAAACATCTTACCTCTACACTCAGCAGGAACACATTCTCCTATATCATTCTTTTCACATTTTTGATGATTGATACATGTCTTAGATGGAGGCTGTGGTTTCAAAGGTTCAGAATATCATCTTCCACCTGGATACATGGAAAGTTCCCGGTATCATGACCACAAACTCACTGTATTGGCTGTCCATGAACCTTCAGCAGATTCCTGTCACAGGATATAAGGAAGTACGCTCTGAAGAATATAGGATACAGAAAATAATTTTCCTTTGTTGTTTTCATGTTTTTCTCCCAAAATGCCTGACTGGGAAACACCAGCAAAACAAATAAGATGCCAGTACCTTGACCTTCATAACATAAACTTGATTTTACTGGGGTAAAAGAGCCTCATTTGTCTGGTAATTAAAATGAGTCAGGTATACCAGTGGGATGGATAGAGTCTTATGAAACCACAGTATGATGAAGTACAGGTTCAAGGTTGAGGTTGAAATTCCCCTGCCCTGAAATACAGCAGTCTTTGGTATGTTTTCGGGAGCCCTTAAGACTTCCCTGCCATTTTCTGAAGATAGTTAATTTAATTACATTTAGGGCCATAAAAATTAATTAGAATCAGTGGACCATTCTGAGTCAGAAACTGAGTTGCACCCATCTACCACTATCGTCTCTCTGAACAGATTATCATCTTGGCATCAGTGATTCTTCCTCATAATCAATGATTCTTGCTCACAATCAACTTGTAAGGAATTATCACAACAAAGTTATATGTACTCTGCATTACCTGCTAGGGTCTATGTCAATTCTTCAAACGCTTAAAATTTCGAACGTTACATGGTCGAGACCAAACGTTCGAAATTTCAAGTGTTTGAAGATTGACTTTCAGTGGCGCCGTACGGTGCAGATCGGGAGAATTTTTCTTTTCTGCACTGAAGTGCGGTCTCAGAGTTGGTATATTTAAGTAGGGGGGTGTGAGGGGCACAGCCCCCCACATGGGGGGTGCAGGGGGGCTTGCCTACATTGTTAAGGTGTGTTTTTCTTTTTTTGTTTTGTTTTTATTTAATATTCAAACATCCAAATGTTGAACATTTGGTCTCGACCATGTAACGTTCGACATTTTGGATGTTTGAATATTTAACATAGACCCACCTGCGAGCATGAAAAAAAATTCAGCTAACCCTCTGTAATTTGCCTGGTAAATCTTTGAAATGGTAGCGTTTCTGGTCCACCATATAGGTGCATTAATTAGAGACAGCCCTGCAAGGCTAGAGAACTTACAATCACAGTCTATCTTGACTTTACTCTTTACTACCAAACAAAAGGAAATCCTGATTGCTGGGAGAAATTGTAGTCAGCAGGAGCCCAGAAAGAGGGAAGTAGAAACCCAGAAAGAGGGAACAATGTTTTTTCCCTCCAGAAAGAATAAGGTTTGCTATCCCACTGTAAATCAGTTTCTAGGTCATTAGTGTAACACATACTGGTGAGCTGAAGAAGAAAAGAGTTCTTATAAGCCCCTTCAGGTATTGGATTCCTGACCATCCAGTAGCCAACGCGCTGACCATGTTTACCTTGGACCAGGTAGGAATCACTAAGAGTGCTGAGTAAGTGTCCATAGTAATAACCCAAACATGACAATATTTGCAGATATAGGGCAGTGAGGGACTGTTGTTAAAATATGTATTCCAGGCCTGAATAGGCCAGTGTTACCTGCAAAAATATAAATGAAAATGCCATGATTAGCATTGCTGTAATATATAAGTAAGTATAATACAGGACTCATAGGCTGCACTAGGCCTCAGACTAACAGAAGACTGGAGCTAAGTGATTATCCCCATACTCCTTGAAGGCTCGAGCCATTGGCCTCCCCATTTCACATCAGGGAAAATAAGTCAATGCCTCAGAGCTAAAATATATCCCTATTATCTACTTCAGAAGGTTCAGATCCAAAAAATGGTTTCCTGAGAATGGATAATCAATGCCCTCTTTTACAATAGCTAGAAAGCCCTCCTTTTCAGAGAGGACTGAATACTCTGCAGAATAACTGACATAAGATTTTGCCATCTAGTTGGATGAGGAACTATACCCACAATGACTAGGACACAGATATGAAACCACATTTGTGATATTATCATAGTCAGGGTAACTACACTCAGCCCAGCAAAACTTAGGCTAAAGCTTACCAACTTTCCTTCTACTTTAAACTGCACAGTAGCAGGCTGTCTGCAGTTCTACCTGAACATTTATGACCTTGTCAGCATTTGTTAAATAGGTTCGTAGGTTGGTACTAGGATATTGGCCCTAGGGCCTACACAAGCCTAGCTATAACAATTCCCCTGGATATTTCTTCCCACAATATTTACTTCCCAGGACCCCTGTCTAGCATACCTCTCAACCTGGAAACATCAAAAATCTGGACAAGGCCCATGAAAAATAGGTACAAATCTGTACGCTGATTAACATCTAAGTTGCATACATAATCATGTAACCCCACCCACTCCAATGGGATTGTGGGATACCAACTTTTGATCGCAAACTGAAGAACAGACAACCAAAAAATAGGACCAGAGTCCCCCTGCAGCCATTCCAATGTCCCGTTACCTGGCTATTTCGCCCCTTTTACCATAAACACTAATGTATGCATACTGCTTTACGTCTGCAATGATTTGGATTTTATTTTTACATTTTACAGCACAACAATGCAGAAACACTAAAAGATATCATCTGGTAAACAAAACAATACTGTCTCACAATGAAAATAGGCTTGACATTAAAACTTCTTTGCCCTTGAAACTCACATTCATTGAAACAGCATTGAAACCCACACCACATCCAAAGAAAATCCATCTGGCCAGTGGTGGATAAAGATTACCTTTGGGCTGTTTTCAAATCATTGGCCCCTTGCACACAAGAAACATACATGTGTTCTTTTCTTTATACACCTTCCTGACTTTATTAAATTATATTCCTTGTATAATACAACACACATGTTAGACCGCATTTTAAATTTATTGTTTGAACATTTTACCAGTAATCTGTACTGTAGGCAATGAAACAAAACACATGAACCAATAATGACAAAACTGCCCAATTCAAAACTTTTCCATCATAAAAGTCTGCTTCCACACCCACACTATAAATAGAATGACAGTAGTGTAAGCCATAGGCATCTTGCACAGCGTCTCACACTTATTTTCAATTTCATTTTTTTGCGGGGAGGAGGACAAAAGGTCAAAAACTAGGGACACATTTTAAACATTGCTTGTATAATTTTGTAAAGTTGCTAGAATAAAATGTTATGTTACCATCATGCATTTCACTGGCAAGTTTTGAACCCAGGACCCTATGCACTACAGTCAGAACAACATACCACTATGCCAAATCAGCAGCTGCCTGAAAAATAGGAAGACTGAAACTTAATAGCCATCATTTAGTGAATTTATTTCTCACTTTTCAACATAACTCTTAACCTCAACCAAAAAACATGGACAAACAACAAAGCCAATAATGGGGGAATACAAATTCAGTTCTCACTTCTCACTCACCATATATCTGAACTGTTAGCACAAAAACAATAATGGGGGAATACAAATTGTGTTCTCACTTCTCAACATAGCTCTCAAATCACACAGAAATGGTGGTGGCTAGGGATAGTAGGCTCTTTTTACCCTGTACCAAAGGTACAGGGTTTGAGCCTGAATACCTCTAGCCACCAAGTGTATTATATAGGGGCATTTACACACACACACACACACACACACACACACACACACACCTTACTCTGAATAACGAGTGGTTCCAGCTTACCCTGAGTAGTTCACATTCCTCTGTTGTTGCTTCCTGCCATTAATCCCTGGTCTGCTCGCAAACTCGACCGTTTCAGCTTCCTGGCCTGCACACAAGTTCCTCTGCTGTTCCCCATTCCCGTCAGCTTACAATTCAGCCAGCCGGAAATGATGATGTGAGCTCCTTGAGCTCAATTCTGAATGGCTGGTTGCCTGACGGAGTTGATGTCATCGTGCACGTGATGATGTCAGCTCCGACACTGCGAAGATTAAAAAAAAAAAGCAAAAAAATCAGAAATTAAGGGGTGCCACTCGGGAATCGTGGCACCCCTTCATTTGGACCCCAAAACTCAGTAAAAACCAAGTAATTCGGAACGGTTGGGAGGTCTGCTGTCTAGCAGGGCAACTAACATGATCCCCGGTGTGAATTTCCTATCTCCCATCCAATCGCCAAGGTTCCTTTTGAAGATGGCCAAGGAGGTGCTCTGCTTGACATGTATGCGCAGTCTATTCCAGAGTATGGGGAGTCTCTGGGTCAGGAACCTATCACTCCAGCATGTTTTGTTCATTGTGACAAGGTTTAGATCCCTGGAGCATGTGGCTTTGAGGGATTGGGATTTCTTTAAGTGGAGCATGTCCAACAGCTCAGGGTTTGACATGGCCTTGTATGTTAAGCAGAGATCGCCTCTGAGTAGACGATATACCACAGAGTATAGCTGGAGTTTTTTTAGATGGTCAGCATAGGACATCTGCTTTAGGCATGTGATTCTTTTAGTGAGGTATTTCTGCGGCCTTTCCAGCTGTTGCAGATGTCTTGTGAGGTACATACCAAATGGGGCATTGTACTCTATAATGGGTCTAATGAGGGATGAGTACAGTGGGACAATGACCTCCTTTTTCTGGATGAAAAGCCCTTAGTGATGAGGTGTGCCACATAGAAGGATTTCCTGACTGTTGTGGCGCTGTGGATATCAAAGGTGAGACCACTGTCCACCTGTGTCCCTAAGTCTCTCATCACACTTTCGGTGTTTAGTGTACTGCCACCTATGTGGTAATTCATGGGTACATGGTTTTTCCCAAAGGGGATAACTATACATTTCTTGGCATGAAGCTTGAGCCCATGGCTTTGGCACCAAGCATCTGTTTCTGTAAGGACATTTTGTAGAATATCTACATCATTTGGGGATTCAATAATGGCTCCCAGTTTGCAGTCATCTGCAAACTTTGTTAGCCAGCATCCCTTAGTGTTGGCCTGTACTTCAGAGAAGTAGATGCCAAACAAGAGCGGTCCCAGGCCTGAACCCTGAGGTACTCCACTTGTCACTTGTCTGGAGCTGGATTTGGAGTCGGCTACTTTTACAGTCTGGGTTCTGTCAGTAAGCCAGTTGGCAACCCACCGAGTGACGTAGGGATTTATGCCCAGCTTAGTAAGTTTATCTATGATTCCAGAGTGGGGGATGGTGTTGAAGGCTTTGGTGAAATCCAGATAGGCAGTGTGGACCGTCTTACCCTCGTCCACAGCTCTGGAGACTGATTCAAAGAAGTCAGTCAGGTTCAGGAGACAAGATTGGCCCTTCATGAACCCAAACTGGGTGGGGTCCAGTGTTTGAAGGTTCCCATTGTCTTTGTTTATAAGTTCCATGATAATGTGTTCCATGCCCTTGCAGATAAAGCTCATCAGACTGATGGGACGGTAGTTCCCGGGATCCAAGGTGGATCTCCCTTGTGGAGTGGGATAACTGTAGCTGTGCGCCACTCAGTGGGCATGAAGCCTGAGGTGAGGCTATGATTAAACATGACACTTAGGTGAGGTGCCAGTTCATTTTGTAGTTCATGTAGTACACAGCCCTGGATGTCATCTGGTCCCATGGATGCTGTATTCTTAGCTTTGGAGAGTGTGGTTTCTACCTCTGTGGCCGTGATTACTGGAATGTGGCAATCTTTTGGTACTGAGATGGGCCCTTTAGGGTGTGAGAGGTGGGTGAAGTTGGCACTAAATCGATCTGCCAGGATATTGGCAATATCCTTGGGATCAGTATATTTAATGCCATTCTGTTGTAGCTCAGAGCAGATGTGAGCACTGCCATTTAGATTCTTGACATAACTGTAGAATGGCTTGTGGTCATCTTTGGAATCTTTGGCAATTTTATTTTTGTAAATAGCTTTGGAGGATTTTATGTGGGATCTCAGCTTCTTACTGAGGCTGGTAAGGGAGTTTTTTGCATCCTGGGATTTTCCTCTTTTCTGCAACAGTTTCTTCCTTCTGTTGTATAGTATGTTTATGGCAGGAGACCACCAGATTGGCTTCCTTTTTTTGGAAGAGAGCGTCTTGGTTCTATTTGCGATGACACGATTCATGCATGAGTGGATGTGCTTGTACAGTGCCTTAGTGTAGGATTCAGCAGTCGAACTTTCAGATCCTGTCTGTATGGGTGTCATGAAGTTTGTCACTTCTGATTTGAGTAGCTTGAAGTTGGCTTTGGAGAAGTTTTTTACAGAGGTTTCCATACTGGGGTGGGGTGGGGGTGGGATGTGGATGTCAAGGGTGATTTGCTTATGGTCAGACCTGACCAATGAGGGGGTGACCACTGATGTGGAACATCTATCTCCCATGTTGGTAATGACCAGGTCTAGAATATTGGAGCCCCTGGTGGGACAATGGATTAGTTGATCCAGGGTGTTGGAATTTATGAATTCCAAGAACCGTTGGGAAAAGATGTTGGTACCCGAGTAGTTTTCCCAGTTAATGGCAGGGTAGTTGAAATCACCCAGTATTAGGGTGTTTGGTTGTATCTTAATATTTTCCAGTATGTTTAGAAAGGTGTAGTGAGAATCTTGGGGCATGGTGGGGGATCTGTAGCAAGCTACAATTTGGATTGCAGTCTTACCTAGTGTTAGTTGCACCTGGAGACTTTCAGATGCATTGTGTTGGGCAACTAGCCTGGAGGTGTGAATATCTTTGGTGAATATGGACACTCCTCCACCTTTAATGTTTCGGTCTTGGTTTGGTGGCCAAAAAGTGTGGTAAGAGTTGTAGCCTGGTATTGCAGGGGTGCTCTCTGGAGCCTTGAACCAGGTCTCAGTTACTGCACAGATGTCAATGTCCTCCATTTTTAGGAGTGCCTCGAGAGAGTGAATTTTGAGGTTTAGACTTTTAGCATTGAGTAGCATTACCTTCAGATTTTGCATGCTTGTATCTGTTATGGTGGTGGTTTTGTCCTTTGAACCTTGCCTAAAAAAGGCACTATAGGGGTGGCAAGAGTTTTAGCCAGTAACCTGAATCCCAGGGGTGATAGGTGCAGACCATCTCTGGCAAAGCATCGTGGTTTGTCGATCATGTTTTCCCAGGCAGACAGATACTGGTTCCCCTTTGAATGACACCAGAAGCTTAGCCAATTGTTGAAGTCAATCATTTTGTCCTTATACTGTGGTATCATTCTGGGAGAAGGCAGGATGCTACTCAGGGCTAGGGTCATACCTGCCTGGGCCACATGATCTGAGAGCTCTTCCATTGTCTCTTTTCATGTAGTCCAGGGTGGTACGTCTCAAGTCATTCACTCCAACATGGACAATGACAGAGTCGTATTTGTACTCGTTGTGGAGTGACTTGAGTGCATGCGTTATGTGGCGGATCCTGGCACCTGACAGGCAGCTAACTGTAAATTTCTCCTTGTTCAGCCTGGTGAGTGTAACATCAGTGTGCCTGACTATAGAGTCACCTATGACTAAAGTGTTGGGTACATTGTCTTGCTTTAGGGGCTGTTGTTGGGTGGCACATTGGTGTTGTGAGCTATGTGTCACTTTGGTTGTGACTGGTGTTTGTTTGCATTTCATACTCTCTAGGTTGTGACTGGTGTTTGTTTGCATTTCATACTCTTTACTTTAGCTGGCTCCATGAAAATGATGCAACTCATTTTTGATTGCCTCACATAAGTGTGATCACAAATGAGTAAAGAAATTCCTGAACGTGTGACCAGCATATGGGAATAAAAAAACAACAAAAATGTTTTTGCAGGTGTACCTCCACTGTAGGGGTCTACACTCCTCACCTCCTTTACTGCTAATAAAAATCAACTGCAACATCACATCATCATGAAAGAAGAGGAAATTACTGATATACCAGCAATTCATTCTTCCATCAGAAAGGCAGCTGGTCACGGACTAGTGATCCGTAGTGTTTTTAATATAAGCCTGGCACTTGGCATAGTCATGTACCAACTGTCTCATTAGTGATACAAAATTCAGTCATCTCTCTCTGTTTCTCTCTGTCTTTCACTTTCAACCTTGGACTTCCAATTTGTTACTGGTCATTTCAGCTGTCCAATACGAATTGTATTTTTTAATTATTTTATTCAATTTTCTAGTTATTTTCTTAAAACTAGCACCGTCCTACCTTTATTTGTCTGGTGGTCTATATTCTGTATCAGTCCACCATCACTCATCTACTCATATCTTCTCCCTTAACTGCTAGAGGACTAACTGGATGCCCTGACTCATGGTGGTTGTCCTCCCTCATTGAGTACTGGTATTCTTCATTTTCAAATAAATCATACTTGTCATCCTGTCTTACATAGACTGTCACATCCTCTCCATCTTTTCCCTCCATAACATTCCTGAATAACATAGATCCCAGTACTTGATATCATATCCTGTCTTATGACTCACCAGTGTTTTACCAGCAGCAAAAATATCTACTATTTCCGAGTGCATTGTTACCTACATATTACAAACTCCTTGTTTTACTCCATAAAATTTGAGAACCATTGTTTGATGGACATCTGATTGCAAGCCCTCCACATAATGGCATGGTGGCACAATCTCAGAGACACACTTTTCCAGCCTATCTTTAAGTAATGCTTTTCCTTAAGAGGAAGTCTGCTATCATCATAGAGTTGATTTTTTGGCCAAACTCCTCATTCTTACTGATTCTCCTATTAGTATCTACCCTTTTCTTAGTACATGTACTTCTTTCTTCATCATGTGATTCTCCATTTCTCATATCCATAGAAGAATAACGTAATTACTGCAGCGCAGATGTCCCAGGTTTGATTAGTGGCCTGGGTGCCTGACAAAGTTGCAGGGTGAAAGCAAGAGAGAGGAGTGATGAGGCAGTGTTTTATCACCTACATTCGGTTGGACACACATGTCTAACGTACACTTTCCATGCAAGGCTCCCCAGCAGGAACCATAGATCATGTGTTGTAAGGGAGCAGGGTCTCCTGAGTGTTACATCACTCATGTAAATGGGTGGCAGCCTTAGAGTGGCTACTTGCAGTCTTTTCTCTTGAGTGTGTATAAGCAAGTATAGGGAGCAGTATGACAGAGCAAGGGAAAAAAGCTAGCTGTTTGGATGAAGGCTTCTCATAAATGGCTTTCACTCATAGGGAAGTAATGGGCCTACCACATCATTAGAGGGTAGATCGTCAGCAGGCAAACAATGGAAAGAAAAAAAAGCAGGAAGATTTTCTACAGTATTACATTCTTCCTTGTTAGATGTGCTATATATAAAGTGATTTATCAGTCTTACTATTAACGTGCCTAAACTCATACAGCTATCTTAGCCATTACTACTGTTCATGTCTGTAGTTTATGCTTCCTGGCTTAAATCAACCTTTTACCTTAAACTGCAGTTTGAAGCACTACCCTTCAGTTGTGGATATAGCTCACTTAAGCTTTTCTATGACTGGCCTTTATCTGTTTAGTTACCATTCAGTTGTTTGCTGAAATATCCCTTCATTACTAAGAAACCCAGAAGTATCCCATCACCCCAAGAAAACACATCTATATTTCCTGCTTTCGTTGAAATTAATCGAGGGTAGGACACTCCCTCAAAAATATCCCACCTTTCTCACTTCCTACTCCTCAGCAGCCCAATTTTTATTACTTGCCTACACCAGTTTGGGAAGGGGACCACTAATAAAGTAGAAGTGTCACTACATAAATAGCTCCCAGTAATGTCAGCTCTTTGTGAAACATGGCTGAAACTTGACATTCCTTTCCATTCTTAGATTAACAATGAATACCATACCTTCCCTCAAAATCAGACAGAACATATGACTAGAAGTGGTTTTACTGCATGCTAGGCATTTACTTCAAGCTTCCTGTGGATCTTTGGACTTTTGGAGGCTATAATACTGGCAACCTAATGTGGTCAGTCCAATTCAATGACCAGACTAGCCTGCACCTCACTGTTGTTTGTATCTACCCCCACCCCCAAAGTTGGCTTCTTTCTTTGAAAAAAAAATCAGACACTGCGATTGCAAACATAACTTTCTGCTAATGCAAGATCTTAACTGTCACTGGAAGATGTTACCTGCATCCTGTTTCAGTACTGAGCTTGCCAGGTATAATCGTGCACAAGTTGTAAAATTTTCATATTGGTCTGGACACCTGAATAAACAATTACTCCAGAGTGGATTGCATCTCCACTAATAGGGAAGAGGGCTGCAAAAAAGTACCAGTTCTCAGCCTTAGTAAGAAATTAGTGCCCCAGTATGACCACATGACCATGTAAATGGGAAGCACTTTGTTATGTCATTTTGAAAAAGTGTAATGCTCCCATTTAAGAATGCTTTTTCAAAAATAGTCATGCTGAAACATGAACTTTTTCTCAATGTCTTTCTTGCCACACAGCTTCACTTTGCCAGTGTTCTTTCCATTCTTTAAGTTTTCTACAGCCTTAGGTTCTGTCAGAAAAGTAACTGTTCTTTGCAGACCTAAGAACAGTGTTTTCTGTTACAGCAAGCCTTTTCAGTTTTAGGACCTTACTTTCAGAACTTGTTGCCACCAGACAGTACAGTCCCTAATCAGTCTGCTGTATGCAGACATTTTGGCCATTTCATATATAGCAGAGCTGAACTTGCGTGCTTCATTGTATGTAACTTCTGTAACCAAACTTTAATGATAGTTGTATCAATGCCGAATATCTAACTGATGTGCATGGGATGGATACCATAGGTAAGTTTATGTTAGCACCATATTCCATTGTTTGATTTTTCTGCATTTTTATTGTCTATTCTACAAATCTGTACTCCATTTGTTATATTCTAATATGTATATTTTAAAGTTGGAATTATTATTATTATTTTTTGTTTTTACATTTCTCTCTGCCTCATCGTCTCAGCCATGCTTGAAATGGATCCATTTTGGACCAAGTCATATGAACAGTTAAGCAATTCCAAAATATAAACTAAACACAAGGTCCACGGCAGCAGATATAGGACAGCAATGGATTGGTTCACTCAAAACATACTTTATTCACAATAAAACAAGAAAAAATTGAATAGCAGCAATTAATCAAGCTCTTTCGTCTGTGTTGTGAGCACAGCCCGAAAGCGCTCATCAAGTTTTGTACTAGAGCTATATTTTATGTTTTGTTTTTATTGTTTTTACTGAGCTGTTGGATTAAATATTTGTTTTCCAAGTGGTGGTAGCTGCTATTTTTCATTTGGTTTGACCATCACATTGCCACTGTGGTCAGAAAGTCTTTCTATGTGGCACATCTCATTACTAAGGGTTTTGCATCCAGGAAGAAAGAGGTCATTAGGCCAATCATCGAGTACAGTGCCCCATTTAGCATGTACCTCACTAACACCTGCAACAACTGGAGAGGCCACAAAAGTACCTCACAAAGAGGATCCTAGGCCTTAACCACTTGTCCTGTATGGACAGACTCAAAAAAACGCCAACTATACTCTGTCTCATATCGGCTACTTAGAGGTGATCTCTGCTTGACTTACCAAGTCATGTCTGACCCAGCTCTGTTAGAAATGCTACATCTAAAGAAATCCCACTCCCTCCACACCACATGCTCCAGAGACCTCAACCTCATTACCACAATCAACAGAACGTGCTGGAGGGACAGGTTCATAACACAGGGACTGCCCATGCTATGGAATAGACTTCCTATACATGTCAAACAGAGCACATCACTGGCCCTCTTCAAGAGAAATCTTGATGAGTGGATGGGAAATAGAAAATTCACCCCGGTGATCACTCCAGTGGCTCTACTTGACAGAGGCACTGGGAACAAAAGTCGGGTGGCACGATGCCAGGGTAATCCTATGGGCTAGGCTTGGAAAGGTTCCAGGGCCAATAGCCTAGTACACACCTATGAACCTAGTATGCATTCTAATGGTAATAGGGGTTTGTGTGCCTCTACTGGACAGTATGTAGCTGTCATAAAGTGTAGGAGTTCTAGATCAATAAGCTGCTGACCAGCTGGTGTCCATTTGCCTAGCCTGGGTAACCTGTGATAGCTCTGTTGAATGAAAGCTGGACATAAAACCAGTCATACTGCAAAACATAAAATAATGATTACTGCACTTAATAGAAGTTCACTGACAGGACATTCTTTGAATATGGATGATATGCTGGTAAGGAGGAGATTGGACATCCTGTGTATCCAAGAGACAAGGTGGAAGGGCAATGCAGGATCCAGAGTCTTCTCTTCAGGGTGAGGACAGATTAGACATGGTGTGGGAATTGTGGCAAGGAGAACCTTTTGAAGACAGTGCGGGATTTAATCAGAATTAGTGATCGATTCTTGGCATTCATCTGCAGTGTAAAGATGGGCCACATTCATAATCTCTGTCTGTACCCCACATCATGGTTGTGATGCATTCAGGCAGCAGTTACATTACTTACTAGAAAAAGCAGGAAAACATGAGTTTATGCTAATAATATGTGATCTGAATAGTCACCTTGGAACAGAGAGAACAGGATATGAGGACTAACTGGGTCCACATGGGTGGGACAATGGGAATAAAGGTGATGCCATTTTTAGACTTTGGTCTGGCAAATGGCACATTGATGACCGACATGGTTCAGCAAGAGAAACAGTCACAAGATTACATACAAACATGGCCAGCGTGCAACTTAGGTAGACTTCCTAGTGAAGAAAAGCCAGTGGGGTGGAATCAAAGATCGAAAAGCCATCCCCAGTGAAACAGTCATCCACATGGCATAAACCACTGGTGGCCACAATCAGCTGCAAGCAGTGGTCAGAGAAGGCTCTAAGGTTAACTGAGACTAGGCTGAAGACTTGGATGTTGACTGAAGTGAAAGAGCAAGATTTCGAGGAAGTATTGAAGACTATAGCACCTCAGGAAGAAGAAGAAGAGGAAATTGGTGGAGTTGAAAAAGAATGACAGTATCTCAGAGCAGCATGTGTGAACACTATAGAACAGATATATGTTTGAGCCACATATGGAAGTAAGGTACAGAAGTAAAGCTGGTGGTAGAGTGCAGTAGTCCAGGAAGTTATTAAAAGAAAGAAGAAGTGCAAGAAAAAGGGGAAGATAGAAAAGACAGATGAGACTGAAAAGGAATACCAGCTGGTTAACAAAAAGACCAAGAGAACAGTTGCAATAGCAACGAACATGGTACCAGCTTTTGGAAAGTGACTCAGCAAATGGCACTGAGAAATTCCATTAGGGTTCAAGGCAAAGACAGAAAAATAAAAAAAGATAGTTATCAGACTCCATTCATAAGAGATGTCAGAAATGACCTCCTCACCAGTAGGATCACATCAGAGGTTGATAGAAGGAATACTTTCAGCAGCTTCTGAATGAGGTCCAGCAGTTTCTGAATGAAGAAAACCATACAGAAGCTTTACTACCCAATATGAAATCGACATTGATAGAAGAAACAATGCAGACCCTAGAAGAAATAAGAACAGCACTAAGGAAAATGAAGTGATGAAAAGCAGAAGGCTCAGGTGAGGTCACAGCAGATAAAATCATGATGTGTGAAGCAGAAGGCTCAGATGAGGTCATAGGAGATAAAATCATGATGTGTGAGTTAGGGTAGAAATAGTTTCTGAGGACATTCATAAAAGTATGGAAAAAAGGTATATTCCAGGAGACTGGAGAATAAGCATTCTTTTGCAAGTATGCAACATCAAAGGGAGCTTTCTCAACCGGGGCCAGTATACAGGTATCACACTGCTGTTACACTGCATGGAAGTTCTGGGGTGGGTGATTGATAAATGAATACAAAGAGTAGTAGAAATTAAAATGGGAGATTAGCAATTCAGATTCAAATCAGGATGCAGCACAACTGACCTAATGTTTGCAGTATGACAGACAGTGAAGAAGAAGCCAGAGGTGAGGAAACAGTTCAAATGGGCATTCTGAAACTTAGAGAAAGCTTATGACAAGGTCCCAAAAAAGCTGATTTTGGCAGCACTGTGATGATTCAAGGTCCCAAAAACCTTAGAATTATTGCAGGCAATACACAAGGACCCATGACACAAGTCTGAACAGTGTTTGAATTTATGGAGGGGTTCCTTGAGGGAGTGGAGGATCATCAGGGTTCAGATCTGAGCCCAATGCTGTTCATGTTAGTGATGGTCTTCAATAGCAATTAGGTTGGTGGGGACAGATCAACAAAGCTGCTGTATGGTAGATAATGTGGCATTATAAACAGAGTGTGAACAGGAATTCAGCAAATGATAGGGGAGTAGAATGCAAAACTGAAGGTACATTGAATAAAACTGAGCACAGGCAAGACAGTTGTCATGGCAGCAAATTGGTGAAATCTGAAGAAACTGAAAACTGAGACAGAAGGAGAAATAGTGGACCAGCTTAACAGCTTCAGGTAGCTGGGAGAGGTAGTTGAGAAGAAGGGAAGTCTGGATGAGGTCAAAACTAGAATCAGAGGGGCTGCAGCCATCTGTCACAGAATGTTGGGGAGTGAGTCACAGAAGAATACCAAAGTAGCTGAAAAGTAAGACATTCAAAACCAGTACTTCACTATGGTACAAAAATTGGGCAGTGAAGGCAGAGCAACTGAGGAAGCTAGAGATAATGGAGATGAAGTGTCTGAGACAGGTGGTAGGATGTACACTGTGGGATAGACAAAGGAATGATGACATTAGAGCAGAAGCAAAAGTATTTCCAGTTGTAGAGAAGATCAAAGAGAACAGATTATGGTGGTAATGGCACATGTGTACGAGAGCAGAAGATGGTTTGTTGAAGAAGGTTTGGAAGAAACAGGAAGAAGTCAAGAGGAAGAAAGGACATCCAGCAAAGAAATGAAATGATTGTATGAGAGCTGTCCAGCGGCAGTCAGACATGACTGTCAAAGAAGGTAGGAGAGTGGCATTGAATAACAAGAGGTAGTGCACTTGATGCAACACCCCAAATGCATGTTCAGACTATGGAAAAAAGGAGTTGATGATGATGGATGAGCTTTGGGAAGAAAGTTGGCTGGAGGCCAGCTCTTTAAAAAAATGTAGGCACTGTGTGTGAAATGCCAATGAAAGTGATGCACATGTGGTAAAGGAGTCTAAAACAAAAACTGTAAAATCACCATGAGCTGATGAAATATAACAGTAGATATCCAAACACCAGCACAGCATCCAGAGTAGTGGGGAAAAAGTTTTATTGAGCACCTTCATCCTATAACACTCAAAGGACGTTGTCACAATAACAAAAGTTATGTACCACAGTGTTTAAATAAGCACCATTCATCATGTAATCATCACTGATCACCTGGCACAGCTTATGGCTTAAAAGTTAAAAGTTTAACTAAATAAAAAAAAAATAACTATTAAGTTTGTTGAGAAACTCCTGGTTGGTGAGATTTTGAAACCGGACAACCTGACATTAGTGGTGGTGGTGGTGGTGGGTGGGGGTATATGTGTGCTTATGGACACAAAATTATACACACAAAAGATTTTTGACATTTTATTAAATGGAGAAATGTACAGCATGATGCAGAAAGAAAAGACTGACATAGCATCAAAGCAATTTAATGAATTTTATATGATTTACTAAACACAAGCACTCAGGTCACTCCAAGGCAAGTACAAATATGACTTGGTCATTGTCCATGCTGGTGTGAATGACCTGAGACGTACCTCTCTGGACTATATGAAAAGAGACATAGAGGAGCTCTCTGAGCATGTAGCCCAGGCCGGTATGACCCTGACCAAGAATGATGCCACAATATGAAGACAAGATGAGCAATTTCAACAATTGGCTTAAGTATTGGTGTCATTCAAAGGGGATCCAATGCCTGTCAGCCTGGGATGACATGCTTGACAAGCCTCGATGCTTCGCTATGGCCGGCTTGCACCTGTCACCCCTGGGCTTTCGGATATTGGCAAAGGCTCTTGCCACCCCCATAGTGCCTTTTTTAGGCAAGGCTCAAAAGACAAACCCACCTCCATAGGTATCACAAGGGATAAGAAACTAAGAGTAATGCTACTCAACGCCAGAAGTCTAAACCTCAAGATGCACGCACTCGAAACTCTCCTTAGCATGGAGAACATCGATATCTGTGCAGTAACAGAAACCTGGTTCAAGGCTCCCGAGAGCACACCAGCACTACCAGGTTATACCTCATACCATGCTTTTCGGCCCCAAAACTTGGACCGAACCACAAAATGAGGGGGAGTATCAATATTCGTCAAAGATACCCACACCTCCAGGTTGGTGGCACAGCACGAAGCATCAGAGACTATCCATGTGCAACTAAGAGTGGGTAAAACTGCCTTCCAGTTTATAGCCTGCTACAGACCACCCTCCCAAACCCGGGAACCCCACTCGGCCTTCCTGAGAACACTGGAAAATATGAAGGTCTCTCCAAGCACCATTATATTGGGCGACTTCAACTATCCAAACATAGACTGGGAGCATTACTCTAGCTCCAACACCCTAGCCCAAAGGTTCCTAGAATTTATAAACTCAAATGCTATGGAACAACTTGTTACCACTCCCACAAGAGGGGAAAACATACTGGACCTGATCATCACCAACATGGGGGCTCTATGCTCCAGACCAGAAGTGTATCCCTCACTGGTGAAATCAGACCATAAACTAATCTCACGGGATGTTCACATCCCGACCCCACCCCCTACCCAGAAAACCACAGTGAAAAACTTCTCTAAAGCAAATTTCACACTCCTCAAAACCGAGGTGGAATCCTTCAAAGCCCCCGGGCCTGTGGAAAATACGGCCCAGACCGCAGAATCCTTTATAAACGCATTCTAGGAACACCTTCAGGAATGCATGGATCATGCAATCCCAAATAAAACCAAGACCCAATCCTCCAAAGGCAGGCGTCCTGTCTGGTGGACCCCAGCCATAAACAAACTATACAATAGAAGGAGGAAGCTACTACATGATAGAGCAAAATCCCAAAAAGGTAAGGCATCTCTGATCAGTATTAGCAAAAAACTACGAGCACTCATAAAATCGTCTAAGGCCAGCTTCGAGAGAAAAATTGCACAGGACACTAAGGATAATCACAAGGCTTTCTTTAGTTATGTTAGGAACCTGGGTGGGAATTCCCAGATATGCTCAGAATTAGTCCAAAATGACAAAAAGTACACCGAACCCACAGACATTGCCAACATCCTAGCTGACAGGTTCAGCGCAAACCCCCCCCTCCCACCAAAAGGGCAAATATCTATCCCAGCAGAGTGCTGCCCCCCTGACATCTCAGATGCTCAGGTAAGAGCCGCCCTCTCCAAAGCAAAAACCACAGCATCAATGGGACCAGACGGTGTCCCGGGCTGTGTCCTACATGAACCCCAAGAAGAGCTAAACCCAAACATAAAACTACTCTTCAATCTCAGCCTTACTACAGGATATATACCCAAAGAGTGGCATACAACAACAGTGGTCCCCCTCCACAAAGGTGGTGCCTCAATGGATCCTGGAAACTATCACCCCATAAGCCTGACTAGCTTGGTCTGCAAAGCTATGGAAAGGATCATCATGGACCTCATAAATAAAGATATTGAGGACCTACAGACACTGGATCCTACCCAGTTCGGCTTTGTTAAGGGCAGATCCTGCCTCTTAAACCTGGTCAATTTCTTTGAAACAGTCACCAAGGCCATTGACGAGGGAAAGGTGGTCCACACAGCCTACCTGGACCTCGCAAACGCCTTCGATACAATACCCCACTTGAGCATTATAGATAAGCTCACCAACTTAAATATAAACCCCTATGTCACTGGATGGGTTGCAAACTGGCTCAAGGACAGAACCCACATGGTTAGAATTGCTGGAGCCATGTCAGACTCCAAACCAGTTACAAGTGGCGTCCCACAAGGCTCAGTCCTGGGACCTGTCATGTTCAGTATATATTTCTCGGAGGTACAGGCCAACACGGAAGGACTGTGGCTGACCAAGTTCGCAGATGACTGCAAACTAGGTGCCATAATCGAATCTCCAGCCGACACAAGCATCCTACAAAAGGGCCTCATAGAAACAGACAACTGGTGCCAGAGCCATGGCCTCAAGCTAAACACCAAAAAGTGTATAGTCATCCCCTTTGGCAAAAACAAAGTGCCCACAAATTACCACATAGGTGGTAATCCATTAAGTACGGAAGACGTAATTAGGGACCTGGGGATCCAAGTTGATAGCAATCTCTCATTTGACAACCACATGGCCAAAGTGGTTAGAAAAACATTTTATATAGCCCACCTAATCATGAAGGGATTCACATCTAGATCAGGGGAGGTCATCGTGCCTCTTTACTCATCCCTCATCAGGCCCATAATTGAGTACAATGCCCCTTTTGGGATGTACCTTACCAGACACCTGCAGCAACTGGAAAAACCCCAAAAGTACCTCACCAAGAGGATCAAAGGGCTCAAACAGATGCCATATGCTGCCCGGTTAAAGAAACTCCAGCTCTACTCAGTGGCATACTGCCTGCTCAGAGGTGATCTGTGCCTGATGTATAAAGCCATGCCCAACCCGGAATTAATGGACATGCTGCACCTCAGAAAATCCAAATCCCATCGAGCTACGTGCTCGAGAGACTTGAACCTCAGCACTGAAATAAATAGGACATGCTGGAGGGACAGATTCATAACCCAAAGGCTCCCTTCACTCTGGAATAAAATCCCAGTCCAGGTTAGGCAGAGTCCCTCATTGACTCTCTTCAAGAGGAATCTTGATGAGTGGATGGGAGATCATAGGTTTACCCTGGGTATCACTTCTGTGTCACTGTTAGACAGAGGCACAGTATACTAACCTCGAAAAAGGGCATAGCAAAATTCATTTAAAATGGGTGGCGAAAGCCAAACACACTCTGGCTAGGCTTATAAATGCCCTAGGGCACATAGCCTAGTATGAACCTATGAACCTATAATGACTAATGATATTTCTAAAGATGAATTTGATTTTCTGTCATTTAGTAAGCCTATTATTCCTTCATTTTTTGGCATACCTAAAATACACATAAGTCTAGTAGGCACTTTTCTAAGACCTGTTGTGGTTTTGGCAGGTTCTAAGACAGAACCCACAGCTAAATTTGTAAATTTTAAATTAAAATAATTTTTAGTGATAAGAAATATGTCTTGCAGGATTCTTGGAATTTTTTTGCAGAAGGTATATGATGTGAGATTTGATGCTGAGACAATGCTAGTGACGACTGATGTTAAAGATCTTTTTTCCTCAATTCCACATGACGTTGGTTTGAAATGGTTCTTCCAGGGATTGACACCTTATAAGAAATTGTCTAATAGAGACATCATTAATAGTCTGGCATTTATGAAACTGGTTCTTTATAGTAATTTTGTATTTTTGAAGGGGAACACTTCAAGCAGATTAAAGGGATAGCGATGGGAACAGCATTGGGCCTGGTTTATGCCAACATTCCTATGTGGTTTTGGGAAAAAATATTGTGTTTAAATCTGTATTTCACAGCAACAACACAGTTTTATTTTTATTAAGGTTTTTGGATGTCATCTTTTTAATGTGTAAGGGTGTTGACAGTGTACATGAACTTATTAAATTAATAAATTTCTCTACTGATTTTTTACATTTCACATACAGTTGTAGCAAAGCTTTTATATAATTTTTGGATATAAAATTGTATAAAAATGTAGATATTAGGAGATATGTATATGCATCCACTATTTGTTACAAACCCACAATTTGAAGTTCTTATTTATTTTACAATAGTTGTTATCCATACAAACAGAAAATTAGTACAGATGGTTAGGCAGTCCCATATTTTATTGGAAGATTTTGTATTTTTATATGAGATTAAGATTTTGTAAAAATACAACATCTTCCAATAAAATATGGGACTTTTTATTTGAGATTAAAATTTTATTAGAAGGCAGCGGTAGCATTGTCGCCTCACAGCAAGAGGTTCTCCTGTTCGATTCTTGGCTGGAGCGCCTTTTGTGTGAAGTCTGCATGTCTTCCCCGTGGTCGAGTGGTGTTCAAAAGACATGCGTAAATGGGCGTGCCTTCATTGAAGGTTGGGCGTCGAGCTGGCACCTAGGCACCATAAAAATCTACTGCCAATCATTAGTGGACCGGAGTTCCGCTGTGGCGACCCCTAACCGGGAAAAGCCGAAAGAAGAACAACATATGAGTTTAAGATTTTAAAGGACATTTAAGAGAGAGACTGTCCAGTAGAGTTGGTTGAAAAAGCTGAAAGGGAAGTGTTGATCCAAAGGGAAATTAATTATAAGCATAACTTTAAAAATGTAATTGAATCAGAGAATGATAATTGTATGTGTAATGTTAGGAATAATTTTAATAGAGCTCAGGTTTTATATTTTTGTTCTTAAAGTGGTAAGATTAAGGAAATTATGACTAGAAATTGGAGTCTTGCTATTAATTCTAGCGGAACTCTATATAACAGCTTGGGTAAAGAAATTAATTTCATTTTTAAGAGAGGTAAAAATGTTAAGAATTTGAAAATGAAAATCATTCTGAAAATGGAATTTTTAAGATGAGTAAATGTGGAGATTGTCAGCTGCATTAATGTAAGGACAATATGTGCAAAGTAAGTGTAATCAGCTACTCAAAGGAAATCTGTTATAAAGGTAGATATGTTTGTAATGCCACAGGTGTTGTTTATTTGGCTACCTGTAAGTCTTGTCCAACGTTTTTAGCTGGTAAGACTGAGAAACCTGTCAAATGTAGAATTTATGAACATTTGTATTGTATACAAAAGAAGGAATTAAATAATGATTTTTTTCAAGCATTTTACATTGTGTAACAACTTTCAGAAGTTTGTGTTTTTTGTGTTAGAAAGAGTGCCCCCTTGATTATTGAAGGGGACTGGTAGAGTATTTTGGAAGCTAAAGCATTGCCTTGGCAGTTGCTACTAGAAGCAACTTTATTTCCTGGACTTAATGATTTAGTTTCCATTCAAAGTATTATAAACTTATAGCTTCTGAGTTATAAATTAGAACGTTTTGTATAGTTATTTGATAATATCTGTACATCTGTCTGCTCATCTGTCTCTATCTATATCTAAGATATATATATATATATATATATATATATATATATATATATATATATATGTGTGTGTGTGTGTGTGTGTGTGTAGGTTCATAGGTTCATATGTGTGTACTAGGCTAATGGTCCTGGAGTCTTTACAAGCATAGCCCATAGGATTACCCTGGCATTGTGCCACCTGACCTTAGTTCCCAGTGCCTTTGTCGAGTAGAGCCACTGGAGTGATCCCGGGGTGAATTTTCTATTGCCAATGCACTTATCAAGATTTCTCTTGAATAACGCCTGTGAGGTGCTCTGCTTGACATGTATAGGAAGTCTATTCTATAGCATGGCCAGCCTCTGGGTTATGAACCTGTCCCTCCAGCATGTTCTGTTGATTGTGGTAATGAGGCTGCTCTGTAGCGT
Organism: Protopterus annectens; assembly: GCF_019279795.1. Taxonomy (NCBI): domain Eukaryota; kingdom Metazoa; phylum Chordata; order Ceratodontiformes; family Protopteridae; genus Protopterus; species Protopterus annectens. The sequence continues at coordinate 1,280,566,916 of NC_056739.1, read as the reverse complement.
GTTTTGTGGAGGGATTGGGATTTCTTTAGCTGTAGCATTTCTAACAGAGCTGGATCAGACATGGCTTTGTAAGTCAAGCAGAGATTGCCTCTAAGTAGGCAATATGCGACAGAGAATAGGTGGTGTTTTCTGAGTCTGTCCATACAGGACAAGTGTTTAAGGCCTAGGATCCTCTTTGTGAGGTGCTTTTGCTGCCTCTCCAGTTGTTGCAGATGTCTAGTGAGGTACATACCAAATGTGGCATTGTACTCTGACTGGCCAAATGAGGGAAGAGTAGAGGGAGACAATGACCTCTTTCTTCCTGGATGCAAAACCCTTAGTAATGAGATGTGCCACATAGAAGGACTTTCTGATCACAGTGGAAATCTGGTGGTTAAAAGAGAGGTTGCTGTCAGCCTGTGTTCCCAGATCTTTTATAACACTTTCTGTATTCAGTGGACTACCATTGATGTAGTAATTCATGGGAACCAGGTTTTTCCCAAAGGGGATGATGACACATTTTTTGGCATTGAGTTTAAGGCCATGGTTCTGACACCAGTCGTCGATTTCAGTGAGGCCTTTCTGTAGGATGTCAGTATCACTTGGGGGAGTTAATAATAGCTCCCAACTTGCAATTATCTGCAAACTTTGCCAGCCAGAGTTCTTTCGCTTTGGTCTGGACTTCAGAAAAGTAGATAAAAAACAGGAGCGGACCCAGGACCGAACCATGTGGGACTCCACTCGTGACTGGTCGGCAGTCTGACTTGGAGTCAGCTACTTTCACATTGTGGGTTTTGTCTCTGAGCCAGTTTGCAACCCACCTAGTGATATAGGGGTTGATACCTAACTTAGTGAGTTTTTCTATGACTCCTGAGTCGGGAATGGTATCAAAGGCCTTGGCCAGATCAAGGTAGGCTGTATGAACCATCTTGCCTTCATCCACAGCTCTGATGACTGACTCAAGGAAGTTGAGCAAGTTCAGCAGGCATGATCTACCCTTCACAGAACCATGCTGTGTTGGATCCAGAATTTGAAGATTCCCTATATCCTTGTTTATTAGGTCCATGATGATGCGTTTCATAGCTTTGCATATCAGACTCGTCAGGCTAATGGGGTGATAGTTCCCAGGGTCTGTAGTCACTCCTCCTTTGTAGAGAGGGATGACTATAGCAGTGCACCATTTGGTAGGGACAAAGCCTGAGGTGAGGCTGTGATTGAACAGGGCACACAGGTGAGGTGCCAGTTAACTCTGTAGTTCATGTAGAACACAGTCAGTGATACTGTCAGGTCCCATAGAAGCTGTATTCTTGGCCTTGGACAGTGCTGTTTTAACCTGTGCTGCAGCAATACTGCGTGCCTGGGAATCTACTGGTATTGTGATTGGTCCTTTGGGGGGGAGACAGGGGTAAAGCTGGCACTGAATCTGTCGGCCAGTATATTGGCAATATCTGTAGGCTTGGTATAGGAGGTACCATTGTGCAGTAGCTCAGAGCAAATCTGAGTATTGCCATGGAGATTCTTTATATAACTATAGAAGGCTTTGTTGTTGTCTTTACTATCTGCTGCAATTCTGTTTTCATAGCTAGCTTTAGAGGGTTTGATGAGGGATCTCAAGTTTTTGTTGAGGCTGATAAGGGAGTTTTTCCAGCCTTGGGACTTCACCTTATTCCACATCAGTTTCCTCCTTCTGTTGTAGAGTTTGTTTATGGCAGGGAACCACCAGATTGGCTTCCTTTTTTTGGAGGAGAGTGTCTTGGTTCTGTTGGGTATGGCGAGATCCACGCATTTGTGTATTTGTTCGTACAGTGCATTGGTGTATGATCCGGCGGTCATACAACTATTCTCCATTTGCATGGGTACCGTGAAGTTAGTCACCTCTGTTTTTAGGAGCTCAAAGTTAGCTTTGGAGAAGTTTTTTCATGGTGGTTACCTTTGCGGGGGTGGGGGGTGGAAGGGATGTGGATTTCCAAGGTGATTAGTTTGCTCTCAGATCTAACAGGGAGGAGTTGACTATTAGAGTAGAGTAATGTTCGCCCATGTTAGTAATGACCAGGTCAAGGATGTTGCTACCTCTAGTGGGGGTAAGACCGAGCTGGTCCAGGGCATTGGAATTAATGAATTCCAGGAAACGATGGGCAAGTGTATTGGTACATGAGTAGTTTTCCCAGTTAATGGAGGGGTAGTTGAAGTCACCCAGTAAGAGAGTGTTAGGTTGGACCCTAATATTCTTCAGGTTGCTTAGGAACATGGAGTGTGAGTCTTGGGACATGGTTGGGGACCTTATAGCAGGCTATGACCTGAATCTATGTCTTACCCAATGTTAGCTGCACCTGAAGTATCTCAGATGCATTATGCTGGGTTACCAGTCTAGAGGTGTGCGCATCCTTTATGAATATGGAAACACCACCGCCTTTGGAGCTTCGGTCCAAGTTCTAGGGCTGAAAGGTGTGGAATGACTTATAGCCTGGTAGTGCAGGGATGCTTTCTGCTGCCTTGAACCAGGTCTGTGTTGCAGCACAAATGTCGATGTTCTCCATTTTAAGGAGTGCTTCGATTGAGTGCATTTTGAAAATTAGACTTCTAGCATTGAGCAGCATGACCCTCAGATTGCATTTTTTGTAGCTGTTACAGTGGTAATATGGTCTTTGGAACACTGCCTAAAAAAAGGCAGTATAAGGGTGGCAAGAGCCTTGGCCAGTATTTGGATGCTCAGGGGTGACAGATGCAAGCTGTCTCTGGCAAAGCATTGAGGTCTGTCAATCATGTCATCCCAGGCAGACAGATACTGGATCCCCTTAGAATGACACCAGAAACTTAACCAATTGTTGAAATCAATCATTTTCTGCTTGTACTGTGGTATCATTCTGGGTGATGGTAGGATCCTGCTCAGAGCTAGGGTCATACCCGCCTGGCTACATACATCCATGTCTCTTTTCATGTAGTCCAGGGAGGTACATCTCAGGTCATTCACACCCACATGTACAATGACAGAGTCATATCTGTACCTGTTGTTAAGGGACCTGAGTGCATGCGTTATGTGGCGGATCCTGGCGCCTGACAGGCAGCTGACTGTTACTTTCTCCTTATTCAACCTAGTGAGTGTGACATCAGTGTGCTTCACTATCGAGTCACCTATGACTAGTGTGTTGGGCATGCTGTTTTGCCTTAGGGGCTTTGAGTTATGTGTCTCATGATTAGTGTTGTGGTGGTCAAGTGCATTTCTGCCTTGGAGGTCTCTGCTGTTTGGGTAGATTTTTATTGAGAGCCTCCGCGAAGTTGGGTGTGTGGTTTGTGTTTGTATGTGAAAGCAGTGCTGGCGTGTGTTCTGGAGGGTTATGTGATCCCTGTGGTGTGGTGCAAGTGTTGACCTTCTCCTCTTGACCAGCTATTCCGGTCTTGGCTGGAGAGTGCATGGCTTCCAATTTGGATATATAAGTGCATCTCTCGCAAGTCTGAGTGTTGGCAGGTAAGAGGAGAGAGTTGTCAGTTTACATGAGGCAACTGCTACATTGCCTCAAGATGCCCAAGTTCACCAGGTTAATAGGAGAAAGCACAGGGAACTGACCTTTCGACATGCCTGGAGGGGTGGGCATTAATAATAAGTACTGCAGCTGTTTCCTTGTAGAACATTTAGTGCTGGTAGCACTTTTGTGTACTACAATAATTGCTACAAGAAGTCTGTTAAAGTGCTAGACTAATAAGCTAGTAAAAGTGCAGGAGAGGCGAGAACTAGCAGATCTAAGGGAAAAATTGAAGAGCAGACTTTGGCACTGCTCAGAAGCTTACAAACAGTCTTGGATCCAGGAAATCTGTATCTGGACTAGACTACTTACAGGAAAGGTGGGAAACAAGTGCAAACACGGGCTTTTAAACCAGAAAGTTGAAAGAGATGGAAAAACTGCCCAAAAATATATACATAAAGATATGTGTATATTTTCACATACATTTGTTGATGTATTTTAAAGTGTGTGGCATACCTATGTTTTTAAACATTAAGGAGTGTCAGGTGGTTAGTGATGATCACATTGATGAATGGTGCTTGTTTAAACACTGCAGCATGTAACTTTAGTTATTTTGATGAAGTCCTTTGAGTGATATAGGATAAAAGTGCTCAATAAACATTTTTTCCCCATGCTCTGGATGCTGTGCTGGAATTTGGATTATATATGTTGTAAAGAACCCAAAGAAGACTCAAGGCTGGATGGTGGAATCAGGATGATGACTGTTGGCTATGTGAGTAAGTTGAAACAGAGTTCAAACATATCTGGTGGGATTGTATGTGTAGGGGAAGTTTAGTGGGTGTGGGTGTATTGTTAACCTATCTAAAGGGATTGGTTGTTGTGGATCTTTGGAGTGAGTGAGATTGGAAAGAGGTAGAGTAGATCAGTACAGGACAAAGTGCAGCTTGTGATACGAATGTTGAAGATGAGGGTTGCTTGGAACTGGAGGACTGGAGGAAGCTTACCTGTAAGAAAGAATGATTTGAAAGACTTTATTAGGAAGGAAAGTGGAATTGTTGCTTTTGTCACTGAGATGGTACAGCTAAAGAGGAGCTAGTGATTATGGCTAGATATTGATTTGGGGGACAAGGAAGGGCAAGACATGGGGGTGCAGAGTTGTTATTTATTACTGACTGAAGTTTATAAGCTTTGGGAGTGGGGACAATGACTGTAAAGGTGTAGGTATTGGGCAGGTGATCTACATAGCTAGAGTTGAAGGATGTTAACAGATATTCTTAGTGGGGTATTTTGTAGTGTTTCATAGTACACTTGGATGGGAATGATTATTCTGTGTTGTGATGTGTAATAAAAATGAAGTAGCAAAAAATAAGGCATGCACAACCACAGCCAAGTTGTCATTTGGCAGAAGATGCTTGATCCAAGAAGTGCTCCTTGGATAGAAACTTGAAAATGTTATAACAGCTGATACTTGTCCTTAAGTATTGGTGTGTATCATGGAATAACCATGAAATTGTACTCCTTGCATGCATCTTTGGGTGTTGGAGTCTAAAGGCTTAAAATTTGCGTTTCTAAGGGTAACAAAAATAGCCATGGCAACTATCTTATTCGTACTGTGTTTGAGACTGCTTCTGAGTACCCATCATGGCTACAGTCAAAATCATCAGCAAAGATATTACGAGACAACACAAAATCATCAGGGAAGGAGACATGAGAAGTGTAGCAGAGTGTGATTAGCATAGCAACAGTCCTGCTTCTCTCTCCTTGTCTAAGACAGTGGGCCGGATTCACGAAGGCTTGCACGGAGTCTAAGAATAGAGTAAGACTCCAGCAAGTCAACATGTCTACCGAGCGATCCAGGAACAGCCAGCAGGGGCGTGCAAGAGAGCTCCTAAAACGACTCTTGCACGAACAGGGTTAGTTTATGCAAATTACCTCATTTGCTGCTGAAGGCTATGCAAATGAGGTAAATTTGCGATCCAGGAAACACTAACCTGTCTGAGTAAGAGTAGTGTTATTTGCAGAAATGTACTCGGTTGGCAACTGAGTACCGTTCTGCAAATAGCAAAACAGAGCTATGACAGCTCCAAATAAAGGATGCATCCAGTTGAGGAAGCATGCCAATGGCCAAATATACGGCCATTGGCATTTTTATCCATTGCAAAATAATAAAATAATAATTTTTTTCCCCTCGATCTCCAATGTTTAAGCGTAGTGCAGTGCAGCAAAGTGCGGCTCTAAAACCTAAAACAAAAATAAAAGCCACAAATAGGGATTTTATTCAAAATATTCACCTGCCATGCAGGTGAAAGGCAGGCTGAAGACAACATGGCTACTGAGTAGTGGTTGCTAAGGGGGGAAGCTCAGTCTGAGAGATGTAACCAAGCATTAGTAGGCAATCCTATGCAAATGAGCATAAGGATAGTGAATCCCAAATTTCCCTGCCATGTGAACCATGTCCGTAGAGTGTAAGAGTAGGATTAGGGGAGTAACAGAGTAGAAGATAGGTATCATCATGAGGGGGTATGTATCAAAAAGACTTTAAGCTTATTGGAGCAGAGTGGCATGTGGTTGCTGTGAGTTACTCAGGACTGGAAGAGTCGTGTCTACAGCTGTCTAAACTGAAACCCAGAAACTGAAGGTGTACACCGTGGCTATCACTGAAGTTTCTTGCAAAGCTGCTTACACTGTGTGCGCGCGTGTGCGCGCCTGTAAACCATTGTAAGCCTGTGTGTGCACCCGTGTAAGCCTGTGTAAGGCTGTCTAAGCGTGTATGCACGATTGTGCACCCGCCTAAGCCTGTGTAAGCCTGTGTGCTCGCGTGTGCACGTGTTTGCGTTTGTTTGCATGGCGCTACCCCCTGTGGAAACAGAAATGGGAAAAGGAAGGAAAGGAAGTAGTAGGAAGTTAACCAAGGAGAACTAGCAGAGCTGCCTTGTGAAATCAATCAGAGTCAGCCAATTACACAGGCAGTACACTAGCCTAGCCCAGCCCAGCACTTACAACTCTGCAAACAACATTCCCCCATGTTTTTCTCAGAAACACTGCAACACTGCAGTCTACAAAGAGAAGTGAAAACTTAAAAAGCTTAACTGAGACAAAAGAATGTTACGGGCTGCCGTTGCTATTATAAGGTGACGTGCAAGATGCTGAGGGTGGTGCCGTTGCGAATGCTGCTGAGCAACCCACAGTGACGAGATGGAGAAGAGTGTACAGACCCAGTGTAACCTACCAGGGGCTACATGAGCTGGAGACAGTGGAGCGCTATAGAGTGGACAGAGACCTCCTGCAGCAAATTGTTGAGCTGTGCAGGCCATGCCTCACACACAGAACCAACAGAGGGGAACCCATCCCAGTGGAAACCAAGGTATGTGTTGGCCTAAGAATACTAGCAACAGGTACCTTTCAGAGACCAACTGGTGATATGATGGGGATTTCACAGGCATCAGCATCCAGGGTACTGCACCAGTTCATGAATGCCATGTCAGCACATGTCGGGGCTCATGTATATTTCCCCAATTCCTGTGAGGTATTGGCCAGCAACATGCATCTCTTCCATCAAATAGCGGAATACCCTGAGGTAGTGGGTGCAATTCACTGCACGCACATACACATCAAAGCACCAGCCGGTGAGCGGGGTAGGGCCTACATCAACCGCAAGGGCTTCCACTCCATCAACTGCCAGGTCGTGTGTGATGCCTAGGGCATAATACTGAATGTGTGTGCTGGCTGCCCTGGAAGCTACCACAATTCCCATATGTGGCATCTGTCGCAGCTGTACCAGATATTTGCCAATGGGGACATCCCTGACGGTCACTTAGTGGGGGATGCTGGATACGCACTGGAGCCATGGCTGATGACAGCCATCAGAAATGCACACACACCTGAGCAAGAACACCATAATGAGGCACACTCACAAACACAAAATGTAATAGAGCGTGTGTTTGGGATGCTCAAGTCACGGTTCTGTTGCCTGGACACATCTGGTAGAGCCTTGCAGTACTCACCAACTACATGTACCCAAATTGTCATGGTATGTGCCATGCTACACAATATGATCCCGTGAAAACAGCTGCAGCAGGAACAGCATGGGGCAGGGCCAAACAGCCCCCCACCATTGCCAAGGCCTGCACAGGCACAGCGTGACTTGGAGGAGGAACAACCTGAGCCTGCCCCAATAGGCAGAAGGAGGCATGCCCAGTATGCCTTGGCAAAGAGGCAACGCATAGCACATACACTGGCTCAGTAGGAACCCTGGAAATTATACCTCCCTCTGACTCACACATAAAATAATAGGGATGCCTAACATGACACTACCTGTTTCCAAACATGTATAGGGAGTGTAGTATGTACATCTGACATAGGCAGCCCTGCAGCACCACCTGAGGCATGATTGCCATGTTTTAAGCAATATAAAGCAGTGCTAAGCAGCTTTTACCAATATCTAGTATATGTAAACAAAATTGCTCGTGCCAACTAGCGCAACGTCGGGCAACATTGGTCAAGGTTGGCCAAAGTTGAGCAAAGTCAGTTAAACATGCTCCACCAAAAGTAAGCAGCGAAGCAGGTAGAGGAAGAAAAACGCCAACACACAATTAGGACTGTGTTACTCCAAATAAGCACAAGGATGGTATACAAGCAGTATCAAAGGTTTATTTATACAACTATTTAAATGATACAATCAAAATTTAAAGTGATACATACTATATAAATAAACAGTTCAAGTCTTGCAAGTATAAGAGGTATGAATGATGTTAAAACCTTGTGCACCACTATGAATGCATTTTATAAAAATATATACATAAATGCTAAAAACACAGTACATTTGACCTGCTATAAATCATAAAATCAGCCTGTACTAAGATTGTAGAAATCTGTAACTTTACAACTGATCAGCCTTTAATTTAAGATATGGGGCTATGGAAATAGAATCGTTAAGCCCTGGGTGTTTACTGGATTCCAATAAAATCTGCCAACATGTCTCTTTGTGAGATAACAGTGCAGGCCAATTACCTCCCCTAATGCACTGTGAAACAGATTCCAACACAAAAAACTTAAAAAAAGCTCCTTCACAGGTCAAGGTATGTCTGAAAAGTGCATTGGTATTAACCTTTCTCTGAATGTCATAGGCGTGTTCATATATACGCCTCCTCAGCTGCCTCTCCGTCTTGCCAACATAAAATGCCTGGCAAGAACGGCAGGCAGCAAGATATACCAATCCCCTGGAGTTGCAGTTGTACAAACCATCTGACCATAATTTTCTACTTCTACTTTCCAAGTACAAGCTGTCCTGGTTAATAATATATTTACATTGTGGGCAACACCCACAACGAAACGTACCCTTTCTCAGCATACTTGTTCTTTTCATCATAGGATTCTGTTCAAGAACCCTTTTAACGTTGAATCCCTTCCTGTATACTACTCTACAGGTCAAATCCTTAAAAATGGCCAGATCTGTAAATTCTTTAAACTCATTGAATTCTCTCTCGATGATATACCTAATCTCTCCCGCTTGCTGGCTATATTGGGTAATAAACATCTGTTCAGAACCAGGAATCCCTTGAATTTCATTTAACAGGACATCTTCTCCCATTGGTTTGGCCTTCCCCAAAATGGGGGCAAAGCGGGTAGATCTCAAGTTACTGACTTCTTCAGAAACAGAATTGATCAAACCTATAGGGTACCCCCTTTCCAAAAAGAAGGATTTTAATTTCTCCCCTTCTATGACAAAATCATTTTCTTCTGATGTCATACGGGACACTCTTACGTACTGCCCCTTCACAATAGATCTTTTTTGAAATTTGGGATGAGAACTGGCATAGTGGAGATACCCATTGGAGAATGATGGTTTCCTATAAACACGGGACTTAAAACGATCATTCATTTTACTAAGAGTTACATCCAAATAATCCAACTGTTGGATATTAACATTGTAGGTAAAACGTAAAAATCCCGTGGTGGTGTGAAGATATTTTACAAACTCGTCTATGCAGTCACGGGGTCCTACCCAAAAAATGCAGATATCGTCTAGGAACCTTGAGTAGTGAATCCAATGTTTGGAAAAAACACTATTCAAAACAAATTTTTGCTCCCAGATGGCTAAAATCATGTCTGCATAAATGGGGGCACAATTTGCCCCCATGGCAACCCCAGAGACTTGCTGGAAATATTCTCCTGAGAAGAAGATGTAATTATACTTTAATACCAGTTCTAATAAGTGTAACACCAAGTGGACGTCATTGTTGGTCACCCCATTGCACCCCCACAAGGCTTCCTCAATCCATTCAAGCCCTATATTATGTGGTATCACAGAGAAAAGGTCGACCACATCTATGGTAACAAAGAGCATGTCAGGTCTAAATAAGTCTGGGGTGACACCTCGAAGAAATTCCCAGGAATCTTTAAGGAGATGTTCTTGTCTCCCCCACAATTGTTTCAATTTCCAATCTAGGAATTTTGATAAGTTGTGGGTTTTAGAACCCTGTGCTGCTACAATTGGGCGCATAGGAGGGTCCTCCATCACCTTATGTACCTTAGGTATCCCGAAAATTACGGGTACCTTAAGTCAATTTTCCAGGAAATTGTAGATATCCATTTCAATAATTTCTTGGTCCAAAAGGTCCTTAAGAGCTAGGTCGATAATTTTATAAGAAATGTTGACCTCATTCAAAGAGGCTATGGAATATTTGTTGGTATCCATCAAAAGATTATGCATTTTAGTCTCATACATAAGCTGGTCCATAAGTGACTTGGAGGAGGAACAACCTGAGCCTGCCCCAATAGGCAGAAGGAGGCATGCCCAGTATGCCTTGGCAAAGAGGCAACGCATAGCACATACACTGGCTCAGTAGGAACCCTGGAAATTATACCTCCCTCTGACTCACACATAAAATAATAGGGATGCCTAACATGACACTACCTGTTTCCAAACATGTATAGGGAGTGTAGTATGTACATCTGACATAGGCAGCCCTGCAGCACCACCTGAGGCATGATTGCCATGTTTTAAGCAATATAAAGCAGTGCTAAGCAGCTTTTACCAATATCTAGTATATGTAAACAAAATTGCTCGTGCCAACTAGCGCAACGTCGGGCAACATTGGTCAAGGTTGGCCAAAGTTGAGCAAAGTCAGTTAAACATGCTCATATCTGCTGTACTGTTCCTTAAGCAGAATGGTCTGCCCAGCATGGCAATAAAAAGCAATGACAGGGCTCGAACCCAGGATACTGTGCACTATAGTCACAGTACTGAACCACTAAGCCATGATAGCATTTCAATGGCATAGACCCAGCAGGACAATTGTACACTAATGCAAACACAAAGAAATGCAGTATCACGCCCCTAAAGAGGCAAATGGGTAACCTCCCCCACACGCCTATGCAGACCGAGAACATCAGGCTAGGCAGTGTGATGTGGGTTGAGTAGGCTATGAAGTTGCAGTGTAATATACGTGACATTGGATGCCAACATCTGTAGTACAGTAGTATGCCTCAAGCCACTACGATAGGCAACAGTACAGACTGAAATGGTGTCCTGTACATAGCAGTGCAGGCATAGCAAATGTGTATAAGTGTCAGGTGAAACCCACATCCTATGTACACCCACAGTAACAATCAGGTGTGCCCCCGGGTAGAAATGTACAAAGAATAGCTGTTCCCCCTATATGTAGAAATGTTGGTAAGTCTATGCAAAGTGTCACATGGAAGCCCTGCAGGCATAGCATGATCCCTGTTGATCTATGACAAAAAGGTGAGCCCTGCTGTAAAAATACAACTTGATTTTCCATACACATATAGTATAAATGTCTATACTGGGCGTGCTCACACACTCCAACAAATGTAGTGGATTCCATTCAGCATCACACTGAAAGGTCATACTGGGCATGCTCACACACTTAGGCTAAATACGGATGTGCTAATTAGGTATCTGTGGACAAATGTGGATAGTCATCTCTACTTCCAGAAACACATTCACAAAGTGGTTGGAAAATCATGCTATGTGTTCACACAAACTGCCAAGGTCTGTGCACGTAGGTCAAAGGAGGTTCCCACTACTCAGCAGTCATCAGACCTGTCAGAGAGTACCACAACGCACTTGCGATGAATCTGACTAGGCACGTTCAGCAGCTAGAAAGACCAATGAAGTACCTTAACAAGAGGATTACTGGCCTAAAATAGCCACCCCATGTAACAACACTGAATGTAACCCAATCTGTACTCTGTGGCATACTGTCTACTCAGGAGATCTCTGCCCAACAGACAGTTTCATGCCATGGTTACAGTCAGATCTGTTCCGAGTTACAGCTCAATGGCAGTAAATGTACAGAGCCAACTGATATTGCCAACATCCTGGCAGATAGGATCACTGTTAACTGTACCCCCTCACACCCATGAAAGAGCACATCTCCGTAATGGAAGACTGCAAATTTGCTGTCATCATGGCTGCACAGGTAATAAACACTCTCCAAAGCCAGTATCACAGCAGTCATGGGACCAGATAACTTCCCAGGCTGTGTAGTATCTACTTCCCTGAAGTAAACATTAACATGGCAGTTCTGTGGCAGCTGAATTTACCAGAGGCCTGCAAACCAGGAGCCATAATGGTAAACACAAAAGATGTGGACATCCTACAAAAGGGCCTCACTGGGACAGATGGTTGTTGTCAAAGCCATGGGCTCTAGCTCAATGCCAAAAGGTGCATTGTCATCCCCTATGTTAAAACTCTGTAGCCAAGAACTACAACAGAGGTGGTAGTATACTTCACACTGAAAGTGTGACAAGGGACCTTGGGTCACAGGTGGACAGTGGATTCAACTGTGCTAATCACATTCCCACAGTAGTCAGGAAACCCTATCATGTGGCGCACCTCATCACAAAATGTGTCACATGCAGAATGGAAGAGGACAATGTTCCCCTCCACTCATCACTCACTAGAACTACAATAGAGTACAACGCCACTGTTGCTATGTATTTCACAAGACAACTACAACAACTGGAAAGCCAGCAGCAGTACCACACAAAGAGCATTAGTGGCCTGAAATACATGCCATACACAGACCATCTCAAAATGCTCCATATGTACTCCCTTGCATATCACCCACTCAGAGGTGTTCACTGCCTAACATACAAAGCAATGTCAAACACAGAGCTGTTGGATATGGTCCACGTAAAACACTCACAATCCCTCTGACCTTTGGACCCAAAACCACAAGTGAAATACAAAAGGAAGGGGTGTACCCATTTACCCTATGGATACCCACACCTTCAGGTTAGTGGCACAGCATGAGGCCTTGGAGACCATGCAGGTGCAAGTAACATTGGCCAAAGCTGCCCATCAGATTGTAGCCTGCTACAGATCACATATCTTATCTCTGGAACCTCACTCAGTATTCTGGAGAACAGTGGAAAGTGTAAAGGCCCTATCCAACACCATTATATGAGGAGATTACAACTACCCAAACAGTGAGTGGTGGAATTACTCGTGTACAACGTCCTTCGCCCAATGTTTCCTAGAGTTTAAAAACCCTAACACCCTGGAACAGCTGGTCACCACTCCCACTAGAGGTGACAACATACTGGACATGATCATCACCATCATGGGGTACCAGTGTTCCACTACAGAGATAAACCCCTCGCTGGTATTATCAGATCATAAAGTAATCACACTGGACATCCACATCCGGCCCCCCACCCAGTCAATGAAACCACTGTGAAGACATTTGCAAAAGCAAACTGCACACTTCCCAAGACTAAAGTGGAACGTTCCAAAGCCCTCTTGCTATAGGATAATGGTATATAAACCGCAGAATCATTTACAAGTGCATCCTATGAGCATCTAAAGGGATGCATGGATTGAGACATCACAAATAAAACCAAGATGCACACCTCCAAAAATAAGACAACAATCAGGTGGTTGTTGCCCATAAATAAGCTAAACAACAGAAGGAGGAAATGAACACGTGATAGAGCCAACTTCACTAAAGGAAACGCATCACTGATCATTATCAGGATGAAACAATGATCACTCATAAAATAATCCAAGGACAGTTTCTAGAGACAAATAGCCAAGGAATGTAAGAATGACAACCACAAAGCCTACAGTAGCTATACCAGACATGTAGGTGTCAACCTTCAAATATGCTGTCAGCTACTGAAAAAACGAAAGAAATACACCAAACCAACTATCATCTATCACCTAATACGCAACTTCTCAGCGCTTCTGTGGATCACTAGTGATATCTGCATTGCTTACTGTACTTATTTCCTTGTTTCACTTGAAAGAAAGTTACTGTTTGTCGTTTTTGCATTTAGTTACTTGTATCACATTGCACTCAAGTTACCTGGCACTTGCTCACTAAAGCAATTATATAAGTCAGCACTAAAAATTAAAAGCACTACACCCTCACTCCCCACTGGCCCTTGTTTTCAATTAAGGATTTCCCAATATTATTCTAGCATGTCCAAAGGTCAGTTGTCAATCTCCTCTCCGGTCCAGCTGGTGAATCTGGGAATCTTGAGGCAATGTTATAACTGCCTCATGTACACAGACAACCCTCTCCTCCTCCCACATAACACAAATACTTGAGAGATGCAGCTATTTAGCCAAACTGGAGGCTGAGCTCTCTCAACTCAGGACTGGCAAGACCAGACAGGAGGAGAAGGCAACTACACACACCACAAAACCAGCCTCACATAATGCTACCACTCCACTGAATCAAACACATAAACACACAAAGACATACTCGAGGCTCTGAGTAAAAATTTACCTAAACAGCAGAGGCCTCCAAAGCAGACACCCAAACAACTGCTACCTCAAGACACCCCACAAGCAACACATAAACCACATAAGCAGTGTGCAAAGCAGTCACAGCCCTTAAGGCCAAATACAACACCAAACATACTTGTCATAGGTGACTCCATAGTCAGACACACTGGCGTCCCACTCACCAGGCTGAACAAGGAGAGGGTCACAGTAAGCTGCCTATCGGGCTAGAATCCGCCACATAACACAAGCACTGGGTCACTCCACAGCAAGTACAAATATGACACAGTCATTGTCCATGCTGGTGTGAGCGACCTGAGGCATACCTCCCTGGACTGCATGAAAAGAGACATAGAGGAGCTCTCTGATTATGTAGCCCAGGCAGGTATGACCCTAACCCTGAGCAGTATCCTTCCTTCACCAAGAATGATGCCACAATATAGAGACAAGATGATCAGCTTTAACAATTGGCTTAATGTCTGGTGTCATTCAAAGGGGATCCAGTGTCTGTCTGCCTGGGATGACATGCTTGACAAGCCACGCTGCTCGCAAGGACGGCTTGCACCTGTCACCCCTGGGATTCGGATATTGGCTAAGGCTCTTGCCACCCCATAGTGCCTTTTTAGGCAAGGCTCAAATTCTAAACCTACCACCCTAGAAAACAAAATGGGAAGAAATTGAGGGTAATGCTGCTCAATGCCAGAAGTCTAAATCTCAAAATGCACTTTTCGAGGCCCTTCTCAGTATGGAGAACATCGATGTCTGTGCTGTAACTGAAACCTGGTTCAAGGCTCCTGAGAGCACCCGGCACTATTAGGTTTTACCTCATATCATGCGTTCGGCCCCAAAACCCGGACCACTCCACAAAAGGAGGGGTGTATCCATATTCATAAAGGATACTCACACCTCCAGGTTGGTGGCAATGCATGAAGCTTGAAACCATCCAGGTGCAACTAACAATAGGCAAAACTGCTCTACAAATTGTAGCATGCTACAGGCCACCCTCTCAAACTCAGGAACCCCACACAGCCTTCCTGAAGACACTGGAGGGTATAAATGTATCTCCAAACACCATCATATTGGGTGACTTCAACTACCCGAATATAGACTGGGAACATTACTCAAGCCCTAACTTTCTTTTACCACGGTTCCTGGAGTTCATAAATTCAAATGCCATGGAACAGCTAGTCACTGTTCCCACGAGAGGAGAAAATATACTAGATCTCATTGTCACAAACATGGGGACAAAATGCTCCACACCGGAAGTATATCCCTCATTGGTGAGATCTGATCATAAACTAATCTCACTGGAAATCCACATCCCGCCCCCACCCCAAACAAAAAAGACCATAGTGAAGAACTTCTGTAAAGCAAACTTCACACTACTCAAGACTGGTGTGGTATCCTTCAAGGCCCCTGAGTCAGAGGAAACCACAACCCAAGCTGCGGAAGCCCTTACAAATGCCTTCTATGAACACCTCCAGGACTGCATGGATCAGGCAATCCCAAATAAAACCAAGACTCTTTCCACAAAGGGCAAACGTCCAGTCTGGTGGACCCCAGCCATTAACAAACTTTACAATAAGAGGAGAAAGCTATTACATGATAGAACAAAATCCATAAAAGGAAGTCACCCCTGATCATTATTAGTAAAAAAACGAGCACTCATAAAATCAACTAAGGCCAATTTTGAGAGAAAAATTGCCATGGATTCAAAGGACAATCATAAGGCCTTTTTCAGCTATGTTTGGAACCTGGGTGGAAACTCACAGATATGCTCAGAATTAGTCCAAAATGATACAAAAATCACTGAACCCACAGACATTGCCAACATACTGGCAGACAGGTTCAGTGCAAACTTCACCCCTCTCCCCCCCTAAAGGAGAGATAACTATCCCAGCCGAGTGTAGCCTCCCGGACATCTCAAATGCAGGTGAAAGCTGCTCTCTAAAGCTAAAAACACAGCATCAATGGGACGGATGGTGTCCCCGGCTGTGTGCTACACGAGCTAAATGAGGAATTAAACCCGCACATAAGGCAGCTGTTTAATCTCAGCCTTACCACAGGATACGTGCCCAAGGAGTGGCGTCACGGCAACTGTGGTCCCACTCCACAAAGGTGGCCTCTGGGACCCTGGTAATTACGCCCCATAAGCCTAACAAGTCTAGTCTGCAAAGCTATGGAGAGGATCATAATGGAGCTCATAAACAAAGATATAGGGGACTTGCAGACATTGGACCCGACCCAGTTTGGCTTTGTCAAGGGAAGATCATGCCTTTTGAACTTGGTGACTTCTTGAAATAGTCACCAAGGCCATTGATGAGGGAAAGGCAGTCCATACAGCCTACCTTGACCTTGCAAAGGCTTTGACACAATACCCCACTCGGGTATTGTAGAAAAACTTACCAGCTTAAATGTAAACCCATATGTCACAAGATGGGTTGCAAACTGGCTTAAGGACAGAACCCACAGGGTTAGAGTTGCTGGCGCTGTGTCAGACTCCAAGCCGGTCACAAGTGGTGTCCCACAGGCTCGGTCCTTGGCCCCTATTGTTTGGCATCTACTTCTCAGAAGTACAGGCCAACATGGGAGGACTTTGGCTGACAAAGTTTGCAGATGACTGCAAACTGGCCATAGTGGAAAGTGCATCGGACACGGATATCCTTCAGAAGGGACTCACAGAAACAGATAGCTGGTGCCAGAGCCATGGCCTGAAGTTAAATGCCAAAAAATGTATAGTCATACCCTTGGAAAAACAAGGTAACCCCAAGCTACCATATAGGTGGCAATCCACTAAGCACAGAAGAGGTTATCAGGGACCTGGGGACCCAGGTTGACAGTGGCCTTTCTTTTGACACTCACATTGCTAAAGTGGTTAGAAAGACCTTCTACATTGCCCACCTGATCATGAAGGGATTCACATCCAGATCTAGTGAGGTCATTGTTCCCCTGTACTCTTCACTTATCAGACCAATGATCGAGTACAATGCCCCATTCGGGATGTATCTCACCCGACATCTGCAGCAATTGGAGAGACCCCAAAAGTTCCTCACCAAAAGGATAAAGGGACTCCAAAATCTGTCATATGCTGCCAGATTGAAGAAACTCCAGCTCTATCCAGTCGCATACCGTCTGCTCAGAGGTGACATGTGCCTGACATACAAGGCCATGTCCAACCCGGAATTAATGGACATGCTCCACCTCAAAAATCCAAATCCACCAAAACCACTAGAGCAAGCGACTTAAACCTTAGCACGGATATAAATAGGGCGTGCTGGAGGGATAGATTTATCACTCAGAGACTCCCTATGCTGTGGAATAAAATCCCGGTCCATGTGAGGCAGAGCACCTCGCTGACTCTGTTCAAGAGAAATCTAGACCTGTGGATGGGAGATCGTAGGTTTACCCCGGGAATCATCTCTGGGTCACTGCTGGACAGAGGCACAACAAACTAATGGGCACAGTATTTTTTCATATAAGGGGTGGCGTAAGCCACAATAATTTGGGCTAGGCTTATAAATGCCTTAGGGCAGATAGCCTAGTATAAACCTATGAACCTATGAACCTATCATTGCCCACATCCAGGGAGACACATTCAGTGTAAACACCCCCCCCATCACCCCCAAAAGGGCCTGTGTCCAGCACAGAAGGATGCAGAGCCCCAGACGTCATGGACATGCAGGTAAAGACATCAATGTGTCTGGATGGTGTCCCAGGCTGTGTCATACACTAGGCTCATGAGAAACTGGACCCTCACTCACATTCACTGTCCAGACACAAGCGTACCACAGGCTATGTACCCAAAGAATGGCATACACAAACAGTCATCCAGCTCCAGACAGGGGGTGCCACAACAGAACATGGACACCATTGCCCAATTTGTCTACTCAGGCTGGTCTACAGAGCTATTGAGCAAATTGTCATGGAACTCATAAACAGAGGTATTGGAGACCTCCAGACACTGTACTGTCCACAACTTCGCCTTGTTAAAGTCAGATCCAGGCTCCCAAACCTAGTTGACTTATTTCAAACAGTTACCAAGGACATAGATGGAGGTGAAAGTAGTCCACTCAGCCCACCCGGACCTCACGAAGGACTTTCCACACCATTCACCACTCTGTCATCATGGACAAGCGTACCAGCTGGAACATTAACAGCTACATCACAGGATGGGTGGCCAGGTGGCTCACAGATCAAACACACATGTTCAGAGTTGCTGGTGCCATGTCTAACTCTAAGCCAGTCACAAATGGCATCCCACAGGTCTTGGTCCTGGGACCCCACCTGTCCAGTAGATACTGCTCAGAGGTAGAGGCAAGCATGGGAGGTGTATGGCTGAACAGGTCTGCAGATGAATGGTAACTGTGGTCCATAACTGGCTGCACGGCTAACACAGACATCCTCTAGAAGTGTCTTACAGAGACAGATACCTGGTGTCAAAACAATGGGCTCAAGCTGAATGCCAAAGAATGCATAGTCATCCCCTTTGGGTACAACAAAGTGCACACAAATTACCACATAGGTGGTAATCCAGTATGTACGGAGAAAGTCATTATAGCCCTGGGGACACAGGTAGATAGTACACACCCCTTTGATGATGACATGGCCAAAGTGTGTAGACATTCCTTCAATGTAGCCCACCTAATGTCACCTAATGTAACCCACTTTGTATAGTCTGATGATGTCACCATCCTACAAATAAACCTGTAGAAAGGATAACTCACAGTAATGTGTATAGTGTGGTGTGTAAATGTGTACCTCTGTAGTATCATAAAGTAGTTAGGTAGTGGTTTGAATCCTACACTTGACAAGTGTGTGTGTTTGTGTGTGGTCTCCTTGGGAAGGAGCAGACATTTTGGAGAGTAGTAAAACACCTTAAAAGTGGTAAACTAATCTCTGTCAAGTCTGAGTATGTCACCATCCTACAATTATACCTGTGGAAAAGGGAGCCCCCCAGTAATGTGTATAGTGTGTCATGTTAATGCGTACTCCTCTAGTATCATGAAGTAGTTAGGTAGGGGTTTGAATCCTGCACTTGACAAGTGTGTGTTTGTGTGTGGTCTCCTTGGGAAAAAGCAACCTTTTAGGAGGGTTGTAAAACACCTTAAAAGTGGTAAACCAATCTTTGTCAAGTCTGATGATGTCACCATCCTACAAATATACCTCTGGAAAAAAGAACCCCCAGTAATGTGTCTGGTGCGTCATGCTAATGTGTACTCCACTAGTATCATGAAGTAGTTAGATAGGGGTTGGAATCCTGCACTTGACAACTGTGTTCGTGGGTGATCTTCTTGGAGAGGAGCAACCTTTTTGGAGAGTGGTAAAACACCTTAAAAGTGGTATACACATCTTTGTCATGTCTGATGATGTCACCATCCTACAAATATACCTGTGGAAAAGGGAAACCCCAGTAATGTGTATAGCATGTCACGCTAATGTGTACTTCTCTAGTATCATGAAGTAGTTGGGTAGGGGTTTGAATCCTGTAACTGACAAGTGTGTGTGCTCGTGTGTGATTTCCTTGCAGAAGAGCAACCTTTTTGGAGAGTAGTAAAACACCTTAAAAGTGGTATACACATCTTTGTCATGTCTGATGATGTCACCATCCTACAAATATACCTGTGGAAAAGAGATCCCCAAGTAATGTGTGTAGCGTGTCATGCTAATGTGTACTTCTCCAGTATCATGAAATAGTTAGGTAGGGGTTTGAATCCTGCACTTGACAACTGTGTTTGTGTGTGATCTCCTGGGAGAGGAGCAACCTTTTTGGAGAGTAGTAAAACACCTTAAAAGTGGTATACAAATATTTGTCATGTCTGATGATGTCACCATCCTACAAACATACCTGTGGAAAAGAGTAGCAAAACACCTTAAAAGTGGTAATCTACTCTTTGTCAAGTCTGATTATGTCACCATCCTACAAATATACCTGTGGAAAAGATAATTCCCAATAATGTGTACAGCATGACGTGTTGATGCGTGCTCCTCTAGTATCATGCATTAGTTAGGTAGGGGTTTGAATCCTGCACTTGGTGAGTGTGTATGTGACAGTGTTGGCCAATGTGTTGGGGGTTTTGCTTTTACTACCGTATGACATATCAGTAGGCATTGCACATGTGAGGTAGCTATGAGGCAAATACATATACGTACATGTCACCTCAAGTATTGCATGTGTGGGAACCCTGCTGTATCCAAGTACACAGTTGGCATATTTGCCAAACTGTGCTGCTACTTCACAGACCTTAGGTCACATCTGTATGCTTGTGACAAGGCCAGCCACTGCAGTGATGCCTGGCCTAGGTCATCTGTGTCACACACACTCATTACGGTTTCTATTGAATTGTGTGTGTGAGGGTTTATGGCCGAGGTATATGTCAGACCTGTTCAAAAGCAGCAGAGTCTGTCAATGATGACTATGCATTATAGGTGTACAACAACCTTTGTGGACATGCATGCAGACCCCTGATTGCTTATGTGATCCACCGAGGGATTCCAAAATACCTTAGGGAATGTGATTATCAAAGGAGAGATGATGTAACACTAGGTTGCATGTACACATCGGTACCTGTTCATGATGTTGGTGGCTACTACCTATGTGGTACTGTGGGGTTACTATGTTCCGTAAAGGTGGATGACTATGCTTAGTTTCGGCTATAGCTTTACAGCATGGGTTTGACAACAGGTATCTGTCTATATGATACCCTTGTGGAGGATGTGTGTGTCACCTGGAGAATGCAGTATAGGCCACAGTATGCATTAGCACACGTGGACAGACATATCCCTACTGTGATTGCTTGTACCTAAGAGAGTCATATGCCGAACAGGAGTGGTCTCAGTAATAGGTGCAGCTGAATACCACTGGTTACTGGCATAGTATAGTACCTGAAGGATCCAGATGTTGCTGTGTGTCTACATCTGTGTGTCAGTTGTCAGGACATCAGCTAACGATTGGTTATGGTCAGGCTGTATACTACCAGGATGCGAAACAATGACAGATAGTAACAGTATCACCCACAGCACAGTGTCAAACCATGTCATACACACATGTGTAGTCAGGTTCCAAAATGTGTGTAGTACAATGCATACTAGCCACCAATAGAAACTGTGGAGTGTTACTGTGTAATACAGAGCATGTCACCCTGCCCATGTGCCCACTATGCATGTACATGCAGACAGTGCATCTCCACCATTTCCACAACTGTATACCTGCAAATATGTGCTACACACATCCCACACATACTGTCCACTCTTTAACACATGCTGCCAATACTGCACACATCAGCCAAGTGGTATGTGGGTGGACAATATACAATTGGAACTAACACTGGTGTAAACAACACTACAATGACAATCATAGCTTTAATGCATCATGTCTGCTCAGCTACACCTTCAAGCATATCATTACACTCTACTGCTGACAACATGCTAACATTGCTATACTGCTATAAAGACACCCTGTGCATCAACACCATGGTAGCCTGTTCCTGCATTGATGTTACAGATGACAGGAGGTGGCACAGGTTTCATCATATGCACAGGGTGTGTTGTTGGTCTGCCAGAGGCCTACAGTGAGCCATCCAGTCAACATGTATGTATGTGTGTGTGTGTGTGTGTGTGTGTGTATATGTGTGTGTGTGTGTGTGTGAGGGGCAAGAATAATGGTATGGGACAATGTTGATGTAATGTGCGTGTGTATGTGTTAGCCCTAGGTGTCTGGATTATGTGTGTGTGTGTCTGCATGCACACAGATCCACCATGTGGCTGCCATATACAGGTATTTGTGGGACAGCCACAGACTGTACCTGCGAGGCTACCAAGCCAGACTGGGTACTATCCCCAGAGGTAGATGGATGTACAGTGGACCCAGGTCCCTGCTGGGACTGTCCAGAGCCACGTGCACGTGGTCTTCTAGAATGTTCTATGGACAGCCCGCCCCCAACATTGCTGGGGCTGGTAATGGCACTACAGGAGCGGCTGTTGCTTGAGGGATGTCCGCAGTGACTGCCAGCTGCTGATGTTGCTGGCATACGTCCACGTATACGACTCATCCATCCCGCACTGTCCTGACACATGGACATGACATTGCAGAGGACATCTAGTGTCTCTCCCCAATGTCTATCAGTGACCTTAGTGTAATTGCGGATGGCACCAGGTAGGTCACGGATACTGTCTATTACGGCGGTGTTATGTGCCCTCTGTGCCCTCAGTCCCTGTCTGGTGTACCGTTCCATACATGCCTGTGCCTCCATGACAGCCTGGAACATGCGTGAGGTACTTAGACCTGTGGCATGTCTGCCAGTGGCATGATGGGCAGCAGTGCTCAGACAAGAACCCCTGGACATCTACCTATGTGGTACCCTTCCAGACATCTGGGTATGGCTGCTGTGTCGGGATGCATGTGCCATGGATACTACACTGTCCTGGCTAATGCTGGCTGTACGCTGTCCCTCTGCTAAGGGCATTGGTGATGGATGTATTGGCAGTATGACTGTGTGCATGGATGGGGTGGACACTTGTGTAGTGTCAATTGGTGGCCTAACGATAGACCCTGGCAAACATGCCTGTGCCTCAACACACCTATCATCATTGTCACTATCATGCTCAGTGACATCAGTTTCCCTGCTGCATTGAACCAGCCCAGTATCAGCACCTGTGAGAGGGAGACAGGAAACACACTTTACGACCTGTACATGATGTCAGCACACATGCACACATGAACACATGCACACATGCACACATGAACACATGCACACATGCACACAAATACACTCCTCACTAGTACAGACACACACACACACACACACACACACACACACACACACACACACACACACACACACCACCAGCAATCCCGAACATAATCAATAGCATGTGATGTTGGGGTACAGTATCACAAGCCAAACATTTATATCAAACATGACAGCATGCAGGACGTGTGTTGCTCAGCAGCATGCAGTGTGAGTGTAGACAGCCATTTCTAATAACAGTATACATGGCCTTGATGCATGTGTGTTTTGCTCAGTGAATGGCCTCACCCTGGAACGCAATGTGTACATGGACACAACATTGCTGTGCAGGTATTAAAAGCCCTGCAATGTCCTGTGCACCATCAGTCACAGGTATACATACCATGTCTGGATGTGTATCAGTGTGTCACATAGATATCCATTTCTGATTAGAGCATCTGTGTCTTTAGCAGATGATTGTGGACACAGGTGTAGCACATGCATGCTATGTATACACACAGGATGAGTGGTGCATGTATACCTGATGGAATAGAATTGCTCAACATAGCCATTGTACAGTGGTTATGGTGAGTGTAGGACATATTGTGGACATGCCAGTGCCAGCCATGACATGGCATGCTACCACACAACTGCAACATGAAACATCACACATACACAATGTGTGTCATGTGAACTATACACCCCATAGCATTACAAGACATATGTATGTCACTTTCTACAAATGGGAATTGCTATGCATATTGCGTATAGGTGCATATGTCTGCACACACACAACATTGAGGTGCATAGCAATTCGTGATATGTGTATTACTGTGGCCACTGTAACTGGATGGGGTGTAGTACCATGAGCCATCATCATGCAGCATCATGTGGTCACTCAAGGCTACTAATGTGTGCCAGACCAGCACATAGCATGCTGTACTTGAACTGCAGTACCATGGCAACATTCACCATTTCACGGCCAGTTGTTACATAGGTTTGTGAGGTGCCCAATAGGGGACATTGCCGAACATGAATGTGTTATATGTGTTGAAGATGTGGCATCTACCCCTCAGGTATATTAAGTGTGCTGTGTGGATGAGGTTTGGGATACTGTAGTGTGACCTTACAGCGGGTGTCTGAATAAGCCATGTGTAGCACGTTAACGTGTACTGCGTATGACAAAGGTGTGTATGTTGTGTGCATGTATATCGACTCTGCCTATCTGATGTCCACTACAGTGTTGCCACAATTGTGTGGGATGCTGTATGTATTATAAGTGTTTTAGGCAGCTACCCACGTTACTAGGATGTGCATAGTCTCACAACAAACATGCACAGCATGCATTATGCGTAGGTGTGTTACGTGTACATAGCCTACACCTCACCTATGACATGCACATTTAATTAGCAATATGAAAGGTATAACACACTCACCAGCATGGCTCTGCTGCCTTGCTGTCACACCAGAGGGACCTACAAGGATATCAGACACTTTGTCAGTGGCAACAACTGTGGCATTGCTACTGTGTGTTTGCAATCTTACAGTAGTACAACTGTGGACAGTCACAGGCCTACAGATTATAATCCTAATTATTAGTATTGCACAACACTAGGCACCACATCATCTAACTACACAGTACACATCTCACATAAGCATGCTCTACCAGTAGAGGTAACAGTATTCTACAGGTATGCCATGTTACCTGCATGCTCCATGTCAACTTGCTGGGTCGCTCCGGCCTCCATGATGATACATGTTAATTGTTGTGGTTGTGGTTGGCCAGGAGTCACCTGGCTCAGGAGCAGCTCCTCCACTCTGGTGAGAGGGGGGATGGATGGCTACCCCTCATCTGTGGCAAGCTGTTATCTGCGGATATCAGACGCATGCTGCTGGACATGTCTAATTAAATCACTGCTTATGTCACTGATGGCGTACTTGCTCATATGTCCGGTTATGCATGCCTATGTCATTTACCCTACGGACAAGTTCTTGCCACAGCACAGCCCACTCATGCTGGTCCTGGCTGGTGAGGGGGGGTGGATGGCTACCCCCCCATCTGTGGCAAGCTGTTGTCTGCGGATATCAGACGCACGCTGCCGGACATGTCTAATTAAATCATTGCTTATTTCGCTGATGGCGTACTTGCTGATATGTCCGGTTATGCATGCCTATGTCATTTACCCTACGGACAAGTTCTTGCCACAGCACAGCCCACTCATGCTGGTCCTGGCTGGTTCTGGAGAACAGCAGTGTATAGTGCTGCACCAGGCTCGCTGTGATGGCTTCCTCCTTGGCCATGGTATATGCCGGGTTACGATGGTGGGACATTACCCTGGAAGACAATTAAACAATATGTGTGAGCAAGTCATGTGGCACACGTAACATTCTAAAGTACAGATATAAATTAACTGCCATATATAGCAACCTATTGGCTGTCAGAAGATACACACTTTCAATACCACATATCAATTCTCAACACACAGATACCTGGCAGTGCCTGGCACACTCCATATATCAAACCATGATTTGCACAGCAACAAAGTTATAACAGTATGTAAGACTATACAACAGTACATGGCACACTGTATGTGACACAATGCACCACCTAGCCACAGGAGGTATATATCATGCTAATGCATCATGAAATATGCAATCCATTGCAATGAATGTAAAGTCCATTGACAGTATTACCAGTATACCACACTAGTCATTGATGGTGAACCCCTGCCTAACATATGTGTACATTCGTTAATATAGGTGGCTTACTGCTGTACTAGACTATACATGTTGCTAGATACGCAGTTACATCCTGTAACACACATATAACCGAGGCCATGGTACAGGCATACCCACACACACAGCAGACATACATAACAGACACAAAGGTATGGCAACCCAGGTGACCTTTACCTGTGTGCCTTACAATACTGTGTGTCAGTAGTTACCAGACCTTATGCCTGAGGTATGTAATCTGTGAGGACTACAGGGAACACACATAACAGTGGTTCCAATAAATGTGCACATACACCATACTGTGCTGTTTAGGCATACAGCTTCAGGTAGTACTACAGTTCATACAGGAGTTGGATTCACCAGCAGTAACACCCAATATGCATACATGTACTGCTTTAGCCCACGATGGGACACCCCAGTTGACAACAAGGGACTACGTCAGACCGTATGGCATACTGCTTTTTCTGCCTAACAATTGCATACACATCTTTTGCTGGATCACAGCTAGGACACATAATACCATGACTGAGACAGTTTCCCACTAAGCTATCACACATATACCGAACCTGACACATTCACCAACACATTCACCATCACACTCAGTCAACCTCATATATCGATTATTGCAACACGTACATGTGGGTGTGTATCTCTTCATAGGTAGGTAAGAGGCTATTGGCCCTAGGGCCTATAGAACTCTAGCCATATGCTACCCTGGCCTCTGACACACAGGTATTTAAATTACATGTGGCCCAGTCAAGCAGAGACACTGAGGTGATTGCCTGGGTGTATTCACTATCTCCCATACAATCTCCATGATTATTTATGACGACTGCTAATTAGGAGTTTTGTTTGCTATGGATAGTTGGTTAGTTCCAGAGTATGGGATGTCTCTGAGATAGGAATCTATCCCTCCAGCATGTGCTGTTTATTGTGGTCAAAGGGTTTGGGTCCCTAGAGCGTGTAGCTCGTACAGATTGTGATCTGTTTATGTGGAGCATGTTCAACAGATCCGGGTTTGACATAGCTTAGTATGTCAGTCAGAGGTTATCTCTGGGTAGGCGGTATGCGACACAGTCTAGTTGTGGGTTTTTGTGACGGTCTGCATAGGGTATCTGTTTGACGCTGGTATCACTCTTTGTGAGGTATGTCTGTGTCCTTTCCACTTGCTGTAGATGTCTTGTGAGGTACATACCACATGGGGCATTGTACTCTATACCAAGTTTTATGTGTGTGGAGTAGAGGGGAACACTGACCTATTTTTCCCTGGATGACACACCTTTTTTGATGACGTGTGCCACGTAGACGGATTACATGACTAGTGTGGCACTGTGACTATCGAAGGGGAGACTACTATCCACCTGTGTCCCATGGTCTCTTATCACATCTTCGGTGTTGAGTAGACTACCACCCATGTGGTAGTTCATGGGTACTGAGTCTTTGCAAGGAGGGATGCCAATACAGTGCCAATATTGAGCTTGAGTCCATGGCTTTGTCACCAGGCATCTGTTGCAGTAATTATGACCCTGTCTCTCTCTCTCTCTATATATATATATGTATATATATATATCTATATACACACATACATATGAACATCCATTGCTGTACATATAGATATACATATAGGCACATATACAGTCCACCTGTCATGGTGGGTATATCAAGTATGGGAAGGTTGTGACGTTTACAGTTATGTCATAACATTGCACAGTGTTGTGCAGAATGCGTTGAAGGTGTTCTCAGCCTATGTAGCTTTAGCAGGCCTCACTGGCTGCAACACTGCAAACCTGATGAACCATACCCACAGCGTTTAACCACCACATGTCATATACCAGCACTGTATGCTGTCTGGTCTGCCACACACTACAACCTACATAGATATATGCACATAACAACCTTCAACAATATATATATATATATATATATATATATATATATATATATATATATATATATATACATCTATATATATATCTACCTTTCACAAACAGTTGCAGTGTGTCCCTTGCTCAATACACATACAGATGCTAATATATCTGACATGGACAGATCTCTCCTTATGTGTGTGCCATACACACACAAGGACCACACTGTTGTAAGTACATGTACCTCACGGCTGACCTGTTGGGCCTTGCTGCAACATGAACAGGTGTCACATGTGAGCACACAGTAATATTAGAGGGTGTATACATAGCTGCTAATGCTAAATTAGCATACTAGCCTGGTACAGCTGTTGCCAATGCTAAGCTACACATTAATATGACTATCATGTATTTGTTACTCTCTCACATCCATGTTTGCATAACCGTATGGGCTACTACCCCAAACAGACATTCTACACACTACTGTATTTTGTACATTTGGGTGGGAATTGTCCTGCTATGATACTGTGTGGGGGTTGTGAAGTGCTGCTGTAACAGTATTTACTGCTAGAATGTCTGGTTCTGTTATCACAGTCATGTAATGCATTTCCACAACAACTGCTGGTAAAGTTCCACAGAACAGGTTTTGTGTTATGGCATTCCTATCTTTCCTGTACATTCACACATTCCGATGCATGATATATATATTTCAGCAACATCTTGCTGTATAGCTACTGTGGCCTAGTGGTATTTCATGCAGTCTATTGTGTCTAAAGTCTGGGGTTCGAGACTGACAGTGGTGTTTTATTTTGCTGCTGAGCAGAACAAAGCCCCTCATATGCAGGGTGACTAAGGCACTTTTAAGCAGTTGTAAGCGGGTTTGCATGACGCTTAGCAATACTTAGCTAAGCGCACACATGCGCACACTTGCTCAAACCCGCTTACTGCTGCTTAAAAGTGCTTACTCCCGCTAACCCCCAAGCTCATTTCTTTGAAAGAAAAGAAAATGGGGATATAGGAAAGTGGTGAAAAAGGGGCACAAAGAGGGAAAGACAGTAGGGAAAACAGCTCGGGATGTGCAGGACGGATGTAGGGAAGGTCCATAGCTGCTCATTTCTTTAACAGCAACAGCTGTGCATATACTAGCAATTTGGAGGGAATTTTGAAACCTTCCACCCATGAGAGAGGGGTGAGGACAGCAAAGTATGTTGTACTGCCAATTGAATTTCAGTTTCTGTGTCCAGCAGACATCTGTGCAAAATGGGCAGCTATGTATGGGGTGTAATTTTTTTTGTGGGAGCAGATTGCCCATTTTTTTTTTCAGGTGAGAGTGGAATGTGGGGTAGGGGAAGTAGGTATGTTTTGGGAGGTAGGTTGGGGAGGTAAACAGACAAGACAAACAAGACGCATACAGGGGCGGAATATGACACATGGGGTGGGTGAACACAATTGACGGGGAAGGATGTTTGGAAATCGCAAGCCCATGAGCCCACAGATGGTAACAATGGAACTGAGATCCCCACCCATGGGCAGTCACCACTGCACCTTCACAGCCCAGAGGGTGGCTGTGCTGGGGGCTGTGTAGGAGGGGCAGGCTCACCCGTGAGTCGTGCCACTCTTGCCTCGAACTGGTGTAGGGGATCAGTGACTGAACGCTGGATCTCCCTACGCACCACAGCCTGGACCCTTTGGAGGGTGACAGGTGGCCCTCCTCCAGCCATGCTTGCACTGGGAGGACGACCCCCATCCCCTGCAGCGCTTCCACCCGAAGGTGGCACAGGGCCAATGGAGGAGGAGGTCCCGGGCTGGGCACCAGACCTGCTGGTGCCAGGTGCCATTGCCAGCTGAGGTGGGACAGGTGGGTCCACTGGGACCGGCCTTCCCATACGTTCTGTGTTTAGGTGAATTTAATGACAATATAGCCAACAGCATTCCAAATTAGTTGTAACAGCATGCAGTAATATTCCCATTAACCCAACACACCAGAGTTCCAACAGTTGAACAGCAAGCATAACACATGCATATATTGAATGACAGTGGACATTCCAACAGCATGCAGGAATGAATGGTGGCAACAGGCCACCAAGATTGTGGTGTTTGAACAGGGCACATGCATCAAAGTTATGCAGATATTTATAAACCAATAGGACATATGTCACAACAAATGTTTTGAGATTACACATACCCACTGAGGTGTGGAATTGCATTGTTTATGCACATACAGTAGGGTGTAAAAAGATACCTCCATTAACAACTTATATGAACTTATAGTTTACACTACATTCCTATTGACTGCTGGTATATATCCCCTACATGTATTGTTACACTAGGCAATGTC
Source organism: Protopterus annectens (assembly GCF_019279795.1). Lineage (NCBI taxonomy): Eukaryota > Metazoa > Chordata > Ceratodontiformes > Protopteridae > Protopterus > Protopterus annectens. The sequence goes on along the minus strand of NC_056739.1, from coordinate 1,280,537,055 downwards.
CATTACGTTGTGGGATGTGTTTTGCTAGTTCATTATGTACCTGACCTGGATCTGTTATACAAACTGTCCAGGATGCAGATGTTACTGCTACGTATTTATATATTTTATTTATATTCATCTGTATACATATCTGGATGTGTCCAGGTGACATTATCAGTTATATTTTAACAGCCCCCTACATTTCTAGCAGCACACTGACATTTCCAGTGCATGCAACTACAAGCTACTCATGTGCCAGATTTACCTATACATGCCAGCCTTGAAACTACAGGTGAGGACTGTATATATGCTTCAGAGATACTGGCACTCCCTTCGTACTCTTTTTATGGGCCTACCAAAGTGTGGGTTGACAGCGCTTAATACAACACTACTATTTCTATACTGCAAGAGTACATCAACATTTCAAAGAAAGTGACACGGACACACTACAGGTGTTATACCTTTATTAATTACATTACATTACACACTTTTCTAGTGGCTCTTTCATTTATTTGTTATTACAGTGCATGCAGACATCTTATTCAGGATGTATTATACCTTCATTTATGGTTTACAACACTCTTTTTCTGGCTCTCTCACTTATTCTATATAACAATACATGCAGAGAGATAATTCAGGACTTATTATACCTTTATTAATGGGTTACAACACTCTTTTTCAGACTCTCTCACTTAATTTACATAACAGTTCATGCAGACAGGTTATTCAAGCCTTATTATACCTTTATTATTGGGCTAAGACACTTTTAGCCAGGCACTCTCACTTATTTTATATAACAGTATATGCAGAAAAATTACTAACCTGCCTGGTGGCACAGCCTTAGCAGCCTATCTGCATAGGCTTGCTGATTTGCAGCACGGACACCTGCAACTGTGAAGTAAATGAAATGATATTGAGACATATACGTATCCATACTATCGACTACACTAGCAATCTTTACATACTTCATTCCATGGCTACCTACTCAGTAATGGGGCATTTTGCATCCTACGGGCCTCCTGTATCCATTGGTTCAGTAGGTCCTGCTTGCATCTCTTCAGGTCTGAATGGTGATGTCTAACCTGCTCACCAGTCCGAGGGACGCCTGTGGCACTGGTGAGTTCATGTGCGAGACGGTTCCAGGCATCCGCTTTGTATTCCATGCCCTGGAACTGTCCCTGCAGGAGTCTAGCATCATGACAATGGATGAGGAGCCAAACCATCAGTTTTGACTCCTCAGTGCCCCACCGTTGCACTCAGAAGTGAGAGCCCTCTCCAACACCAGCCATTGCTGCTTGCAGATGGGAGCTGCAACCAGTTATGGCGAGTATTCCCATCTATGGAGCTTAAATATGCCTCATTTCCCGCACTTATTTGTGATTGGCCAGATTTGAAAGTTCTCAACTGAGTGCACACCTGCTTAGCACTGGGTAAACTTTGATTCATATGTATATGTGTGTTGACAGTCCATGAACATCAAATGCTGTCATGGATTAGTGGATTAGTACTGTGATTATGGTGCACACTATCCCGGCTACGAGACCTGTCATTGCTTTTTTATTGTACTACTGGCCTGACTGGTAGGGGTGTGGCTGTGTTTAGCTGACTTTGCTCAACTTTGCCCAATGTTGCTCAACGTTGCTCTATGTTGCTCTACGTTGCCCGATGTTGCCTGACATTGCCTGATGTTGCGCTAGTTAGCGCGGTGCCCACCTCCGCGCAAACATGTTTAGTTTTCGCTGGTTGGCGCAATGCGCAGCTCCGTGCAAAGCTATTGTGCTAGTTAAAGCAGTGCTTAGCTATGGGCAATTATTCTTAAATGTGCTTAATACTGGTAAACGTTGCTTAGCAGTGCTTCACATTGCTTAAGATAGGTTACTTATGCATTCATTATTATGCATGACCGTTTCACTTTCTTATATATATTTAAAATATAGTTCACTACTACATAGGCCATTTTGATGCATTTTAATGTAATTTAAAAGGTAAATGTCAGGAATTATTTTATGCACGGATTTCCTACAGAAAATGGAAAGGGGAGTGGTGGGACTTGAACCGGGAATGCCTCCTCTTTGGGCTTAGGCTCTAACACTACACTATTGCTATTTGGCTTAATTTGCATATAAGTGGTTTATTATCCTCTTTGATGTCTAAACTGCTAACTGTAGCTAAGCAATGGGCACACCCGCGCACACACTCGCAAATACGGGCAGCTATATGGTGAATAATAAAGAAAAACATTTGTTTTACATTTTATTTCACTTGTACAGGGCTTTTTAATGTGGGGGAGTGTAGTGTTGGGGGTATACACATTTGAGCGGACTCACTCATATCTGCTGACATTTGCAGAGTTAGGCACTTGCAGGAGCGTGGATATTTGGACTGCTCGGCAGTCTGACATGCCCCTTGCACTCCTACATGCTCCGTGTTAGCCTGGGAGTTGTTAGCGTGCCCTCATGCATATGCATGACGCGCTGACATCTAACTCTTAGACGGCAGTCTCCGAGTAGGACTTCGTTCGTCCTACAAGGAGGATTACTGAATCCCCCCAGTGTGTTTTATGCTTGTGGTTATGCAATGTAGTAGTGTTGTTTGGATGTAAAATATTGGAGACAAGAATCTGTTTAGATATGTTTTCAAGAGAAACTGAGAGGGAAATAAAAGAAAATATGACTGTACAAGTAAGGGAAACTGTATGCTGGTACCATTATAGATGGCGGCTACATGAGAGCTGTTTGAATGTTGAATTAAGGCCATTATAGGAGAGCTTTTCTGTCACACATATGAGCAGTTACATTGGAATCAGTTTGTATGACATGATTTTTTGTGAGCTGCTGTTTTAAGGCAGAACATTTTTTTTGCAATACATAATGTATTAATCACACAGTACAAACTGTTTATTTGAAATCAAGATAACATAGCATGAGGAACAATTCACTGACTTATTTACAAAAGTATACAGTTTAAAGATATCTGTAATGAAATACAGCTATTTTCCCCAAGAGAGAATTTTGGTATGAAGGCAGCACAGATGTTTATACAGTAAAGAAGCAAGCTGCTGATTATATGAAGAAGCAAATTAAATGGTGCAACTTGAAAGTAGTGTGAAGAGCCAGTTTGCACAACATGACTACTTGAGCAAGGAAACAGCAACTAAGGGGCAGACTGCATGGGTGTTTAATACTGGTGAGGAAATCTGGAATCTTAGACCAATGAATTTGAACTTTACTGTAAATCTAATAATACTGAAAAATCATATAAGGCTTCAGTCCTACTTAATGCAGTGAGTGTCAAAAATGTATGGACTTTGGCACAGTTTATTAGTACCAGAGAAGCCTGAAAATTTATTAGAATGACTAAGGAGATTTTGAAAAGCAATTTAGTCCCAAGATTATTATCGATTGCAGAACAATACATGTTTCTTAGAACAACAAGAAATATTAATTAAAGTGTACCAGGGTATATGGCAAAACTGCATAGATTTACGGAGCATTGTCATTTTAAAAAGGAACTGGATTAGATATTAAGAGATATACCTGTGTGTGGCACATAGTATAAAAGATTGTAAAAAAATTTGTTATCAAAGAAGAGTTAATGTTAGATGAGGTAGTGAACATTGCCGGTACATGAAATGTAAGATGATTAGCGGTGCTAATGAGTTGTAACAGGACACGGATGAGTGCACTAGTAATAATGTATCTAGGAAACACACAGTGGCAAGTGTGGTTTCATTGTAGCAACACATTTTAATTGTGGTAACATAACGAGGAAAGCTTTGGAACAGTTTATAAAGAGATTGTATTAAGTAAATATGAAAACTGAAGGATAGTAAATATAAAATGCAAAAAAGTGCATAAATATAAAGTCCAGGAAAGTGGACAGAAGGTATATTATGTGGTTTTCATGATATTTTATTGTGTAACATTTTGCTACATCCTGATATAGTGTTCCTGAAACAGTGCCCCAGCATCTTGTGTCACCTGCATAAAAGAAAAGACACTTTACTGAAGTGAAATGATTTTGTCTCACATTTTTGCTGAGCACTATGTACTGGCAAAAAATTTATTCAGAGGAAGTGGGATGTGATGAAAAATCAAGATGAAAGGTGCAATTGTGTTATTGGTTCATAGTATGACTGAGAATGATCACAAAGTCTTATGGATTACCCAAGTGGTGGCAGGGTTCAAACTGTAAAAGAGGAAAAGATAATGGTGGACTATTGCCTGTTATTTCTGTCAGTGAAAGTAAGGAGATGTTTTCAGATATACCACTGAAAAAGTCCTTGTGGAAGTGTGTGCTGTTGAGAAAATATCCTCTGAAAGTAAAATTAAAGTACCAGTAGCACTTAATGGTAAAACACATACATTGCACTTGTATATGTGGAAACAAAGTGGATCCCCATGTACACCTCCACATGCCACTGATCCAAGTACAATAGGGCTGTAGAGATGCTATCCAAAGAAAATGAAGAGACTGACTCTAAAACAGAGGCTATGCATGGAAGCACTTCACAAACTGCAAAAATGAGAAAGGCAATAGAGTACAGCATTATTACAGCATTAATGGCTGACACCAAGCTAACAATTGTGAGGTCAAGGTTGGATTACCAAAACCTGTTGTTCAAAGGAGAGTGCTAAACAGGCTGATTGAGCATATTAAGGATCCAGACAGATGTGTTTTCCATGGGGCAGCACATTTTAGGACACAATTACAGGGTTCATAGCTGGAAAAGCACAATATTTTCTCAAGAATAGGATGCCTGGTATATAGAGTTGGTGTAGAAGTAATATGTGGAGAGGAGGGCTGACCAGATTTGAAACCACTCTCCTGTGAATAAGAGTAATGCCAAATACAAGGTAATTGAGATTTATTTATGAAGGATGACCGAATCCATGCTCAGTGATGGATGGGTGACTCTAACCATACCCAAAGAAAGATAGATGACCACATTTGTATGCAAAGAAGGATGGATAATCATGGTTTTCATCATGGAAAGAAGAATGACCACTGCCATATCCCCATAAGGGTCTTGACAATATCTGTACACAGCAGAGGATGATGCGTGATTGAATATTCCTTGAGAGAGATGAGTGATCACTACCATGTCTCAGGACAAATGGCTAACTGATTAGGTTCACTGTGGTGCAAAGACATAGGTGCTGACCCAGCAGAAACCATAGCTGGAAGGCTGTTTCATGTACAAGTCACCTCTTGGCATATCCATGCAACTGAGTCAAGCCTAGTAGGTCCCCTTTAGTGATATCCATACTTAATGAGGAGACATCCTCAGGGTCCAGAGGCTGTAGAGGAGAGTCATAAACTGCAAACATGGAACATGATGCTTAAAAGCAAACATTGGCATAGTACTTCTAAGTGGCAGTAAACTAAAAAGCTGCTGAATTATGTGACACTAATATCAACATATAGCACTTTTGTAGTTTGAAGTAATTAGCAGGGTAACAGAGAACATGTGCATGTGTGTGCATGTGCGTGCGTGTGTGTGTGTGTGTGTGTGTGTGCGCGTGCGCGTGAATATATGCAGATGTTGCAACTAAAAATAACCAAAGGTTTACATATAACATGATCATAGTATTGTCTTCCTGGCTATATAACTAAGTAAAGAGGAAGGTTAGTGCAATGACACACTACCTATCTGAGCAGGGCCAAGATTCAGAAACAGGTCCAGTCTCATGCACAGTTGGAGCAAAAAGGGCCTGTGTTAGCACAAACGCAGAAGCCAGTGGTACAGAGGAACATTAGTCGCAATGAGGAAAGACCTTATTATCAGCTAATTTGCATGACTCTAAATTGCGCTGTGATTACTACTAGTGCTAACATGCCCTTTTCTGCTGCCTTTGGGATAATCATTGCTAGAGACTGATGCATTGTGTTAGCACAGACACTCATTTATTTCCACCCCCCACCCCTCCCCGCACACACTTCCATACCTCTTACCTGTCAACGATTTATAACATCTTTTCTGATGTTGCATTTTGTTTTCCCTATTCCTCTTAAGCCATGAAAGATTACATTCAGTCAATAATGCCATGCATTAGAATGTCATTCTTCTTATTGTTCAGAAAATGCATGGTGATGCAAGACGTTTTGCTGTATTAACTCATTATGTGGATTATAGTAATATTTAGAAAGACTCCCTGTATTGTGTAGTTCTTCCCATGTTTTGCCAGAAGTCTTGAGCATGACCCATTACGTCATGGACCCTTGCAGATAGTAATGCCAGTCATTAGAGTCTTAATTTTCTTCCTTCTAATTTGCAGCTTCTTGCAGCACAGTATGTTATCCTATTGCATTTTACTGTTTTATGTGTTATGCCAGTTGTTTCTGTGGTGTCTAGTGTCTCCTCCCCCATTTTTTATCCTTTGGTCGTTAGTCTAAGGAGAGTTGAGAGTTATGGCAGCCCACCCTCAGATACCACCCCCAACATACACACACTCTCCATAAATGAAATACCTTCCTAACTCACTCATAGTCATACTCACGCTCACCCATTTACACACACACACACACACACACACACACACACACACACACACACACACACACACACACACACACACACACACACACACACCATTTTTTAATTTTTAACACATTTATGGTATAGTGTAAGCATCCTTCAACCACCAAATTATAAGATCACCGAAGAGCAAGTTGAAACAAAGAAAACATTACTTGTTTTTGAAGGGAACTGCACCTAACTCCATGATCTTACATTTTTTGCTAGCCTGGATTGCCATTCATGATTCAAGTCTCTCTCACTCTACATTGAAGATAGTGGTATACTTTGTAGTGTGTGACTTCCCTAATGCACGTCACATTCTGCTCTGCAGTCAAACCTGGAACCAAGACCATAATGCTGGTTAGTTACATTACTGGAGTCTGTTTTAGGCTTTGTAAAATAAATGTTATTATACAGTTCACCAAGTAAAAAGGGTTGATGGTCCCTGTCCTAAACAGAACAAGTCATAAAGCAGACATCCATGCTAGAGACCTACCTCTCTGTCAGCAGAGTACTTCTCTAGCAACTTTTAAAAGTTTGAATGACTGGATGGGTGATCACAAATTTTCACCAAGTATATATGGAGCAAATCTACTTAATGGAGGGGAGGGGCACTGCTTGTCTCCCTCCAGTATTGAGTGATGTGGCTAAGTTTCTTTATGGTCTCCTTTAGTCCTAAACTTAGTAAGAACCTATGAATCTGACTAAGTGATCAATGTGATTTTAAAGGTTTGCTGTGACTGGTGGCTCAGAATACAAAATAAATAAAAGAAAGTGTAAGTCATGGTGTACTTGTATTTGTTGACTATAGCTATGTCTTTACTAGCGGTGGCATAATGCCACACTAGGAAATTTTTTATAGGTTGATAACTAAGTACTAGGCTAGCTGCCTTGCTGTCCATTTTAAGTCTAGCCATTTTACCTTTTTGTGTTCAAATTAACCAATCCCATTTAGTTAGAGATTGGCTTTATCCATCCCATGTTCAGTAATTACTATTACTCCTAATGAGAGCAACTGGGCTCATACCATGGATAATTTATGGGGACCCATGCATAGGATAAAACATTTAGGAACTGCCTGTGTCCATTAGTAGTACAGAGGCAGTCCTGGAGTAAATTTTTATTTTCCATCTGTAGATCTAAGTTCTGCTTGAACATGGACAGGGATGAACTTTATTTGGATGGGGTGTCTGTTCCAGAGCAGTGGTCTCCTCAGTGAGATAGACCTGTCCCTCCAAACCGTTCTATTGATGTGGCAGAAAAGGATTAGATCCCTAGACTCAGTATTTCTGATGCTGTTTGACATCTTGTACATCCATCAGTAATGGGTCAGAGCATGCCTTGTATGCCAGAGATAAATTATCTCTTAGCAGTCTGTAGGATATTGAGTACAGTAACAGGGGTCTGAGTCGGTCAGTGTAGAACATGTTGTTTAGGCCTTGTATCCTGTTAGTAAGGTATGTCTGTGGGTGTTGCAGTTGTTGCATGTGTCTGGAAAGATACTTTTTTTTTTATACTTATTGTGAGGTATTGTCACTGTCTTTTATAGTCAAACAGCTGCACAGGTTGTTCACTCATAAGTGCCTCATGCTAGTTTCTTCTTCCTTATGCTCGAAGTTAAGGCCTATTATGTTTTTATATAATGTTCTACTGCCTGTAGTCTCTGCTGTTTGGCTTCTGGTTATTTTATAGCATGAGTTTGGACTTATTGGTATGTGATAAGAAAAAAATATGCTTTTCAATGCACTCTAAAGAGGCATTTAAGTGACAATAAATCTATTACACAATGACACTGACACGAACATAGTTTTTAAACTGAAAAATAAGTTAACTTTTAGTTTTATACATTGTAACAATACACCTACAAACTAGAAACTGTTCTTTATAATTATAAAGAGAAGCAAGAGAAAAAAGCAGTGTCTAGGCATATTTTGATATGATATGTCTGTTGATGCATTGTAAGTAACCTGCATTTTAAAGCATCTTTCTTATTTTGAGGCAAGCAGAAAAATCCAGAATCCTGTCATGAGAAGCTTGCATCTTAGTGACGCACTCTTAAACTGCCTAGGGTTAACTTGGCAACCCATCATGTAATACTAAGACAGTTACAAGTGCTAGCCAGCATGAACACATTTTCATTAACAGAGGTCACAGAGAGGCCATTTTGAATGGGTAAAACCTGGTTCAGCTCAAGACGACTAAGTAAATCAGGAAGTTTATACTTATATGAAATTATTTTAATCAGTAGTTTGCTTCACGAATGAGCCCACAATGCCATTGCACTTGCTTGTAAGATGAATGTGGAAATATATATCTTTGGAATAACGTATGCATTAGGATTTTGGTAATAAACTTTGAAAGGTAAACAGTGCTTTTAGGAGAATTGATACATGAGTGATGAAAAAATTCTCAGATGAGTAAAAATATTTATGATTCATCATATCTAACATTTGAAACTTAGTTCAGAATAATTCTATATGATGTAGGGCATATATTTTCATTTTACTTTTATGCCACCATGTCAAAAACATATACATTTGTTGAGATATTGTGTTTTAGATTGGGAATTATTATGTGGCATTTTATGGCTACCCAGGAGTGGCCTTAGATCAACTGGTGCCCTAGGCAAAAGGGCTCCATGGCGCCCCCCCCACCACACTATCCGGTGCCCCCATCCTGGTCTACCTACACCAAATAAATACTGGAAAAGCGCCCCTGCTGTAGCGGTGCCCTAGGCAGCTGCCTAGTTGGCCTATGCCTAAGGCCAGCTATGTGGCTACCCTATCAGTATGCTATCTAGACTGTCTGTCTGTTGTTATTAAACTTGAATTATAGAACTGGTAGGGGCAGAATGGCAGAGTTCTGGAAAAGTAGGATTTGATTTATTGTTGTGTTTTTTTCAGGTAGTAAGTATTAGTAGTGTAAGTTGCTTAAGGGAGTAATTTTAGGTGACATAGGCTATCAAGGATATACCGGTCAGGCATAATATTTATGTGTGCGTATTGTGATCCTTTGCTATGGAAGAAGCAGGGAAGAAAAAAAAAAAAAAGCAGATCAGTGCTGTTTACTGTGGCTGCGTCAGGATTGTTTGCCATGTTCTGTGTCACTAATTTTAAAGAATCAATGGCCAACCAATGGCTAAATCTGGAGCCACAGTTCAGATGCTAGGGACTCATTTTAGAATGTAACTGGAAAAAAGTGACTGAAAATGGAAATATTACATGAAATGTGCATTCTTTGTTTGCATGTTTATGCACTCTAATATACAATGGTTTCTTGCAGAAGATGCATGTTGACCACTCAGACACAGGAAACATAATAAGTATTTGCACTCCATAGGATCATTAGTGTTTCACACAAGAAAGTTAAAATGTGGAACAGTTATCAGTAAATGTGTTGTTAACTGAAGAGAATAGCTGCAGTAAAAGTTTCAGGGTTTCATACTTTTCATAGTGAGAAAATACACAATGGCACATATATCTTTTTAAGCATCGGCTGTTACTTTTAAAGTTGAGTTGAACTTTCTGTACTAAACAGACAGTAGAGAACAAAGCACTGCTATACCTCATTTAAACTGTTATATAAAGTGAAAATGCCATTAATGCAGTAAGCAGAGCAAAAAAACAAAGAAAAAAGTATCTTTCATTAGGATGTTTAAAAGGCAAAAATTGTGCATGTGTTTGAGTTGGGAAATGCAGCCATCACATTTCTCAGGAGAATGAAGTGGCAGTCCTGATAATGTGAGAAGGCAGTTATAGCACATCTTGGTTAACAGCAGGTGTTGGGGCAGACTTCCTTAACTGACTGTTGATTTATTTTTGGATTTGGTATATGATAATGGCTATAATGGTGTTAATAAAATTAACATTAATGTATATGTGCTATCAGAAAATATGCACAGACTTTCTTTAAATTTAGTTTGCTAATTAAATGAGTCTTCTCTGTATGCTGTTATTTTCTCTTACCACTTAGAACCATGGCCAATATGCTGATTGTTTTAGAAGTTTTATCACGTCACTGGCATGCATATCCTGTGTTTTTCTTTATCATTTGCTAAATGAACATGCCAGAAAATTCTTCATGGACAAGCTTGTTGCATTAATGTTTCACTAAAGTCAGTGGCATAGAGTATAAAAAATATTTCTGTTTAGGATACTTCAAAACAATACAGACTTTCGCAGAATGTCCAGATTTTTGCCTTATATTTTTGGTCCATTTTTCATAAAATTGTGGTTTTCTGGCAAATTGGTTGCAGAGCAGATCATCAGAGACTGAAGTTAGAAAATAATGACTGACATTTGAGTTTCAGACTTCATACCCTTCAGAAAATGCATGCTAATGCAAAACCTGTTATTCTATCAACTTTCTAAGTTTGTAAGAGCAATGTTTAAAAATTACCCCTATTATTGGGCCTTTCTCCCACTTTTTTATGGCTTTATCCAGATTTGTTGCTCTAAGAGGTTGAGAGGTATGGTTAGGTGGGTGTTGGTATTAGAGTTGCCAACTTTTCATGTCAAAAATTGTGGACATATACATGAAAGCAAAATGCGTGCAGAATAGAAGTGTGCAGTAACCCCCCCCCCCCCTTGACTGTTGTACAATATTACTGTGCTCAATCAAACATATTCTTCTGTTCTTCAATGTCAGTGACAGTGTCCCTTCATTCTGGACTGCTCAGAAAAATTCCGGACAGTTGGCAGCCCTAGTTGGCATTAGTTGCCATAGACTTTTGTGTCTGTTATTTAGTCTTCAAACAGGGTGAGATTTAGCAGAGAGACAGTAATGAGAGAGCTTAAAGAGCAGGTACATTTAGCAAATGATTCATGAAATGGAGAGTGAAGATACTGCCCTGTTATGGATGTAGTTTTATTTTGCCATGCTGTTGAGAAGTTGCTTCTTTGCAGCCCACTCATCCAGCAACATCCAAAATATATTTTTGTATATATTTTTAGTTCGCTGGAGAAATCCTGCTATTCAGTTTACAATTTTATTACTTTTGAGTAACCTTAACATGGGTATTTGATTGCAGAGTTGATCAGAAGGATGCAGTGGAGAATGATATGAATCTTGACCCATTATACTTTTATAGTTATCTGTCATGCTCCAGATAGAAACTCTGTTTCCCTCCCCAACAGAAGAGAGGAGAGTGAGTTTAGAGTTAGTCATTCCTCCTTAGCTGTCTCTCTAGCACCCAAGTCATAAGTTATGTACAGTTAATTAGCATTGTATGCAAAAAAACCTTCCCTCTACACTGCTGATCTGACCTCCATGTGAGGGAATTTTATTAACAAAGAAGAGGAACTGGTCAGAAACATGTTCAGTGTATCATGATTGTTGGAAACAGAGTTTTGCCGCTTAAAAGCCTTTTGAGGGTGGTTGCATGCAACACAATGACAGGAAGGACAAGGTAATGAGAAGAGGGCAAAGAGTAAGAGAAGTAACTTAGCAAGGGTCAAAATCAGATGCAAACTGTTGCATTTTGTTTCATTTATTTATATATTTTTAGTGTGTGTTTCTGGCCTTCTGACTTTTATTGCTTTTGGACATATAAAAAGTCAGTAAAACTTCATTCTCAGCAGCTGCCCTTATTTCTCTTTTAGGAGATCCACACCTCTGTCCCTTCATAACCAATCATTCAGGATAAGCTTTTTTACTGAATATAGAGAAAAGCAATCACAATTAGTGAAAACACCAAGAAGAGGTTAAATAGATAGCTCTGTGTTTAACAGAACTTGGAAAGCGATAGTTCAATGTGTTACTAGACTACCAAATGTCCTTAACATTGGTACAAAATGTGTAAACTTACGAAATGTTTTTGAAAGAAAACCCTTATTTCAGTGGACATTAGACTGTGATTAATAATATATAAAAGTGTATTGTACGGGTTTTGCCCCACCTCCTTTGCTACATATTATTAACTGCTTCTGCGGCATATACTGCAGTTACAAGTATAAGGGGACAAGTCATATTTTCTGACTTGTACTTCAGCATAATTAATGTTACTGATGTTCCCACAATTAACTAACTTGCTGCCAAACCACTAAAAACAAATCAAATGGATAGTGCTTAATAATATAAGCTTATTCAATCAGTTTAGAACCAGTACTTTGTTTCTCTAAAAAATAAAATCAGAATGACTGTAGGAACATTTCTGGGTCCCATGCCACACATGAGAATTGTATTCTGAGTTAATCTTAGAAAATTAACTTGAAGTAGAAATTAAACTTAACCTGTGTGTGGCAGGCGGAGCACTCACATTCTACATGTCCATGAAGGTATTTTCCTCCTGCACTCCCTTGATTATTATAATCTTCTCCAAGGTTGCTGCATCTCAGGGTAACTATATTTTTTCTGCAATGACTCATTTGAAGAGCGCATTTTCAAACTCAGCAGTTTGCAGTAGCACATATCACATTCACTGTGCACTACCAGCATAACTCTTAACTGCTCAGATTTTCAAAGAATGTCCAGACTTTTGCTTCATATTTTTGGTCCATTTCTCATAAAAGTGTGTTTTTTTGGCAAATCATTGTCAAATCATTGAGGGTTGAAGTCAGAAAATAATGGCAAACATTTGGGTTTCAGACTTCATTACCTTCAGAAAATTCATGCCAATGCAAAACCTGTTATTCTATCAATTTGCTAAGTTTGTAAGAGCAATATTTAAAAAGTGTCCCTATTTTTGGGCCTCTGCCCCCCTTTACGGATGGCTTTGTCCATATTTCTTGCTCTAAGAGGTTGACAGGTATGACTACCAGTTTTTAGCATTTTGCCAGTCAGGGGCTACATTATGAAGATTTGTTTTCCTGTTTAAAGTACTGAACCATTTGAAGTACATCACATTTCAGATACCCAAACCTTTTGGTGCACATTTAAATGAGGACTAATAATAAACCCAATAACTAAGAGGTCGTTGTGAGGGGTGATGGCAGACTACTAACAGAGATACTTAGAAAGGATGCAGAGTTACAGAAAGACTGAAATATTAGGTGCATATTTGTTAGAATTCATGTACTCCATACATGTAGACTCTTTACAACTGCCCAAGCAAATTCAGTTTTGCAGAGGTCAGTTGTATCATGTAAAAAAAAACAAGACTAAAAAGACATTTGTCTGGAGATGTTGTGGAGGATTTTAAGATTAAGTCAGACTTCCTGTGATTTCTGAGGCAAAAATAATTAAGGAAGAAAGTCCACTTTTCATAAGGCTTTTAGGAGAGTAAATTATGTCTGAATTAAAGATTAATTCTACAGTATAATTATTCAAACTGTCTAGGCCGCAACCTGCATGGAAAGGTCTCTTCAAGATTTCAGAGAATTGCTAGTCTTTCTAAACTTAATTTAAGCCTATCTAAGCTTATATTGTAGATGTCACAATTGCAAATACCCTTGCAATCCAAGTTTCTTTAGACTGAAGTATGAAGCAAGTGCACAAACGCTTAAACTACAGTTTGCCAAGTTTCTTTAGACTGAAGTATGAAGCAAGTGCACAGACACTTAAACTACAGTTTGCCCATCCATCAGTATTTGAATGACTTTAAAATTTGTCCATGATCTCCCACAATTTTTATGTACTATCATTTTAAGAAAAGGCTTTTGGTGGGCTGGAATTTCTAGACAGCTGTATGTGTACCCATCTATAACCTGAGCTTTGCTTTGTAAATATGTTTGTACACATTTATGATGAGGATTTAAAATGTGCCATCCCATTAGTTACTAAACAAATATCCTTAGTACTCACAATTGGCAAGTTGTGAAGCACTGTGTACGATAGTGAGCACACTAGAAAATACGTTACTTGCTTTGGAAAAACTAATGGATTAACCCCTGGTCGGGTTTGCTAGGGGAAGCAGAAAGTGCATAGGGCAGTAAAATTGTTGAACAGACTCCAAAGCTTTTCCAGAGCTGATAATATGACAGTCACTGCAAATATGGAGCAGTGCTTGGATTGTTTGGATTGTAGAAGCTGTCTGCTATGATCTTCACTGGATTTAAGTTTAATCAACCATGTTAAAAGCAGTGCATCAGTTTTACCAATATCCACCTGCCCAGAAATCTCATTCATCCTGATTAATTGTTACAGCAAACCAGTCTATTATCCCATTGCATGTTCCCAAAGAAAAACTGAAAAACTCAACTTCTTGCTTCTTTTTCTACATGTCACATTCATCCCTATTAGCCAAAGAATGTAATTGTATAATAAGCCTCATAGATACTTTTCTATCTTGTTCTTCATTTTCACAACCCAGTGCATGGTATAAACTTCATATACAGTCCATTACTGATTTAGAACTCGGAAACATGTACTCTCTTTTTAGAAAGAACACCTTAGGCACTGCAGTGAATGACAGCATACACTTATGCCTGGAACAATCTTTGATAACTTCTGTAAACTGAGTCCTGCAGTAAGATAGTTTCTCAAAAGCATGATCCATGTATGTTGGGTGACTGTCAACCTTTTCCCAGGTTACTGAGATCTGCCATAGAGCTTGCTCTTTTGCATACTGAGTAACAAATTATACTAAAGTTACTCTAGATTTCCCAGTAGCCCATTCATTAAGACAGTAAACTTTTTCAATTCACAAGGATTTCTTAGAAAACACAGTTCAAAGAGCCAATTTAGCTTTTACAAACTCAGTCCTCCTTACCCTGCTACACTCCTCTCAGTCTCAGAGTTCTTCTTTATGCCCTCACCTCCAAAGTAACTAGTTGTTTGCTTTATGTGTGGGGTGCATTATTACATATTTATAACATCTCTGGTTTAAAGGTAAGGGGACACTGTATTGTTCTTGCAGAATTTCACTGCTATCATTCTGTGAGCTGTCTACTTGTCTGGCATACTATGACAGCATATTTGATAGTTGTAATTCATATACAAATAGAATTAGAAGCTATTTCAACACCTTGAAATCCTCATGATATTCTTCAAACTCAGACACAACATTCATGTGATTCATTGTACTCCCTATGCCTTCCACAATTGTCAATGTCATCTTTTACCAAAATTTGCAATAAAAACAATTCCGCAACAATTAACTAGGCTAATGCATTCAACCCTGACTCATTTTACATTAATGTAGTTATATAAACTACACCCATTAACATAGATATGTTTTGAGTTACTGAAGGAAGTAAACAACTTGAAGCACTGTGAGATCTTCCCCACCAAACAAAATGAAACTCAGTGAAACATACAGTATTTCATCTAATTTTTCATCACCAAAAGCCCCCCAAGAGAAAATGCCCAACCCAATGTACTACAACCTAAAGATTCGGTAATGTTTGTTCTCACTCAGTATCATGTGTGGTACAGTCAGTAAGTTAGTAAATAAACTTACCTTTTCAAGATCTTATTTTTCGGAAAAAATATTTCAAGCCATTGTCTTTTTGATTTACTGAATGCAGCTTTCAGAAACCTTTATTGATTAGTTGGAATTCACAGTAAGTGCAGTAAATGTTGATGACTTTGACATGATTTTTTGCAGATATACTGTAAAACTAGTTGGGTCTGGTGTTCTTTACAACTGCTCTGGAATACTGTGTACTGGTTGGTACTTTGGCTGGCAGAAAGTGTATAACAAATAATTAATAAAGGGTCAGAGCAGTCAAAATTCTGGGTTCAGGGAGACATAGCTGGGCATTTATATAATGCAAGAAAGAAGTGAGAAGAAGAAATGTGATTTAGGCACACAACATGACCAGATAACCAAGAGGAGGGGTGGTGTATAAAAAAAGAACTGAGGTGTGGGCAGGGGAACAGTGGTAGGTGGAAAGGATGATGATTCAAGCCTGACTGGAAGAATATTTTTTCCCAGAAAGGGTGACAGAGCCCTTGAACACATTAACATTACCAGAGGCAACTGCAGATAGTCTGTCAATGAAGGGGCTTTGAGTTGCCCAAGACACTTGAAAGAGATGAGGCAGGTATGGGTAAAAGGCAGCAGCCTAGGAGTTAACTGCAACACTTGGTGCACTGACTAGACCAGAGGTTTTGTTCACGTACCATCATCATCAATTGTTTATATGAAGATATTT
Source organism: Protopterus annectens (assembly GCF_019279795.1). Lineage (NCBI taxonomy): Eukaryota > Metazoa > Chordata > Ceratodontiformes > Protopteridae > Protopterus > Protopterus annectens. The sequence goes on along the minus strand of NC_056739.1, from coordinate 1,280,520,522 downwards.
GGAAGAAATGTGTGTGAAAAGAAAGATCTTGGATCAGGGGAAGTAAAACCAGAGAAGATATGTGCATGTAAAACAGACAAAGGAGAAGAAAGGTAGTAGGGTTGAAAGTAGCTGGGAATTGAGAAGGGGTAAAGTTGGGCAGAGAATAGAAGACCATGGTAATGGGGTAGATCAGTTAGGTTGGCTTTATAGGGTACTCACTGCTTGTTCAGATAGAAAGTTTTATTTGCAAGGATCAGTCTGGCTATTATTTAAAGAGCAACTTATATCTCCCTGGCAGGATAACATTTAATCACTTGTTATGTTTGTTACTGTATTTGTTTTATATTCTATTTATTATCTTGACTTTATTTATCAGACAATGCCTGGGCTTCTGATGAGCTCATCTCTCTGTTTGTCTGCCTGTCTCTCCGTGTTTCATTTTCCCTGTAGTTTACAATAGTGCACTATGTGTGATACCACATTACATAGAGAATAACACAAAAGCAGAGAGAATTGTGAAGTTAAAGTAAGGAGTGGACTCCTCTGTCAGACAAAATCAGGGGCCATGCTAATGAAAAACAGATGTTTTAAGATACTATAAACATCGGAAAGGAACAATATACTGAATCATTTTGGAAAGGTACCTTTTCTTGATTTTATACTTTTGAAAATGTTCTATGAAGTTTAATTAGCTCTTTAACTTTATCTAACTGGATCTCCTTACTGCAAGGACGGGGTATGCTGTAGCATGCTTTGTATATTTAGTGCATTCAGTAGATTCCAAAAGGCAACTTCGTTTGGATGGCTTGTGGGTAATTTTGTAGTTACGTTAGATATGTCTATACTTAAGGCTTGAGAGATGATAAATAATTTTAAGCTGTGTATAGTTCCAAACAGGGAGCTTAGCCTTTTTTAACAGCTGCATTGTTTCATGGTGGTTAGCAGCGAGATCCTGTGGAGAATGCAGTTATGTGGAGTCAGAACTGTATTATGATGCAAAGCTACAGCTATGATGAGTGAAGGAACTGAAGTGCTTTGTTTTATACAGTATAAGAAAAAAACTCGTTATGTGTGTAGAATTTCAGATATAAATGTGCCACAGTAGAGAATCTCTCATTGATGACAGAATCTGGTTGTTTTCCCCCTTGAGCATTCTTTCCTTTTGAGCATTCTTTCCTTTTGGGCATCGTAACCTACGGTGTGTAAAATATTGATCTCCTCTGGTTTCATGGTTCAGCAGTCAGTTTGCTATCATGATTAAGGGGAATGATCTCCAGGTCAGCATGCTGTACAGTGTTACAATTATAAGGTGAAATATTAGTTTGGGGTTAAGGAATGCAAAAGGTAAAAAGGGCACTTTAGAAGTTGAACTGAGCATCTCCAAACTGCTAACATCTAAAAACGTTCTCTAGGCCTGGAGTTGCAGTTTTGCAAATACTTATAATGTTTGTACAAGTAAAGTATATTAGTATAGCTTTGTCATACATTTTACAAACCTACAGTAACTGCTATCCTATTGATTTGAATAATGTTTCGTCAACGCTCAGATCTGACCTGTATCATTGTATTTTGGACATTGTGAAGAACTCTCAATTGTTCCTAAAGCAGTAACTCACAAAAAGGTAACACTTTTGTGTTTTGTTTGCCCTTTATTTCTTTATTTATGTATATCAGATTGTATTAGTTTCTGAGAAGGCATAAGTGCGTTGGTCTGAGCCTTCTTAAATGCTCACAAATGCTTCTGCTATCCTTGGAGGAAGGCATGTACTAAAAACAGTTTGGTTAACAGATTTTTAACCATTGTTGTTAGGACTGCAGTTGTGTCTTTTAAAATTTTTAAGTTCTCTTTTGTGGTTTGGGCAAGCTTTTATTTATTTTTTCCTAGTTGAGTAAGACCTGGAAAATGTCCATTATATAAAGCTTTACATGTGACAGAAAAAAAGGAAGGAAAATGTTTTCTCTGCTTAAGAGCTTACAGGAGCAGATCTTCCTGGACCATACATTTCTGTTATGTACTTTTTCAGATTTCTTGGCATAACCAAAAAGAGAAGGAAGGGATACTAGCAACAGTGAGCATGATTCTCACTAAGCTGTGTACAATGTTTTTTTAGTTTATGCTTAAGCAATATGTCACACTGGATGAAAATCATTAGGGATTTACCCACACCTCATGTGATGTAGTCACAGGGTGCTGAAGAGTGACTTAATTGCAAGGGAAGTAGGTAAGTCTCTAACAACTTACTCATTTTTGCTTTACTTCAGTTGTACAACAATTACATATGGCATTTTACATTAAACTGTACTTGAAATGTTTGTATTGAGGTTATGCATTATTTTTATTTTACTTCCACTAACTTTAGCTAATATAATTGCATATTATTGCCAGCATTTGAGAAGTATCCCTGATTTGGACCCTTTGTTGAATTACACATTTGGCTTTGCCCTGATCCTTGCAATAAACTGTTATTGCATGCTGTGTGATTACAGATTGACTAGAGACCAGGATGTTTTCTTGTCAGTGTATGAAAAAACATAATGCTGAATAACACTGTTTGACAGCTTAATGTATATCTTGATTGTTTCTTTCATTTTAGTTCAGAAATTATTACAGATTTAATCAATTTAAACCACTTTGGGTGAAAATGAGAGCTTTAGAAGCTATTCATGGATATTACCCAAATAATTTTAAATATACCGTTTAGGTATATCATTTCAGTGTAGTATCATTCACTATAGTATTCTAGAAAAGACAGGTGAGCCAAGTTAATGATTATGGGATGGCCACAGACATTCAAACACAGTACTGGGTATACCCATCAGCACAGTGAGTTCACAGAACAATGAGACTAACCTCAAAAGAAACAATATTGTAATCACGTTATCATCCCAATGGAGATAGTAGACTTCTCCTTGTTTGGATCTGAGGATGGCGTAATTATATCTTGCTGCATTTTTTATTGAATGTTGTTATTTTTCTGCACATTAGCTAGGAATGCTGTTCACAGTTTGGGATAGCTGTCTTCAGCATCTGAGAATGCTTTTCCATTTCATTGAGTCCTTTGATTATTATGGACAGTGGATACTTTCAAATGATGGACAGTAGGAAGCTATTCTGTGTTTTAAAGAAGAACTGGGCAAGTGGCTGTAGTTAGAGGTTCAGAATAAATGGCAGCCAGTCCGGAAAAAAAGTGATCTAAGAAGTACCAGAAAAATGATTCCTTGGATCAGTCTTCTTTAATGTATTTATCAGTCGCATTCTAGGTTCATAGGTTCATAGATAGGTACAAGGATATCTGCCCGAAGGCATTTATAAGCCTAGCCGGAATGTGTTGGCTTTTGCCGCCCCCTTAGATTAGTTCCCTGTGCTTCTGTCCAGCAGAGCCATTGAAATGATCCCTGGGGTAAACTTTCTGTTTCCCATCCACTCATCAAGGTTTGTCTTGAAGAGGGTTAGAGAGGAGCTCTGCCTAATGTAGACTGGAATCTTGTTTCGGAGCATGGGAAGTCTCTGGGACAGGAATCTATCCCTCCAGCACGTCCTATTTATTGTTGTGGTGAGGTTAGATCCCTGGAGCGTGTGGCTCGAGGGGATATGGTTTTCTTTAGGTGGAGCATGTCCATCAATTCTGGGTTGGACATGGCCTTGTATGTCAGGCAGAGATCACCTCTGAGTAGGCGGTATGCAACCGAGTACAGCTGGAGTTTCTTCAGTCGAGCTGCATAGGGCATCTGCTTGAGGCCAGTGATCCTCTTGGTGAGGTACTTCTCTGGTCTTTCCAGTTGTTGCAGGTGTCTTGTAAGGTGAATCCCAAATGGGGCATTGTACTCTGATGAGTGATGCGTAGAGGGGCCCAATGACTTCTTTTGATCTGGATGCAAACCCTTTTGTGATTAGGTGGGCCACATAGAAGGATTTTCTAACCACTTTGACAATGTGATTATCAAAGGAGAGGTTACTATCTACTTGGGTCCCCAGATCCCTTATTACGTCTTCCGTATTTAGGGGGCTACCACCTATGTGGTAGTTTGTGGGTACTTTGTTTTTTCCAAAGGGGATGACTGTGCACTTTTTGGCATTTAGCTTGAGGCCATGGTTTTGACACCAGGTATCTGTCTCAGTGAGACCCTTTTGGAGGATGTCTGTGTCAGCTGGAGAGTCAGTTATAGCCCCTAGTTTGCAGTCATCTGCAAACTTGGTCAGCCATAGTCCTCCTGTGCTTGCCTGTACCTCTGAGAAGTATATACCGAACAGGAGGGGTCCTAGGACTGAGCCCTGAGGAACGCCACTTGTAACTGGTTTAGAGTCAGACCTAGCTCCCACAACTCTTGCCATGTGGGTTCTGTCCGTGAGCCATTTGGCAACCCATCTTGTGACGTAGGGGTTTATGTTCAGGCTGGTGAGCTTGTCTATAATACCTGATTGGGGAATGGTGTTGAAGGCCTTTGCGAGGACCTAGGTAGGGTATATGGACCACCTTTCCCATGTCTATAGCCTTGGCAACTGTCTCAAAGAAGTCCACCAGGTTTAGGAGGCATGATCTGCCCTTAACAAACCTGAACTGGGTAGGGTCCAGTGTTTGGACATTCTCAATGTCTCTGTTAATGAGATCCATGATGATGCGCTCCATAGCTTTGCAGACCAAGCTATTCAGGCTTATAGGGCGGTAGTTCCCGGGGTCCGTTGTGGCTCCACCTTTGTGGAGCAGAATAACCATTGCTGTGCGCCACTCTATGGGCACGTAGCCTGTGGAGAGGCTGAGTTTAAACAGTGTGTTTAGGTGAGGGGTTAGTTCATCTTTAAGCTCATGTAGGACGCAGCCTGGGACACTGTCCGGTCAAATTGATGCTGGGTTTTTGGCTTTGGAGAGGGCTGTTTTAACCTGAGTGTCTGTGATTTCAGGGGCACTACATTCTTCTGATATAGTTATGGGCCCTTTTGGGGGTGAGAGGGGGGGTGAAGTTTGCACTGAACCTGTCTGCCAGTATGTTGGCTATATCGGTCGGTTCAGTGTATTTTGTGCCATTCTGTACTAACTCCAAGCAGATATGAGAATTGCCACTTAGATTCTTGACTTAGCTAAAGAATGACTTGTGGTTATCTTTGGAGTCCATGGCAATTTTTCTTTCGAAGCTAGGCTTGGATGACTTTATGAGGGAACGCAGTTTCTTGATAATACTGATCAGGGATGTCTTCCCTTCTTGGGAGTTTACTCTTTTCTGTACTAGTTTTCTCCTTCTATTGTATAGCTTGTTTATGGTAGGGGTCCACCAGACTGGTTTCCTTTTCTTGGAGGAGTGAGTCTTGGTTTTGTTTGGGATAGCACGATCCATGCATTCTTGTAGGTGCCCGTAGAGTGCATTAGTAAAGGATTTTGCAGCTTGGACAGCGTTATCCTTTAGCATGGGGGCTTTGAAATTTCCCACCTTGGTCTTAAGTAACGTGAAGTTTGCTTTTGAAAAGTTTTTCATAGTGGTTTCTTTGACCGGGGGTGGTGGCAGAATGTGGGTATCTAGAGTGATTAGTTTATGGTCAGATCTAACCAGTGAGGGGTTGACCTCTGGTGTGGAACACTGGTCGCCTATGTTGGTGATGACCAAGTCCAATATGTTGTCACCTCTTGTGGGGGTGTTGACCAGTTGATCCAGGGCGTTTGAGTTTATAAATTCTAGGAAATGTTGGGCAAGGGTGTTTGTACTTGAGTAGTTTTCCCATTTAATGTTTGGGTAATTGAAATCACCCAATATCAGGGTATTTGGTAGGACCTTTATGTTTTCCAGTGTTTCCAGGAATGCAGAGTGGGGGTCCTGGGACATGGTGGGTGATCTGTAGCAAGCTATAATTTGAATAGCAGTTTTGCCCGTTGTTAGTTGCACGTGGATGATCTCTGAAGCATCGTGCTGTGCCACTAACCTGGAGGTGTTGGTATCCTTGATGAATATAGATACTCTCCCACCTTTTGTATTTCGGTCTGGGTTTTGTGGCTGAAATGTATGGTATGAGTTGTAGCCTGGTACTACTGGGGTGCTCTCTGGAGAGTTAAACCAGGTTTCTGTTACTGCACATATATTGATTTTCTCCATACTGAGGAGTGCCTCGAGTGCGTGCATTTTGAGATTTAGACTTCTGGCACTGAGTAGCATTACCCTCATTTTTTTGTTACTTGTGCTATTTACGGTGATGGGTTTGTCTTTTGAGCCTTGCCTAAAAATGGCACTTTGGGGGTGGCAAGAGCCTTGGCCAGTGTTCGAAAACCTAAGGGTGACAGGTGCAAGCCATCTCTAGCGAAGCAGAGTGGCTTGGTGAGCATGTCATCCCAGGCTGACAGACACTGGATCCCCTTTGAATGACACCAGAAGCTTAGCCAATTGTTGAAATTGATAATTTTTTCTCTATACCTTGGTATCATTCTTGGTGAGGACAGGATGCTACTCAGGGTCAGGGTCATACTGGCCTGGGCTACATGATCACAGAGCTCCTCCATGTCTCTTTTCATGTAGTCCAGGTAGTCAGGTCATTCACACCAACATGGACAATGACAGAGTCATATTTGTACTTGTTCTGAAGTGACCTGAGTGCTTGTGTTATGTGGTGGATCCTGGCACCCGACAGGCAGCTAACAGTAACCTTCTCCTTGTTCAGACTAGTAAATGGGATGTCAGTGTGCCTGACTATCGATTCACCTATTACTAGTGTGTTGAGTATGTTATTTTGCCTTAAGGGCTGTGATTGCGTGGCACACTGGTTTTGTGAAGTATGTGTTTCATGGTTTGTGTTGGGGGGGGGTGGAGGTTGCTTGGATGTCTGCTTTGGAGGTCTGTGTTGCTTTTGCAGATTTTTATTTAGAGTCTCTGAGTATGTTTTCATGTATTTATGTGTGTTTTTTGCTGGTTTCATAGGTCTATGTGAGACTGGTGGTGTGATGCAAGTAATTCCCTTCTCGTCTTGACTGCCTGGTCCAGTCTTGAGTTGAGAAAGCTTAGCCTCCAGTTTGGCTGTGTAATTGCATCTCTCACATGTATTAGTGTTTGGTGGAAGGAGGAGAGGGTTGTCTGCGTACATGAGGCAATTGTAACATTGCCTCAAAATGCCCAGATTCACCAGCTGGACCGGAGAGCACACCTGAAACTGCCCTTTGGACATGCCTGGATAGGTACAGTGAACTGTTTTACTGATTGGCTGGTAAGGTCGAATAGAGAGCCTTATGCTTCTCTACAGTATGGGGGGGGGTCTAGTGCTAAGGTTTATTAGTGCTTGCTATGAGTTTTGAGCAAGTGCCGGGATGAGAAGTGAATGGTTTGAGTGCTTAAGTTGAACGTTTGTCTAGTTCCAAGGGAAAAATTGAAGAGTAGACTTGTGGAGCCGGAAATAGTTATACCCAAGCTAACCAGCGCTGCCCAGCACGCAAAACCGCGCAAATGCGGGTTTTATATCAGGGAAATGAAAGAGAGAGAAATTAGCCCAAAATGGCCAATAAGCTACTAATTTCTGGGCTGAAACCACTCCTCCAGGGACAGATAGACTGCTCAAAGCTCCTTCTCTCACAGTGAACAGAAAAACTTCCTTCTATCCAAGTAAGGTAAGGGCAAACACAGAAACTTGTAACACAACCCTGAATTCAGCACTAACCTGAAAACTGGACTATACTAGCTTAGAAAGGTGGGAAAACAAGTTTTTTTTTTTGTTTTTTTCAAAAAATAAAGTAGATACGATAAAAAAATTACAGTTTGAATGCACAGAAATGGTTATCACACTTGAGTATGTAGCCTACAACAGTTAAACAGGTAATTTAAACACAAAAACGACTTTGTCAAACTGCAGGCAGTAAAATAAGTACAATATGTAGCTGAAACAAGCTTTTTAAAATCACAGAAATTCTAGACAATCGGCGTTTTAGAGAGACTGGGGTGGAAGATAATATTGTTTGAAGTGTAAAGTAAATTATATCTTGCGATTTATGTTTTAGAAAGTTAGAACAAATTAAGTTGGAAAACTACTACACTAATTGCGTGGTTTAGAATATACCAACTGAGGGTCTGTATTAGAACATTGAAGTTTCAAAACTTCGAATGTTCTAATATCGACCCCTGTTCAGCGAAAGCTGAAAACATCGAACATACAGAACAGCGAATTTTTTCCTAGGGAAAAAATTTTCTGTTCCAAAGCACATACACACAACACAAGTTCACCAAACAAACAGCAATCCACACACATACACCTAAAATCTTACACCTAACCCTACACTAAACTATACACACACCACTAACTATCCACTTACCTTAACCCAAACCCTAACCCCAAGGTCCGTCACTATCGCACACTCACTTCACCCCCGCCCTAACCCTCACGTCCACACAATCACACAATTACCTGACCCACGCCCTAACCCTAACTCACCTAACCCGCCCTAACCCTCACGTCCACACAATCGCACTTATACCTAACCCGCACCCTAACCCTAACTCACTTAATCCGCCCAAATCCTCACGTCCACACAATCGCACACATACCTAACCCGCACCCTAACCCTAACTAACCTAACCCGCACTCAATCACACACTTACCTGAACCCGACCCGTAACTTTCCACCATAGCGCTGAAAATACCGAAGCAACAGAAACGGACAACCAAATTCTTTCCTAGGAAAAAATTTGTTTTTCTGTTGCTTTGATATTTTCAGCTTTCACTGAATAGGGGTCGATATTAGAACATTCGAAGTTTTGAAACTTCGATGTTCTAATATAGACCCCCAACTGAAATCAGCTGTATTTTAAGGAGTTGGCAGTCATGGTTATACATACATTTGGTTGACTATAACATGACAGGCACTTCCATTTTCTTTACTGCTTGTGAAGATAGATAAAGGCTGCAGCCAAGCCAGATAGAATTTTGTAAATAATTCTGTCATTTGTAAATATTAATGTAAGCCACAGGCTTGTTCTCTTAAATGTAAAAAGACTGTATTGGATATTGAACTGCAAAAATGTAACAACAGTAAGAAAGCAATGTCAAGCGTTTCATGACTGTCTTTGATGTCAAAATCTGGAGCTGATATGTCTAGAGGGAGGCATCCTGCCTATTATTTTAAGACCAGAGTTAATGGCTAGAATTTGCATGAATAAATGTCCTTTATTGCTCTGGTTTCTGTCCCGGTGTAAAGAATGTAAATGTAGTTTCTGTTAGCCTGAGAACACCAGAAAAGTGTGAAGAATGATGTCATGTGAATCAGCTCTGTGTTATCAATTTAAAGAGAGAGAATCAGAGATCTCAGAGCATTTTGTCTTGAGAACATCCACCATCACCAACACTGCCTGTTTCTATATGTAAGTTATTTAGAACTGTGTTTTCTCTTAGAAATATACAGGGAATAGGAAGATTAGACTAGTTTGTTTTTTCTGTGATGTCAGAACTTTTCTATGGTATTATTTTAAGTATTTCTCTGTGATCTCTGGATTCTTGACTAGCACTGTGTAGTAAGAAGTATTGTCTTGTGTTTTTATTATTTATTATTAAACATTTTGAAAGCTTTCAACTGTGGCTGTTTTGGGTAGGGATAATTTAAGCTGTAGAGTACATTGCATGTATATAGTGATACTGTACCAAGTCACTCTAATAAGCCTTGACTGTTCAGTCACACTTACCATTTGTTTAATAATATTGCACAGTAATAATTGGACACCCTTTCAGAAGGGCCTTTGAGTAGCTGATATTAGTGGGTGGTGGTAGCTTGTACTACCTTTTAGACTGGACAGAAAAGGGGCATAGCTGGATAATCTGTGCCAGCCTTCCCCAGGGGTGTCTGTGTGGTTGTATATAACTTTTATCTCAAAGTGTGTGTGTGTGTCAGATAATTGGGCAGGGACACGAAGCACTGGTTGGACAGAGAGGGTGCTGGAGGTTTTAGCTTTCCAACTAGGATGAGATCTGGACCCTATAGCTGTGCCAGTGGGGAGTCTGATTGGGGACCTGGAGAGAAAGGGAGAAGCCAGCTCCAGGCTGACTGTGATCTCTGTGTGCTCTTAAGGGAAATTGTACTTTACTGTGTGTGTGTATTTATCATCCTTTCCCTATATGTGCGCCCCTCACTGGTGTTAGTGGTGAGGGTTGAGGCTCCTTGATTGCTGGGCCAGTGCATGGGCATCACATAGTAATTGTTTGGCAGTGGTGGGATATCCACACCACATATTAATTGGTTGGCAAATACTAATTGACTTGTAGTGGTGTGGGTAGAGTGAATTCCTGTAGCTTGTGTACAGTGATCACTGAAGGTGTTTTGTACTCTAAATCAGCCATGCAGTGAATACTCAGAGTTCAGATCACAATTGTTTTATTTCTTTTGTTAGCTTAGTTAGTCAGGGAGAGCAGGCAACATGTCAGCAGAGGAGTACAGAAAGCTGACAAGGAGCCAGCTGGCTGAGATGTGCCAGGCTAGGGGACTGGTGCATGGAAACCTGACTAAGGCAGACATGATTGCAGTTTTGGTCACAGCTGCATCAAAAAGCAGCAGTCAGGAGGATGATCAGACTGGAAGTGGAGATGTCACCCTCAGAGAATGGACAGCTCAACCTTCTTGCAGAGGACTTAAAAATCCATCTTTAGCTAAAGAAACTTGAGTTGGAGGCCAGGCATTTGGAAATAGAAGCAGCTGAGAGACTGAGACATCTACAGCGTGAGGAGAATGTGAAACTGCTACCCTTGGAAGCTGGGGAAAAGGAGAGTCAGAGGCAGCATGAGAAGGAGATGCTGACTCTTCTCCAGAGTCATGGAGGTAATGGGGAAGGGAGTAACTGAACCCCAGAAGCATCACTGGTGTTAGTGGTGAGGATTTAGGCTCCTTGATTGCTGGGCCAGTGTACGGGCATCACACTGCTTATTCCCCCAGCAGCCACATTACATCTGAGGCTGTACCACTAGAAAATTTGCATATTTTCAAATGAGAGGTAGAGAGGCAGTCATTTAATTGTTAGTCAAATGTTGGTCTACTAGCTGTGAGTTTGCGATTTTAAATTACACTGAGATAAATGGGACCTGACCTTTTTGTTTTGTAAACAATTAGAAAAGAGGAAACAGTTGGAAAAACTCAGAAAAAAATGAAAAGTATAATCTGTATTTTAGATGGTTATCAGTCTTTCTAGTTTCTGTGTACACTTTGCATTATAACCAAATATGAGCCAAGTTTCTCACTAAAACACACCACTGCATAGCCCTCAAAAAATGTCTGAAATTCTATAACTACCTGCCTGTGTTTATCTAAGTCACCCATTACATCACTCCTTACTCTGAAAAGTGTCCAGTCATACACTCACCAATGGAATTGCACTCTCCAACCAAATCACTCTATTCCAAAGATAAATTCCATGCAAACTCACAAAAATCAGAGAATAGCAGTGATGATGCACGACATTCCATTTTTGTATCCAGATGTTGCAATAGCAGATCTTCATCTATCAGTGAAGTAGCAGACTCATATGGCACCAAAGCTCAGCTCAGGATTCATATGCTAAATTCCAGGCTATGTCTCGGCTCCTCCCCAGTTTCCAACCAGGCTAAATATTCTGTATACTGTCAGCATCTCTTTTAGTGAATCTCTAGGAAACATTTTTACAAGTTTATGTAGTTAGTCATGTGACATTAATAAGCTGTCACTAATTTTTGTACATATTGCAAATACTGTATATAGGTGTACTACAGCTAGTAAAATGCCTTACATCTAACATCAGCTTTACTGATTTTTTCAAAGATACTAATTTTCTAGCTGCTCGGTAATGAAGTGTTCTATAATGGGGTTATTTCCTTTGCATGGCTTTTTACTTTGTTGTGATGCATTATTTTATTCTTGCTCTCAAATTGTATACTGCCTTTACACACTCAAGCTATATACTGTAATTATTTTTCTTCCGTGTTGACAAGTTTTACTTATATATGCTTAAGTGATGACATGTTTTGTTGCTAGAACTTTTGTCCTCAGACCTGTGCTGAATAGGGGTCTCTAATAGCTCATTCAGACTTTCCTGATAAACAAATGCAAATAAATAAATAAAAAATATTTGAAGATTTTCTTTTTGCAATTCGGTTGGTACTGTTAACTGTCTTTTATCTCATCAGCTGGCATATATATATCTATATATATATATATATATATATATATATATATCTATATGGATCTACTATATTTGGTCGAAGTTCATTTGGTCGAAAATGATTTCAGGCAGCCCACTTCACTGAAACCTCATTTGACTGAAAGCACATTTGGTCAAATTACATTTGGTCGAAAATGGTATTTAGCCCCTGCCCCACTGCAGTGTGACCCTGGAGTGAGAATATAAAGTTGGGGGGTGTGTGGGGGGCACAGCCCCCCCCCACATTTTGCAACCAGTTTTTACTGATATTATATATGTTTTAATGTATTTTTAAGGGATACCCATGTCTATAATAGCGCATAAACTGCATATAACATCAGTAAAAACTGGTTACAAAATGTGGAGGGCTACGCCACCCACACCCCCCAATGCAGGGGGCTGTACCCCCCACCCCCCACACCCCCCCAACTTTATATTCTCACTCCAGGGTTGTACTGCAGTGGGGCAGGGGCTAAATACCATTTTCGACCAAATGTAATTCGACCAAATGTGCTTTCAATCAAATGAGGTTTCAGTGAAGTGGGCTGCCTGAAATCATTTTCAACCAAATGAACTTCGACCAAATATAGTAGATCCATATATATATATATATATATATATATATATATATATATATATATGGGTTCCCTACGTTAGACCGACAGCTCGGAAGATCGACACTCAAAACACCGACACCAGAAGAATGATGAAGCAGATGACTGACAAGTCGTAATCCCGACAGCGAAAACACCGACAGGGGTAACTTGTGAGTGTGACCCGGTAAGTGTGCGATACTGAGGGACTTAGGGTTAGGGTGCAAGTAAGGTAAGTGTGTGATACTGAGGGACTTAGGGTTAGGGTGCAGGTGAGGTTAGTGTGCGATAGTGAGGGACTTAGGGTTAGGGTGGGGGTAAGGTGAGTGTGCGATAGTTAGGGACCTTAGGGTTAGGGAGCGGGTAAGGTGAGTGTGCGATAGTTACGGACCTTAGGGTTAGGGTTTGGGTTAAGGTTAGCACATAGATAGTTTTGTGTAAGGTGTAGTGTAGGTTTTTAGGTTGTTGCTTGTGTTGTGTGTAACAGTGAACTTTTTGTTTTGTTCAGTGTCGGGATTGTGGTTTGTCGGGCATCTGAATGTTCGTGTTTTTGAGGTTTCGGTGTAATGTAGGGAACCTATATATATATATATATATATATATATAGATATATATATATATATATATAAAATATATTAAATCTTAAGCTATTGACTATAGAGTGCATGACATGCTTTTTCTATTCCTTCACTTCCAGGCATGAGCATTTTGAGTAGACTATAAAGTGCCTGGCTGCAGTTTGTTATAGTAATGTGAAAGAAATCGCCAACAGTTGTGCACCTTGTATTTATACTGGCAGGTATCCATATCTTTTCAGTAAGAATGTTTAAGAAATGGGGTGGTGTATTTATGCAGCAATCTGTCTTTAACACTTCAGCTAGATGGAACAAAAATGGAGCCAAAAAAAATAAAGAATGTTTAAGTAACAAATATAATACCAATTAATGTTGGCAGATGCAGTCATATTATAGAGAAAGTTTTACTTTAACAAATGCTTACCTAGTTTGAATGTGCTATGTTACAAAACAAATTAGTACATCTCAGACCTGTTCCATAGCTCTTAAACTCTTTCTGTTATCTGCCTATTCCTTATGGAAACATGAATGTCCTATAGTTTATAGCGGTTTCTGTTAAAAATTAACAGATTAATCTGAACCGCCTGAGATAATAGAACTGGAAGTGGTAATTACCCTATACAACTTAATTCAGTTTCACTGCTAAAACTGTTATTACAGTGCCTTATGAATATAACGGCTTCACTTTGTGACTGTAGATGTATTGTCTAGAAAAGACAATCATTTGAGATGATTTAAATTATGATTGTCTTTCCTCAAAGGCTAACATATTAGAAAAATATGTAATAACTTGGGCTTCCTAAGTTACACTTGAATCCTTATTGAGCAAACCCATTGCAGTTGTAAAGAACCTTTAAAAAGAGCTACTTCTTGCTGACCCTTCAAATCATTGTCAAATCAAACATCAAGACAAACAAATATACCAAGCAATGCTATGCAATGAATGTAGGATTAGAAGAGGAACAACAGGAGCAGCACAATTTTAAAAGCTCTTTAGTGTAGTGGTTAAGGAAATTGTCTTGTATACATTATGTCTGCAGTTCAGGTTTGCACCCGCATTCACTTTTGTTGAGAATGTGGCAGACCTCTTCATTGTTTATGTATTTATTGATTTTTGTATTTATTTTTATTTTACTTATTTATTTAATATAGCATTTTACAATGCCATGGTATTTCCTTTTGAATGTTTTTGGTTGCCATGGTTTCTTGCCATTGTTAATTTATTTACTCCTTGCTTCATTACTTGGTCTTTCTGTATTTATTTACTTTATACAATTCCTTGTACATGGATATTTGATTTGCTGGTAACTGAAAGGGACAGCAAGTAGGTCTTGTTTTTTTCAAATATTTTTATTTATTTATTTTTCTCTTGTATCGTATGCATGTCACAAGATCCAGTCATTATGCAGGATACAGTACAATCATTATTTTTTTAAGAATTCAGACATAATTAGATATATCATGTATCAAGAGACATTTTGACTGTTACAGAGAAAATACACTGATAACATCCTATATATACTATGTACAAAATAGTGGTACAGGCATTTTCTAATTAACATGATTGTGTCATAGTTAATGTACTGCTTGAATACAGATACATATATAGAAGAGAGGTGATGCAGAGCTCATGAGGGTAAATGCTTTTGTGGCCTTTTCATTTAACAGTCATAATAATTTGTCAATCCACATTCAGGTAATCTTTATGCTGCGGTAGCATTGTCGCCTCACAGTAAGATGTTGTCTTGTTCGATTCTCAGCTAGAGCGTCTTCTCTGTGGAGACATGCGTGAATGGGCATACCTTTGTTGAAGGTTGTGCGTCAGGGCTGGCAACTCGGCACTTAAAAATCTACTGTCAATCATTAGCGGACCGGAGTTCCACTGTGGCGACCGCTGACTGGGAAAAGCTGAAAGACACAACAACATTCAATTAATCTTTCAAAATATGATCCAGGAGAAGACTCCAATATTTTAGGAAATAGGAACACTTACTTTAGTTACTCATTACATACTTATGTGCTGATATATACTTTATTACCACACTTCTGAAACCCTCCCATGATAGTTTGGTTCGATCTAGGCAGTTCTGGGTAACATACAATTTCACTACAGAGAAGAGAGTAATTAGAATGTGTAGGTTAAAATTGGATAATTTTTGAGAGGTAATATGCAAAACTGCAAATTCCCATGATAGTGTGGATTTTTGATATCCCATCTTCTCTAGCCTTACTCTTAATAATCACCATAATTTATAAGTGCATTTGTAGCTCCAGAAGATATAGACTAAATCTATTTGTGAGTAACAGCACGGACAGGTTGAGGAGACCTCAGAATTTAAGTTAAGTATTTCTGAGGTGAAGTAAGCATTTTTAGTTATCATTAATTGAGTATATATGAGTTTTTTGACAGAGATTAAATTTAGATTTGCTTCAACAGAATTAGATTTTTGTTTTTCAGGGCATTATTTGATCTTATCAGTCCAGTATTTTGAATACAATAATGATGATTGCTATTTAAGAGATACTGTTAACTTATAAGTGTCAGAAGGCATCTTTTTCTTTAAGGTTAGTAAGCTACATAATGTAATACATGCATTTAAGTCTTTTTCATTAGCTTCAAAGTCACTGAATGTTGAAGTACACAGTTCTCTGATTTGCCATAGCATTATGATGTATCCTTTTTGGAAGGTTGAGAACAGTCCTTATTTCTTCTAAAGACTTTTTCCTATGTCTGTAAATATCCCAAACTTTACATTTCTTAATAAGAGGATAGTTGTTCAGATTTAACATCATTTTATTTAATCTGAGATTTGGGTTTAGATGCAATGGCTGTATGAAGACATAAGTACTTGTTAGATTTAAAACCTCCAACAATTTCTGAAACTTTATTATTCTGTGTTTTAAGGAGAAGTGAAAATTGTTATTCTTTAAGCTCTCCTGATTTAAGAAAGGAAGGGCTTTGGGATTAATTTTACTGTTTTTGATATAGTTATGCCATAGTTTGATCCACAGTAGATATCATTCTTTACTCTTGGGATTATAATCAGAAATTTGTATAATCCTGTTTGCACATATTATGTCATAATATAGATTGAAATCAGGTAATTCCAATCCACTCCTTTCTTTCAGGTGCGTTAATTTCTGGTAACCAATTCTGACCAACTTGGGATATCAGATACATTTAGCTAAAGCCGCATTCAGTTTTTTAAAAAAGGTTTTCTGGACTATTATGTTTGTTGCATTTAGCTGAAATAGTAGCCTTGGAAGAATATTCATTTTTATAATTGTTTCTTTCGAAAGGAAGGGTAGCTTCATTTTTCCCTATCTCTGGATATCCTGATCAATGTCTGAACAAACCTTTAGTAAATTATTCTGCATGAATAGTTTTGGGCTATGTTCAAATGTGATACCTAAATATTTCAGGGAGTATTTTAATGTTATTCCTGAATCTGGAAAATAAGAATAAGTGTGGTTTATTGGATTGATAGGGAAAATTAAGGTCTTTATATGATTGATTTCATAGTTTGAGAGTTTTGAGAAGCTGTTGATTGAGTCAAGAATTTTGCCTAAATCTGTGTTAGGGAGTGAGAAATATAGATCAGCAAATGCTGTTAGTACAATTTTGTTCTTGAAAATTTTTGGGATATGATGGTAGTTTTTTGAGTTATAAGTAAAAATAGAGGTTATATGTATAAGTTAAAAAGGTAGGGAGATAAAAGACATCCTTGTCTGGTCTAATTTAAATTTTTTATTGGATTTGAATTTGTCTTGTTTATGTGCAGAACTGTGTGAGTGCTCTCATGTAACAGTTTTATTATATTTGTACATTTGTGTGTAATACAGAGAATAAAAAGTTTAAGTTAATCTGTTAAAAGCTTTATAAGCATTTAAAGCAAGGGCATAGATAGTTTTTTTTATATTGTTTAGACAATAAGATCATTGTATCTAAAGTTAATGCATTGTCAAGTCTGTCTGCCATTCAGAAATCCTGATTACCCCCCTTTGTTTAGATTAAGATCACTAGGCCAACTTATTTTAATTGTAACCTTCGAGTGGTTTGAGAAAAACCTAAGGTCTGTACAGTAGTTTATTTGTGCCTTGAAGAAAATCTCAGCTATCAGAAAAAAGTCAAGTCTTGACCATGATTTATAGCACTGAGAATAGTATGAGAATTTTGTTCCTAATGGATTTTTGTTCCAGTAGCAA
The DNA here is from genome assembly GCF_019279795.1 of Protopterus annectens. Taxonomy (NCBI): domain Eukaryota; kingdom Metazoa; phylum Chordata; order Ceratodontiformes; family Protopteridae; genus Protopterus; species Protopterus annectens. The sequence continues at coordinate 1,280,503,049 of NC_056739.1, read as the reverse complement.
TACGGGTCAAATAAGTTAAAGTCTGTTATTACGTCATTTATTGCTAAAGAGGCCTGGGTGTTATAAGTTTTGTTTCTACTTGTTCTATCTGTTACAGGATTCCATTATATATAACATTCCAGTCTCCTTTTATAATACAGTAATATTTGGAAATCTAGTTATAATGTTATAGATTTCCATGATAATGTCTTGTTGTTTTGCACATGGACTATACAGACTCAAGAAAAGAAGTGGTTTCTGTAAACTAGAGCTTTTAATTGAAAAATAGCACCATCTTCCATTTATATAACAGTCCTGATGTATAATTGTCTCTTTAGATTAATCCTTAATTAAAATAGCCACCCCCTTACTATTTGTTTCACTACCTGATGCTGTTATTGTTTTTATCCATTTTTTCTCCTTCTTATGCCTCCAGTTGTCCTTGAACATATGAGTTTCTTATATTAATATAACATTTTCTTCTGATTTAAATGCTAAATGCATAAAAAGTTTCCTTTTCTTTTTATCTTGTATCCCTTTCACATTCCATGAGTCTGTTATCCACATCTCGTTTATCTTATTATTTTCTTCTTAATACTAATTTGTTTAGATATCCTGTCCTTATATTGTTGGCCGAAGGAGGAGAAGAGGGGGAAGGCATGCCCGAAGGCAGGTAAAGGCTAGGACTGTGGTAGTGTGGGTCAGAACTTTGAATGTTGGCAGTATGACTGGTATAGGGAGAGAGCTAGCTGATATGAAGGAAGGTTGGTATATTGTGTATGCAAGAGACCAGATGGAAGTGGAGCAAAGCTAGGTGTATTGGAGGCAGTTTCAAATTGTTTTATCATGGTGTGGATGGTAGGAGAAATGGCATAGGCATTATCCTGAAGGAACAGTATGCTAAGAGTGTTTTGGAGGTGAAAAGAGTGTCGGATAGAGTGATGTTTATGAAGCTGGAAATTGATGGTGTAATGATGAATGTTGTTAGTGCATATGCTCCACAAGTTGGGTGTGCGATGGATGAGAAAGAAAAATTTTGGAGTGAGTTGGATGAAGTGGTGATGACTGTACCCAAGGGTGAGAGACTGGTGATTGGAGCAGATTTAAATGGGCATGTTGGTGAAGGGAACAGAGGGGATGAGGAAGTGATGGGTAGGTATGGTGTTAAGCAAAGGAATGCAGAAGGTCAGATGGTAGTGGATTTTGTGAAAAGGATGGACATGGCTGTGATGAATACATATTTTAACAAGAGGGAGGAGCATAGGGTGACATACAAGAGTGGAGGAAGATGCACACATGTGGATTATGTCTTATGTAGAAGGGCCAGTCTGAAGGAGATTGGAAACTGTAAAGTGGTGGCAGGGGAAAGTGTACCTAGGCAGCATAGGATAGTGGTTTGTAGGATGACATTGGTGATCAAGAAGAGGAGGATGAGTGTGAGGGCAGCACCAAGGATCAAATGGTGGAAATTGAAAAAGGGTAATTGTGAGGTGATGTTCAGGGAAGAGTTAGGACAGGCACTGTGTGGCAGTGAAGAGTTATGGAATAGCTGGTAACTACAGCAGAACTAGTAAGAGAGATGGCTAGAAAGGTGCTTGGTGTGACATCTGGAAAGAAGAAGGAGGACAATGAGACCTGGTGGTGGAATGAAGAAGTAGAGGAGAGTATACAGAGAAAGAGGTTGGTGAAGAAGAAGTGGGATTGTCAAAGAGATGAAGAAAGTAGACAAGAGTATAAGGAGATGAGGTTCATGGCAAAGAGAGAGGTGGCGAAGGCTAAGGATAAGGCGTATGAAGAGTTGTATAAAAGGCTGGACACTAAGGAGGGAGAAAAGGACCTGTACCAATTGGCTAGACAGAGGGACCGAGCTAGTAAAGATGTACAGCAGGTAAAGGTGATAAAGGATAATGAGGGAAACATACTCACAAGCGAGGAGAGTGTGTTGAGCAGATGGAAAGAATAGTATGAGGGGTTGATGAATGAAGAGAATGAGAGGGAGAGAAGGTTGGATGATGTGCGGATAGTGAATCATGACATGCAGTGGATTAGCAAGGAGGAAGTAAGGATAGCTATGAAGAGGATGAAGAACGGTAAGGCTGTTGGTCCAGATGACATTCCTGTGGAAGCATGGAGGTGTTTAGGTGAAATGGCAGTGGAGTTTTTAACTAGATTGTTTAATGAAATCTTGGAAAGTGAGAGGATGCCTGAGGAATGGAGAAAAAGTGTTTTGGTACCGATTTTTAAGAATAAGGGTGATGTGCAGAGCTGTAGTAACTACAGAGGGATTAAACTGATCAGTCACAGCATGACGTTATGGGAAAGAGTAGTGGAAGCTAGGTTAAGAAGGGACGTGATGATTAGTGATCAGCAGTATGGTTTCATGCCAGGAAAGAGCACTACAGATGCAATGTTTGCTCTGAGAGTGTTGATGGAGAAGTACAGAGAAGGTCAGAAGGAGTTGCATTGTGTCTTTGTGGATTTAGAGAAAGCATATGACAGGGTGCCTAGAGAGGAGTTGTGGTATGGTATGAGGAAGTTGGGAGTGTCAGAGAAGTATGTAAGAGTGGTACAGGATATGTACAATGGTAGTGTGACAGCAGTGAAGCCTGCGGTGGGAGTGACGGATGCATTTAAGGTGGAGGTGGGATTACATCAAGGATCAGCTCTGAGCCCTTTCTTATTTGCAATGGTGATGGACAGGTTGACAGATAAGATCAGACAGGAGTCCCCGTGGACTATGATGCTTGCATATGACATTGTGATCTGTAGTGAGAGTAGGGAACAGGTGGAGGAGACCCTGGAGAGGTGGAGATATGCTCTAGAGAGAAGAGAAATGAAGGTCAGCAGGACTAAGACAGAATATATGTGTGTGAATGAGAGGGAGGATAGAGGAATGGTGAAGATGCAGGGAGTAGAGGTGGCGAAGGTGGATGAGTTTAAGTACTTGGGATCAACAGTTCAGAGTAATGGTGAGTGTGGAAGAGAGGTGAAGAAGAGAGTACAGGCAGGATGGAGTGGGTGGAGAAGAGTGTAAGGAGTGATTTGTGACAGACGAGTACCAGTAAGAGTGAAAGGGAAGGTCTACAAGAGGGTAGTGAGACCAGCTATGTTATATGGGTTGGAGACAGTGGCATTGACAAAAAGGCAGGAGTCAGAGCTTGACGTGGCAGAGTTGAAGATGTTAAGATTTGCACTGGGTGTGACGAGGGTGGACAGGATTAGGAATAAGTATATTAGAGGGTCAGTCCAGGTTGGAAGGTTTGGAGACAAAGCCAGAGAGGCAAGATTACGTTGGTTTGGACATGTGCTGAGGGATGCAGAGTATATTGGGAAAAAGATGCTAAGGATGAAGCTGCCAGGTAACAGGAAAAGAGGGAGGCCTAAGATAAGGTTTATGGATGTGGTGAGAGAGGACATGCAGGTGGTTGGTGTGACAGAGCAAGATGCAGAGGACAGGAAGAAATGGAAACAGTTGATCTGCTGTGGCGACCCCTAATGGGAGCAGACGAAAGAAGAAGAATTAGATCCTGTCCTTATATTCACATGAATAATATTTTTTATTGTGGGCAAATATGTCTCTATTCATGTAGCACTTAACTCTTCTAGCTCTGCTCCTGTGCCTACCCAAAAAACTACCTAGTCCGGAAGAGAATAACAGTTTACGACCAAGAGGTATGGTTCTTCTTTTGCAAGTTAGAGTTAGGCATTTCTTCATACCTCTAAATAATATTTTTTTCAAAAGCTTTATGCTACAAAAATGATAGTTAGGTGCACTAAGATTAGCATCTCCTACCTGATCACTTTTCTCCCTAGCTTGAAAGTACTGCCCAAATTCTACATATTTTATTTGAAGTTGTATTAAATTATGATTGACCTTCTTTTTCTTCTTTCGGCTTTTCCCGGTTAGGGATCGCCACAGTGGATCACCTGTCCGCTCATGATTGGCAGTGGAGTTTTACGGTGTCGAGTTGCCAGCCTGGCGCCCAACCTTCCACAGAAGGCACACACACACACACACACACACACACACACACACACACACACACACACACACACACACACACACACACACCTAAGGCCAGTTTAGAGTGTCTAATCCACCAACAGCATGTGTTTGGGATGTGGGAGGAAACCGGAGCACCCGGAGGAAACCCACACAACCACAGGGAGGACATGCAGACACCACACAGAAGGCATCCCAGCCAAGGATCGAACCGGAGAACCTCTTGCTGTGAGGCAGCAATGCTAACCGCTGCACCACTGTGGCTGCCCATTTTATTATGATTGACCATATTATTTAAAAGGTTAATCTCCTTTTTGTAATTGTGTGTGTTTTTGCCTTATACATTGATTTAACAGTTTACTGAAGATTATTTCTTGAACTGCGTTCTTTCATAAGATTTAGTACTTCATGGATCAGAGATATTCAATTACACCTTCCTATTTATTTTAATTTAAGGTAGTAATACATATACTGTGCAAACTCTTGGCCACTGGTTTGAAAAAAAAAACAAAAAAAGTTTAGGCCAGAAAACAATTTTCTAAAACTCCGTACTTCACTATTTCAAAACATACTATTAAGTGACCATTTGAGTACTCTAGGTACCAGGGAAGACTGGCCAAAGCACCCTGGGATTAGTTGTGATAAAATAGCAGTTTTGCATCAAAAGGCATTTCATTCTAAAATAAAAGTATTTGTAGATCTGTAACACAATTTAAACAGCATCAAAACACGCATTTCCCAATGCAGGAACAGAGAATAATATGTCCTATCAAGACAACTGTGATGCCTTAAAGTTTGGTAAATAGCAAAGGCAGTTTTTCTAAACATTTAAAATCTTTAAATTCTTGGACAAAAAGCATCTGCATTAGCTGAGAATTTACTACCAACAACCAGCATAAGGAACTATGCAATGTGCTTATAGTATTGCCTGGTCTTAATAAGAATGAGTTTGTAACTTGCTTATTCCTTTGAAAGTGAACTCATTTCATGTATTCATTGTTTTTAAAGTTTTGAGTACCCAGAGTAACTATCATCATCAGGTTATTCATTTTCAGAGCAGGGAAAACCCTGGCAACTCTAAATACTAAACATAGTTCACGTGTTACTCATATGTTTATATTGCCAATAGTGTTGCAAAACCAATAGTGCCTGGTTTGCAGTCTGCTAGCTACTTCATGTAGGAATTGCCAGAGGTTTCAAGGATTATGGAGTTTTTATTTGTACCATAGTTAGGCCCCTTGTATTGAAATTTGTTAACTTGCTTCACAATTACCAGAATTTTCACCATGCCATTACTTTTCTAAAGATTACTGCAAGAACAATTTGAAGCAGAGACTTAAAGCTTGACAGTTTGACATGGCCCTAAAGAGATAGTAACATTTTTAACTGGTGAATAACATTCTAATAGTCATCAACACTTATTTAAAAAGTGCCTGAATTTTACACAAATATGCCTTATCCCACCCATTATGTCATATATGCAAAGGACCATTAATGTTTGTTTTTGCGCCTTATTTTCTACATGACTGTGTTTTATACCTTGCTAGGGCTGCTCGTATACTAGGTAACAGCATTAAAAAAAAATTACCAATTGTAAGCAAAAAGTAGCTTTTATCTTACAATTTCTGTATTATCTGACAGATATGCTGCGTTTCAGCTCCTGTAATGATTCAGAGCCCAAAACTTCATATATCCATGCATTCTTTATTCTTTACCATTCAAGATTTTACCATATATTTTTTTAAACCATTTTCGTGAAATTACTAAACTGATCAATTTATATTCTTTCAAAGTCCACGTGTCTTTACATAAAAAGGACATTCTGTGATTTACCAAAATGAAAGCAAAGGTTTGCACAGAGTTAAGTCTTCACTGTCATCCACAGATGTTTTGTATTTATGAAATGATATGATATGATTTTTTTTTTTTGTTGCCATAAAAATTTTGTAAACATCTTGGTGACTAAGGAACTTTGCATAAATTTGTGTGGGTTTATCTAAGCTTTGTGTTTTGCATAGAGCTCGATGTGCTCTTTCGACCATCTGACCAGCTTCTGAATCATTTTCTAAAAGGCAGCCCATGACTTGTTTTATTATTTCTAATCATTATTTCTAATAATTGTGCTTGCTCGTATTTCTCTGGGATGCCTCAAATTAATGTGTTGTCCTTCTGCTTCTTGCTTCCAAGTTAATGATTTTTTGTTGTATCTCATAAATCTTTTCAGCATTTGTTTCATTGTCTTTTTGGACTTGGTTTATTTCTAACTCATTTTTGGATATTTTAGCCTCCATGATGTCTAGTCGTGAAGCTATTTGACTTGATGTGTGTCCAAACTCTGAAAGTTGGTCTGAGAAATTTTGAATGGCTATTTGAAGAGGTTGTGATACAAATTTTAGGTCATCTAGGTTAGGTGTTTGCTCCACTTTTGATTTTGTTGAGAGCTTCAGGTTGTGGTTCTCTGCCTTTGGTTATGTTTTCTTTTTCAGGTGTAACCACTTGCGAATGTTTGGTTTTAATCACTTGTGCTTCCATTATTTCAGCTTTACTTATCATTTTGGCTCATTCTGTCTATCTTTCTTAAATTCTTATCCTTCTTAATCTGTAGTGTCAGGCCAGTATCTCATGTTCGTTCTTGCACGGTATTCTTAGAGAGAAAGTTTGTTTCGCCCTTTATAGGATACTAGGATTAGCTCTTCACAAGATGCGTCACTTGGTTGTGGGTGTATTATGTATTATTTATCAATAAAAAGCTCTTTATATCAGCATCTTCTTTTTTTTAATTTTATTTTTTTTAGTTTTTCTTTCATTGCTTTGGTTAGCTCGGTCTGCCCTTTTATTTTCCATTCCTGCAGTATTGCTGCATCAGGCCGTTGTCTCGTGTTCGTTCTTGCTCAGTATTCTTAGGGAAAAGGTTTGTTTCTCCCTTTATAGGATACTTGGTTTAGCTGTTCACTAGAGGCATCACTTGGTCATGGTTGTAATATTTATCACTAAAAAGCTTTTTAGGTCTTTTTTTTTATTTTATTTTTCATGGATTTCATTTGTCACTTTGGTTAGCTCTGTCTGCCCTTTTATTTTCCATTCTGACTTAGACCATCAGGCCATTATCTTATATTCGTACTAGGGTGGAGTGTCTCAAAGGAAACTGGTTTTGTATTTTCCAGGATAATTGGTTTAACTGTCCATTGAAGGAGTTATTATTATCGCGGGTGTTTTATTTATCGAAAAGAAGTTTTTGCACTTTAATTTCATGGCTCACATCGTTTTTTTTTTTTTGCAGAGCCACTCTGTTAAGGTGTTCACTGGATCGCTGCTATCTCGGAACTTCCCACAAGTTAGTAAGTCTTTTGATATCTTCTGTATGAATAGATTGGGGATTCACTCTATGCTGATTCAATTGTAATGTAGGTTACCGATAGCTTGACATCCATGTGGTTAATATCTGAACTTACGTATACAGTGTCGCTCAGGATAATCACAGTGCTTTGTTTTGTAAGCTGTTTATGGAAGTTCTTTGCAAATTATTTTCAATGTTATTTTCATTCAAAGGCATAACAGAGTTGAACATTTTAAATGAGATGCAAAATATAATGTTAAGTGGTCAAGAAAGGAGTTGTGCCTCCAACCAATAAAAATTATGAAAATGTGAAGTGCAAGAACACATTTTTGACCATTTTTTACATGCTTTAGATCTGTCACTATGCAATATTCCCCTTCAGGAATGTCTGTTAGCATGCAATATAAATTTGTGGAAATCTGGCAGGATAAAACAAGACCAACGAGTAATGTAAAATAAATTAAGAAAAGCATTAATGGCATTTTAGATAGAAAATGCTAAATTATAATATGGAATTTGTAATGTTCATTAGCTGTAACACTCAATCAGAAAAAAAGTCAAAACTGAAGGCAGAATGCCATAAAAATTAGGCCTCAGATTAATGAACTGTTATTCATTGGTGTAGCAGGTAGTGCTATTGCCTCATAGCAAGAGGTTCCCTGGTTCGATTTTTCCCGGGGTGCCTTTTGTGTGGAGTTTGCATGTCCTCTGTCTTTGTGTGGGTTTTCTCCAGCTGCTCTGTTTCCTGTCACATTCCAAAGACATACACTGGGTGGATTGGACACTCTAAATTGGCTGTAAGTGTATGTGCCTGTGTGGTTGTATGGTATAAAAGAATAACTTCATCAGGGTTAGCCACTTGGTGGTATAAATAGTGGGTCTAGAGGAATGTCACTGTTAATATGACACCCCAACCTCATGCAAAAATGGGAAAAAGTGGGTGTGGATGGATGGATGGATGGATGGATTAATGTAACAACCAAAAATAGTATAAAGATTGAAATCCCTATACAGTATTTTCATAGCAGTGGATTAACATAAAAACTAGACAGCAAATTAACAAATATGTACAATTCTAAACCTGTTTGATACACTTTAGATACCTTTTTGCAGCCAAAGTCCAACTCCCAAGTTCTGCTCAAAGTTCTGATCCTTTTAAGCACAAGTAGAAAATGAGCACTCCTCCACAGAGAGTAAATATTTTCTCTGGACATACTTCACTGTGTTCTGTTAAAACAAGTAACTCAACAAGCACAGAAGCACTACAGAGACTGTTCAAATGAAGACACAGTACAGGTAAATAAAATGGTAGTAACAAAACAGTGTGTACCAATAAGCACATGCTTCTGAACACCACAGAAAAAGCAACCAGACAATGGAAAAATTCAACTTGTTCAAAAAAAAAAAAAAACGGCTTTGATCAGTTAAGGCTAACTAAACCCATTATGAAATAAAAAAATATATATATAAATGATCTAGACTAAGGATAGAACTGCAGTTCAGAAACAGAATGCATGCTTATAAACATACCGTGGTTTCTGAGTATTTTTATTTCAGAGTAAATGATTAACAGACTATATTACTGACCCTCAGAAAAAAAAAGGTACTGGACATTTCTGTCCGGAAACTAAAAAAAATGTATTTAGCTAGCTATCATCCCTTTTTCTATGTGTACATATATATGCATGTTGTGGTTGAAATGAACTCTTAGCAAGTGCAAATTATTCAAATCCAAGTAAATGAATAACGTGCATATTGAAGGGAAAGTGCATAAAATCCATTGTTTTTGGCAAGATACTAGGGGTCTATATTAGTTCTCCGAAACTTATTTCCAACGAATACCTCTTCATCAACTCGTATTCAGCAAAAATCACTTCTACAATTTGCTGATTTTTCCAAAGGTACTGAAGTAGTTGGCCAACTACACAACTTTGCCCTTTTCCCCACTGTAGTGATCTCAGAGTTGGTATTTATAGTTGGGGGTGTGGAGGCAAAGCCCCCCACTTGGGTGGGTTTGCTTTGTTTAGTTGTGGGTTCTGTTGTGCTGCTGGGCAATTGTTTCATTACCTTTGGCAAATTCAATGAATCGCAGAAGTGATTTTCATTTAATACGGGTCGACGAGGAAGTGTTCATTGGAACTATGGTTTGGCAGACTAATATAGACTGTATAACATAATACCAGGGTAAGGTATTTTTACCTTTTTCACTCTATTGTCTAATCCCGGAGTTAGTATATTTAATTCTCTTTGGCTGTGGGTGATTAAGGGGGATTACACTACTTGCAAGAAACACTAAAAATTAATTTGTGCCATTTTTAGAGAACTCTCCCCCGGATTCATGAAGCTCGGCGCAAGGCTGGTGTAAGGCCTGCGCCAGCCGTGTGGCATATATATGGTGTAGTCGTGCCATATGCATATTAATGAAGGTGCGCTGCCACCACATCCACGTGCATAGGACACGTGCGCGAGTGCATGGGGCATTACTAAGCTGCGCCTGGAGGCATGTCAATGTTGGCTGTCGATGAGCAACCTAAACTGCTGAATATTATAGTCTGCCTGCAATAGTAATCGCACCTATCAGTGTCCGTGGATAATGAAACGTATGCAAAGCATGCAAGACAGTTCCCGACCACACAAAATTGAGAACCAAACAGAAATGCACGCAACACAATATGAGTTTCCGTCCATGGAACAAATGATATTTAAAATCGTGTGTCCGTAATGTACTGCACTGTAAGTAGTTATACCCAGTGGAAGTGAAGCGCATCTTGTCAGCGCACCGCCAATACACACGTCTAGCCCCATGGGCAGGGTCACCAGCAGTCCGACAGTGGTAGTGATAGTACACAGCTGGGCAATTGTGGCCATATAACAACCGTAAAGAAACCTGACAGTCCAAATTGTATACCAAACTCACACAAACATATGAATATTAAAATGTGCTATACACATGAACAGGAACATAACCGGCACGTATACACATAGGATGCCATATGCGGAACCGGGACATCCAAATGCAGAACCTATGCATGCAAATGCAATACGCAACAACCCCTGTATAGCACATAACCTGCACCCATGTCCGAATGTCCACCAAATCCAGCTACCAGCCTTGCGCAGCCATACACCTAAACATAGCGAGTATTCCCCATATGTAGTAGGAAGTATCATCCTAGCCAGTGTCAGGATTGCAAATATGTATCCCACGTTTGTAAACATCCCATCACAGTTACGTAAATCCAAATGCCCGCGCGTTCATGTTTTGGCAAAATGTGTGTACATCCCGCGTGGGATAAGTAACCTATTGAAATATCAGAGTTGTTTACACACCACGGTGTCCAGTACTGTACACATCTGGGCAAAACATGTATGTGTAGTCACGGTACTGTTCAGTTTCTAGACAGACATGCAAAACATACTAAGCAGGATGGAACACCTGTCCACCATGCAGGTCTCCCCACTAGGGTTGCCACCTGTTCAGATGCCCAAGATGGGACATCCTTTGTAGAAATGTGAGAATTTGCAGGATAAAACATACCTCCGGCCAGTGCAAAGGACAGAATTACACTTGTTTGCTAAGATAAAAACTTATTTCGTAGCATTCAAATTGCTTATACTATCCCAAATAATAGTTATGTGTTTCACAGACAAAATACCTGTATCATGCAACTATTAAAGAAAATAAGAAATATACTTTTGTCTTAAAATCACAGGACATTTGCCATGTCTTAGGTTTCGTTGCAGGACACAACTGTCCAAAGTGGGACTTCCCCTCGCAAAGAGGAAGAGGTGGTAACCCTACTCCCCACTGAATTATCGACAGTAGATAAGCAACAAAATCTGGACAAAGCCTAAAATGATGGGTGGACAAATAGGGACAGATGTAAATACTGCTCTCACAAACTTCGAAAGTTCACAGAATAATAGTATGTACATTAGCATGAAATGTTGTGAAGGATGTGGGGTAGTCCCCGAGTATTACAGAGGTCCGTACATTTTTACTGTAACAAACCTTCACATATATTTACTGTACTACTGCATACCTGTAGTTAATTCATAGTTAATTCATGTGCAAAATAATAATCCTCGTATGAATGAATACAGGAAATAGTCAAATGTGAATGGGAACACCACTCACCGTGGATTATGTATTGTAACCACCCCCACCCATATTATGTATTGCCAACAGTATAAGCTGCTGACAGGTGCCCAAACACCTGTGTCTGTAAACACAGATAAAATGTTTAAAATGAACAAACTCTGTCCATGTGCTTTGTCTGACATTTGAACACGGTCAGGGCAGTTCCGTTCACCAGGCGGACAAGCCTAAACCCAGATCACCACATGAACACCCTGACAATTAAAGACTTGTATGTGTCAGGACTATAAGCCTTGGGGTTCTGAATATCCCTGCAGTGATGAAATATGCAGCTTGGGTCCAGAGCAGTAGGGAATAGGGAATGTGTAATATGTAGTACCGCATTTTTCCCAGCAGGAGAATGGATGCCTGTGTCGTAAGTGAAGCGGTGAGGCATATGTTAATGTAGCTATGTACTATGGGTATGCATATAAATATATTTAAATGCCTAACTAATTAAAATATATCAGTACACATTAACAATATATAAATTATAAAATATAATATAATAGTACAGACAACATCAGTAGTTTTAAGTATTTATATGCACGCACTTTTTTTGACAGGATTAAAAATAGTAAAACACACAATGGGTTAAATTCAGTTTGGATAACCTAACTAGTTATATTCATTGTATTATTAACTGGTTCATTGAATGATTGATTTGATTGTTGTAATTTTTGTTAATTTTTTTATTGAAATATCACTGCAGTAACAGAATAGTAAAAATAATGTGAGAAACTGTTTATATTTTGATTATTCTGAGTTAGGCTGATGAATGAAAGCTTTGGTGATTTTCTATTTTTTAGGTTTTTAAAAGATTATGCTGTTTGTCTGAGCAGACTTGGTGTCGTTTTTTGTTGCAGTTTGGCTTTTTTTGCAGTTTATGCATATAAATGAGTCAGAACACCAAATGTATAGTGGTTACAGCATCCGCCAACGTGAATGCAGTCCTGGTTCAACTTCGACTACAGCACATATAATGTTAAAGTGTAAATGCGTCTGTGCTGTACAGACATTTAAATATGTAAAGGTGAACGTGTGTTTCGCATATGTCCGTTAACTGGATTACAGATAATTTACTGGTACTGTCACAAGTAATAAAGCCCATGTAAGCACAAAGACTTAGTAAACATATGTAACCCACAATAAGGATATGCATGTGCACCTGCGCGTAACCCACAATAAGGAAATGCAAGTGCGCCTGTGCGTGTGTGATCCGCTCACAGCATAGTAAATGAATGCTGTTCCCCCACGTTAGATATACATGGCTCAAACCTGTTAACCCCGTAAAGTATGAAACCGGACAAAGGCGTGCAAACTACCGGTACAAATAGGGACAAACCCCAGATATGTGCCAGAACAAACATAGAAAGTGGATAGAATAACGGGTGTGTCAGTAGCATGGATTCTCTGTAGGGTATGCAGTCATAACCTGAACTGCTTGCCAGTATTTCCCACCATAAGTCTTAAATGAAATGCCACTACATTGCCAGATAGACACAAGTTTATGTAAAACACACCGAAGATAAAGAGGCAACCAACTGTACACTCTGCGACAATCTGTGCAGTGGAAAGGTATGGTATGGATATAGATATATGTGTATACACATAATCCACAGACGTAAACCAAAGCAAATTATGAAATGAGGATTGTACATGTATATATGTATATATGTACACACAACAAACATATGTCCCGTAGATATGACATATGTACATAAATAGGCCACGTTATAGCTAATATGGGTAGACAAACAGACATGCACGAAAGGTGAATAAACTGCTGCCTTCCAAACCATTGGCCAGAAAGTGACAGTCCAGCAAGTTCTACACTTTAAACATGCATATAGGTGTCCATTGCAGGACCCCAAAAATTGATCCATACGTAGTGTCAACCGAAATTGACGCAAAATAACTGACCTCAGCAAATACGATATAGCTGTACATGCAACAGTAGCAGGTGCAAGGGTAATGACACATGTGTCGATAGAATGTATGGCCTACGCATTTAACTGATATCCGGAGAGTGGGGAGTGCATATAAGTGTCTCCACACTTCAGTACTGCTCACATTAAACATGTGTAATGGGTACTGTGGAGGGTTGTCAGGTATGGGAATCATGGGTATGCAGAAATGGGCCTAGGTGTTGTTTGGCAGAGATTTCGTAGGCCCGCCCCGTGGGAGTGATGTGGGTATAGCACACGCCTATATTCTCAATAATGGGGCAAACCATCCACTGGATATTGCGTAAACCATTTTGGGAATATGTAGGGCCCTACATCAGTGTCATGTAGGCGATTATCATGGATGGACATGCGTACGACCAAGATGGTAACCATAACTGGCAAACTGTCAGAATAAGACAGCTGCAGTAAGGCATAGTACATGAAATACAAATAGGGACTATATTAGATATACCCCAGACAAAGTCAGAACGTTGATAGAATACTGGCGTAGCCAGGAATACGAATGTTATGAGTGTTACTAATCATGTAATAGAAATGTCAGTCACTATTATCTAACCGCACAGTTCGTAATGCCTTGCCTGCAATTTACCAGAAAGGCACATTACTATGACAAATGTAACAAGGGCAAAGGTCAAACGTCAGGGCATTTACCCATAATGTGTACAGGTTAGGGGTATGAAGGTAACCTGTCCAAAATACATGTACAGAACTAGTAATACTAGGTGGACAGGTGAGAAGAAAGACATCAGGACAAATGAGAAAACATGTACAAGTCATACGCATGTACTCCGACAAATGTGAATGACAACGTATGCCCTGTGAATATCAATGTGGAAGGTTAATAGACTCAAAAGAAATGTGTCCCTCAGGGTGTCATGCAGTGTCACCGTAACAATGTCCAGTCCCCCATACTCGTACGTGAGCTCTGCCACTGACGGAATGCGCAAATACCGGCGTACACATACGGTACATGATAGACTAATTAGTGTGGATAAGCAGCTGTTGGCCTGTGTGAGGAATACAACCCTCTGTGTGGGTGTGTCCTGCAATATAAATGTAATGGCATGTGGCCTGTGATGCCGCCATACAGTGTGTGTATTGGTGTCAGAAAGTTGATATCTTGTATCAGACACATACTCCGCAACTGTACAGATTTACGCAGAATGTGCAAAGTTCTGCCTCATATGTTTGGTGTGTTCCACGTAACATCAGTACCAGTCTGGCACATTCCTGATGACTGAAGTCATGAAACATGTGTGTTTAAGACACCAAGTCCATCAGAAAAGTCATACTAATGCAAAACCTATTATTGTGTCAACTATCTACGTTTGTAAGAGCAACATGTCAATACTGCCCCTATGTGTCCCACTATCAGATAAGGCTTTGTCCAGATGTTTGCTCTAGGAGGTGGAGTGGTATGATCAGAAACAGATACATGTGTGAGGAAACAGCATTATCGACTGCAAGATAATGCAGAAGGTATGAAATGTGCTGCAGTAGGACGTTCAGTACTGTCCGCAGGTATGTGCTGACATGTCAAATGACACAGCAGTCTACATGAAGTACCGTTAGGGCTGTCACCATTACAAATGATAATAGTGGGACATACCCACAGCCATGCACACAGCACAAATAGACATACACACAGCAAAACTAGGCCATGATACATGAAGCCTCCAGCGTGTACGAGTACAGTGAGAGTACAGCAAGGATAGATGTCTGCCAAGATATACAGCAAACGCCTGTAAGGGCGTGTAACACCGCCCGTAACATGGACGTTGCATGGACAATGTTGGGATTTGCAACATACCCCATTGGTATGTGAAAGCTATGCAAATATGCGATACATGAAACAGTCAGCTGTCCATGCAAGAGCAGAGTTATGGGCAGAAAATATATATATATATATATATATATATATATATATATATATATATATATAGAGAGAGAGAGATACAGACATAAACACACACACACACACACACACACACACACACACACACACACACACACACACGTGGCAGGGTTGTGTGCAGAACACGAACGTAACCACTGTACCACACAACAGTATTACGCAGTGACAGAACGTGCAACCGTGAGTAGTAGATCACGGAAATCACACAGGCATACGTCTAGCCTGTAGACAGAGGCATCAAAGGCAAAGACGCAGCACAGATGTTATGGTGAGTGAATACTGTAAAAGCAATGTACTGTTGTCATGCAGCTGGAAACACACACACACACTTGGCAGGGCTGGTAATCGAACTTACACCTAACTACCCTATCACACTACAGCATGACGCATTTACAGAACGCGCTACCGAGATTACTAAACACAGCAGACCCACAGGCATTCTTCTAGGTGCGTGTCAACATCCACAAAGGCAAAGACGTCAGCAGGATATATCTGTGGTGCGAAGCGTCTAAAAGCATAACCTGAGTCCCCAGGCGGACGGGAGCATGCACACACACACACACACTTGGCAGGCCTGGGAATCGAACTTACACCTAACTACCCTATCACACTACAGCATGACGCATGTACAGAACGTGCTACTGAGATTACTAAACACAGCAGACACACAGGCATTCTTCTAGGTGTGTGTCAACATCCGCAAAGGCAAAGACGTCAGCAGGATATATCTGTGGTGCGAAGCATCTAAAAGCATAACCTGAGTCCCCAGGTGGACGGGAGCATGCACACACACACACACACACACACACACACACACACACACACACACACACACACACACACACACACACTTGGCAGGCCTGGGAATCGAACTTACACCTAACTACCCTATCACACTACAGCATGACGCATGTACAGAACGCGCTACCGAGATTACTAAACACAGCAGACACACAGGCATTCTTCTAGGTGCATGTCAACATCCGCAAAGGCAAAGACGTCAGCAGGATATATCTGTGGTGCAAAGCGTCTAAAAGCATAACCTGAGTCCCCAGGCGGACGGGAGCATGCACACACACACACACACACACACACACACACACACACACACACACACACACACACACACACACTTGGCAGGCCAGTGAATCGAACTTACACCTAACTACCCTATCACACTACAGCATGACGCATTTACAGAACGCGCTACCGAGATTACTGAACACAGCACTCCCAGAGGCATACTTCTAGGTGGGTGACATCATCCGCAAAGGCAAAGACGCCGATAGGGAATGTATGTGTTGTGAGGCATCTAAAAGCATTACTGTGTCCCCAGGCAGCTGGAAACACACACACACACACACACACACACACACACACACACACACACACACACACTTGGCAGGACTGGGAGTTGAACATACACCTAATTACCTTATCACACTACAGCATTACGCACTTACAGAACGCGCTACCGAGATTACTGAACACAGCACTCCCAGAGGCATAGTTCTAGGTGGGTGACATCATCCGCAAAGGCAAAGACGCCGATAGGGAATGTATGTGTTGTGAGGCATCTAAAAGCATTACTGTGTCCCCAGGCTGCTGGAAACACACACACACACACACACACACACACACACACACACACACACACACACTTGGCAGGACCAGGAGTTGAACATACACCTAACTACCTTATCACACTACAGCATTACGCATTTACAGAACGTGCTACCGAGATTACTGAACACAGCACTCCCAGAGGCATACCTCTAGGTGGGTGACATCATCAGCAAAGGCAAAGACGCCGATAGGGAATGTATGTGTTGTGAGGCATCTAAAAGCATTACTGTGTCCCCAGGCAGCTGGAAACACACACACACACACTTGGCAGGACCGGGAGTTGAACATACACCTAACTACCTTATCACACTACAGCATTACGCATTTACAGAACGCGCTACCAAGATTACTGAACACAGCACTCCCAGAGGCATACTTCTAGGTGGGTGACATCATCCGCAAAGGCAAAGACGCCGATAGGGAATGTATGTGTTGTGAGGCATCTAAAAGCATTACTGTGTCCCCAGACAGCTGGAAACACACACACACACACACACACACACACACACACACACACACACACACACACACACACTTGGCAGGACCGGGAGTTGAACATACACCTAACTACCTTATCACACTACAGCATTACGCATTTACAGAACGCACTACCGAGATTACTGAACACAGCACTCCCAGAGGCATACCTCTAGGTGGGTGACATCATCCGCAAAGGCAAAGACGCCGATAGGGAATGTAGGTGTTGTGAGGCATCTAAAAGCATTACTGTGTCCCCAGGCAGCTGGAAACACACACACACACACACACACTTGGCAGGACCGGGAGTTGAACATACAGCTAACTACCTTATCACACTACAGCATTACGCATTTACAGAACACGCTACCAAGATTACTGAACACAGCACTCCCAGAGGCATACTTCTAGGTGGGTGGCATCATCCACAAAGGCAAAGATGCCGATAGGGAATGTTTAGAGAGTGAGCAGTCAGAAAGCATATTACTGTCCCATCCCAAGGTAGATGTAGACAAACACAGCAGTGCTGTCATCGGGCCAACTAAATATCTACGGAGCACTACAACACTAAATAAATACGGGATGCGCCACAGACAGTACACCCTTCTATACAGCAACCAGTGTGTTCAATGTAGAAATCCATCGTGACATTGAAAATGGACATCTGTTGCCTGGATGACCACCATGGCTATACAGGATGTCAATGGCCATGCCCACACACTTAGTATCACACGTCTGTTTGGAATGTACTGTGTGTCCATCTACACAATGGCGTACTGGGCATGCTCACACACTTAGCAGTTGCAAAGGGCCGTCTTGCATGCACACGGATTCTAATCACGGAAGGGCGCAGTTTGGAATGTACTGTGTGTCCATCTACACAACGGCATACTGGGCATGCTCACACACTTAGCAGTTGCAAAGGGCCATCTTGCATGCACACGGAGTCTAATCACGGAAGGGCGCAGTGTGGAATGTACTGTGTGTCCATCTACACAACGGCATACTGGGCATGCTCACACACTTAGTTTCAAAGGGCCATCTTGCATGCACACGGAGTCTAATCACGGAAGGGCACAGTGTGGAATGTACTGTGTGTCCATCTACACAACGGCGTACTGGGCATGCTCACACACTTAGCTGTTGCAAAGGCCTGTCGTGCATGCAGATGGAGTGTACACACAGAAGGGCACAGTACAGAAGGGCACAGTAAGGTATAACTGTCCTCACGCACAGGGCGGTCACACATGCAGTGACCTGTACACACACAGCTGCCATCACAGCTGTCACAGGTGCAGGTCACACATGTACACACTGCAGTGTACACTGTAGCTGTCAAGTCAGCACCATGTCGTCGGTGCAGCACTACACAGCCTTACAGTACCACAACACCATGTGACACATGACCACTGGGCTGTACAGAGGTGTACACCAGCTGTGCAGAGTACACATGTACCAACAGGGATCCAACAGGTGTTATGCATTGCAATGATACCAGTATACATGAACAGGTCGGCTCAAGACATACCACGGCCCCTACACAGCTGTGACACCTGACTGTTGCTGTACACCAATGAACACACGTCTGGATATGTCATACATGTGATTGTGTGGATGTGTGCATGGACTGCACACACAACACATACATACATAGCCTTCGATGTACCTCGTGCATAACAATGGCCTAATCAATTCTACACACGCGAATGGAAGGTGGGCCCATGTCTGTTGAATGCTCACACTACAGGGGGTAGCAATGTTGACCGGGACACATACCCTTGTACTGGTCGCCTGTGACACCCGTGATATCATACCACAGTCCATGTGTTATGTATGTCAACACACATGCCCAACAATAGCAATGCATACAAACATGGCAACAGGAGACACATGTGACATCTGTACTGTGCATGCAGCAACCATGCATGTGCAGTGGCCAATGTCCGTAACATAGTTGCACCTACCTACGACATGCAGTCGCAATGCAGACCCATCATTGACACCTGTATACGGTGACATACAAACAGCACGTATGGAGGGATGTGTGTACATAACGTGGTGAACCACCTGTGTAGATGTATGTGTGCAGGGGGTGGCTCACAGTTGTGCCACACACCATCCTATCATGCCATGTGCAAACAGTGCGCTATGTCGCTGTTACATGACGGTGCTGACATAATGCATACACAGCGGTCAGGTGTTACCAACTATATGTCACATGGCACCTGTAACACCTACAACCTCCCATGTGCATATAGCAGCACATTTGCCAGATATAGCGTTTGTACACATAATGCAATCAATACCGCTGCATGTCTATCAAACGTGTCATCATATGGCAGGTATATCATTCCCAGCACTGCCATGTGTGTCCAAATGTGTGACCAGAGATGCCACATATCGCGGGGAATATGTCCCAGTTGCTACACATCCCTGTACACCGTTGTAGAGATCTGTACATATGTCAGTGTGGGAAGCATGATGTCGGCCGGTGTGGTGCATCACACACGTCGGCTGTCCGTATACACATGTGTGGTCACCACAGTGTGTGTGTGTCTGTATGTATGTCTGGTGCTTGGTGTGACACTGTATGCTAATATACGTTGAGAAATGATCACTATCCCCACGTGGTGACTAACCCGTAATGGTGATGCATTGCACTACCCTGTTGTTGCCATAGGTCCCAGCCATACTGGCTACCTGTGCATGTCCCTTCTCTGTGACACGTTGTGTGGGTGCATAGTACTGTGAGGGTGATGACCACATAGGCAAGGGTCCCCACCTGCACACTATGGGGTGTGCGTTATAGTGGTGTACACCCCGTGAATGTGGCCATGTTGCCGTACTGTTACAGGGTCCTACTGCTGCACAGTGTGGCCTCCAGCTACCAAGTGACACCTCACATCATCATTGGCCAGACCGCTGTGTACAACCCCTGCACCATGTCACCATACCTGTAATGTGTCCTGCTATGTATGTCACGTCTCTGTCCAGTGTAGCCTGTGGCACTGACCACATGCATCAGGTGCAGTATATGTGCGGACATCTGTGTCATGTTGGTGTTTCCAACAGTCAGGTTGAGGGTACATGTAGTATGCTGATATTGCCAGACGTGCCTGTGAGTAATCCACAGTTACACGTGGGGGACTGCAAACACTGCTACCTGTAGGCACATGCAAGTACACCATAGGAGGGAACCAGGGTATCACAACCAACATGGTGCTACAGATGTAACCGAGACACATACCGTGAACACATCACAATGCATGCTGCACCTGCACTACATGGTATGACCGGTGCATGTCGACAGTACACAACCTATGTCACATACACATCTCTCAGTATTCACACACAACAACTGCAACATACACATCCCTCACTATGCATACACAGGTAATATTACATATACCTCTCACTATGCTGTTCACCCTGTGCATCAGAATATTTGTGCATAAACCTGCACCGATGGTGTGGATGACAGGGATGCGGCACAGGCTTCATCATATGCACAGGGTGATATGTTTGCCAGGGGCATAGGCTGCACCAATGGATAACATCATGTGTGTGTGTAAGGGCCGGTGAGTTGATTGGACATGTCTGTTCAGAATGCATGTGGATGTTGTGGAGCCCTACAGTTGTGTTTGCTGTGTGCGTGTATGTGTGTACACAGTTCTGCCATTTGTGAGGCCTACATGGGGTATAATTGACAGCCCCAGATTGTACAGAGCAGGTTGTACAGCTCACTGTGTCCGTTCACGGCCACGTGACCTGTGCCTGCCTGGGGTTGCACGGGCACTACCAGGTGGAGGTACAGAGTGGCTACTGTCCGACGACACATGTCCGCTGGAACCGTGTCCCCGCTGAGAACATCCAGGGTCACCTCCACGTGGCCTGCTGTGTCCTGGTGTTGACAGTGCAGCACCAGCTGCACTGCTACTGCTACCGGCACTATGGGAGCGGGCATGTGAGGTGGCATGCTCACGTCGACCTACACTAGGTGGTGTTGCTGGCCTACGTCCACGTGGCCTATGCCTCACTCCTACCAGATGTTCCAGCACAGACAGCTCCCGCTCGCGGATTGCCATGCCTCGGTCAAGGATTCCAACCATTTCACCTAATCGCCTATCCAGAACATTAGCAATCTGCTGTTGAGCATTTGCCAATGCCTGGATGTTGTCATTTAGGGTATGGATAGCAGCCCTCTGCAGCATCTGCCCTCCTCTGTTCTGCCATTCAGCACATGCCTGTGCCGCCATTACAGTCTGGAACATGCGTCTGGTGATACCAGCTGCTGCGCTCTGTCCTGCAGGTGCATGTCTGCCAGAGGTCCTCCTACAAGCAGCACCGGCCACATGCCTGTGTGGCACATCTGCAGTCATTACACTGACACTATGGTGTGTAGACACACCTTCTGTAGCCACCACACATTCCTGTTCCACGCTAACAGACGCTGACTGTCCTTCCTCTATGGCCACTGGTGATGCGGTATGTGTTGGCAGCAGAACTGTGTGCGGGGAAGAGGGGGACATAGCTGGGATGGTAACCATTGGCACAGATTCAGCCCCTGACAACCCTGCCTGTACCTCATGCATATGTTCATCACCGCTAGTATCTGTGGGGACACTAACATCAGATGGACCGCAGGAGGGTAACGCACCTACATCACCTGTGAATGCAAAGAAATACTGTAAAGTACAATAGACACACACACACACAGACACACACACACACACACACACACACACACACACACACACACACACACACACACACACAGACACACACAAACACAGACACACACACACACACACACACACACACACACACACACACACACACACACACACACACACACACACACACACACACACACACACACACACACACACACGAACACAGACACACACACACACACACACACACACAGACACACACACACACACACACACACACAAACACAGACACACACAGACACACCATGCATGTGACTTGTCAGATGGCATGCAGCATGCCTGCGATACAGCAGAGGGCATGCAGCTCAGACATTAATAGTGTTAGTAAGCATACCTCCCTGGGGTGCACACTACAGCAAGCAGGTGTCATATCAGTAGCCATGCAGTTCACACAATCATGGTAGTATGCATGCATCCCCATGATACACCATGTGGCCCAGAACAGGATAACAGTACACATGGCTGACGTGACCTTGACATGTAATCTGCTGACATGTGCATTAACATGCATACATGTCTGACACAATGGTGTCCTGACACATGTACAGCATCATAATGGGCTTCACATTGCAGTGTTGTGTGTATGCTCTACAGATAGAATGCATGTTTAGCAAATGTGCATGAGCATGGGAGGGTAGTGTGAGCCGTCTACATTGCTATACAGTGTGAAGTACAGACACTGTGCCATTGCATGGCATCATGAGGCATCTATGTTGCTGTAGAATGCATAATATGTACACATTGCGTAGCCATAACTGCAACACAGTTGTGATGTTCAACAGATCATATATGGTAGAGTTCAGTGACACCTCCAGTAGCTGTGCACAGGCTTTTAGGTTGTCCAGTGTACCACATCAACTGTATAATCGGTCAACTAAGGCTATAATTGGACCATGTGTGGACAATGTGCAACAGGGTGTATACACATCCCATGTACTGTGTGGCTACATGTCTCTGGCCATCCCCCATGGCCATGTGTGCACATGTGTTGGCCAATTGTGTGTGATGGCCATCTATCTCACAAGTCTGTGTTGTCCCTTATCACATACACCCATAGATGTCAGATATGTCACATTCCACAGGGCTATGCAGACAACGGGTTGTATGTTTTGTATGTGGGGTATAGGTCATGCGATAGTGTGACAATATTGCAGACAGAACACTATATGTCTGGGACATGTCAGGTGGCACATCACAATGTGTGCACCCAATGCAGGGGCATATGACACAATGGTGACACCTGTAGGCTGCCCATATCACAGCTCACTGTGTGGTACTGTGTGCGTACCACACATGTTGTTCCAATGCATACTACATATGCCTCCATTGTAGAACACCTCCACCGTTGTATGCACGGCTGACCACACATGTCGCAATGACAAGTACTGTGACTTCAAGTCGATGTATCATTACATTTGTATATATTGCACATGGGTGGCCTGTGTGAATGAAGGGTGGTGCGACCTGCATATCGTGACTGGAACAAACATCAGGTGTGCAAGTGTTAACTGGCCACATGGCAAATAGATCTACACTGTAACATGCCTGATACTGATGACAGTCTCACCTGCAATGGACTCATGTCTGTGCGGCACGCCAGAGGTACCTGTATAGGGGTGACACACCAGTACGAACATTATCCATGACTGTATGACAGCCACAGGTTGCACTGTGCATGTGAACACATTCAACTGTGTAATAGCATATAGTATGCACATGTGTGCATACACAACGTAGCATACTGTAGTATGCAGCATGTGTGTCCACATACCTTGCATATGTTGTTACTTTACATAATGTACAGTGACACATGCAACTACATGGGATATAATAGCCATATGTGCAGTACTGACTTACCACGCAACTCCAGGCTCATTGGTTGGGAGACACCCACCTCCACGATGGCAGCTAGTGTTTCTGGATGCTGTTCCCTGGGTGTCCCCAGACTGGCCAGTAGCTCCTCGATGTGTGTGAGTGGGGGCTGGGTTGGTGGCCCACCACCTGTTCCACCTTGTTCCCTGGTGATTACAGTGGCACGCTGTTTTGCATGTCGTATCAAGTCCGTGCAGTGTCTGTGCACCTGCTGGTAGGTGCGGTTATGGCCACCCACATCATTCACCCTCCTGCGTAGATCCTGCCACAGGTCATGCCACTGCTGGCCATGCTGTGGCACATGGCTGAACAACAAGTCATAGTTGTCATGGAGCTGTGGGCTGAGGACATCATCCTCCTGGTGGGTGTATGCTGGGAGGCGTGTACGGGGCATTATTTGTAAGACATAATGATGGTGACAGGTCACAGTTTCAGAGATATACAGAGATACTGCTGCACATACATTTCTATGACATCTACTACATCTGCACAGTTATCTTTGCAAAGCATCATGACACTGAAACGACTGACGTGTTTGTGTCACACACATGTCACACCCATTATGCATTGGATATCTTCACCATATATGTGTGTCACCTCATTACAGTGTTCATACTCCATGTAAATGCTGTCTTGCTGTGGGCATGTCTATTTGCACATGCCTGGATGTGTCCACGGTACTGCTGTTGACCTGGATGTCACATATCAACACAGACACAGCCGTAATGGACTTGAGCAGTGACAATGCACACATATGCATGGACACCTGTACATGCATGTGTTTTGCCATATACATCTACACAGCACTGTACAACTGTTCAACATCCTGCCACGGATCGCCTGTATTGCACATGTGATAGACATGGGACAATGGCTAGTCAGACGACATTCGCAGGGATGGTTATCAACCATAGCATGTGCAGGCACGGTTTCCAAGCTGTAACAGACAGCCATTATGCCACCGCAAGGTGCATCAGTGCCACATTACTGATCCAGTCAGTTGATAGTACATCTACCATGCGGCCATCACACCATGTATGACTGGGATGACATGTGCAGCTTTGATGGACAGGGTTGCATGGTATGGCGGAAGTATGTCACATATATGGCACAGGGATCTGTCCAGCCTGTGGCGATCCTAGTATTAGGACGGTGGCTGTCCATGACATATGTCTTATAGATCAGGATATGGACATGTAGCATGTCCATCATCATGGTGTAGCAAATGTCTTTCTGAAAGGTAGACGGCATGCTGCATAGTGGAGGTGAGGATTGTGAAGGCTGGTATCGCACATCCATGCATAGCCATTACCCCTTAAAGGTGGTATGTGATCCAATATTGGTCACCACAGTGCTGTATATGCCTGTCCAGTGATCTCCGTGCTCATGGATGGCACCCTGACATGACATGGGTACCTCATATGACTACCTAAGGGGCCTGGAATCATCACTAAGTCGGGGGGTGCACTGCACAGCACCATCCCTTACACAGTGTCCATAATGTTGACCACAGCCTAGATAGTAGTTTATGGGTACAGGGATGTTCACCTAGCGGTGACAATGCTGGTATCATCCATCAGACTGTGCACATATGTCACACACCTCACCCACACAGCTCATTCTGTATGTTGTTCACAACACTGACACAGCTATACTGATAGGTCATGGCCATTCACAGCCTTACATACACAGATGCCTAACATTTGTCTGTGTGGTATGGGCTACAATGAGGGTGGGGTACAACACATTAACCCTGTTCTACTGCAGCTGGCACTGGTGTGATGTGCACATGTCACTCTTGCACCTTTTGTAGTTGTGAGTCTGTCAACAGGCCACTGGTGGAACACTCCTGTGACATGCAAAGGTATTTGTAATCAAATATCCGTGCTGTCTTGTACATCGGTACTGCTAACATCTACAGTGCTAATGGTTCATGGACATGCACACCATACTCAGCAGGGTTATAGTGCGGTGCCACCCATAATGACTGTCATCACCACTTGTGGGTTGATATTATCCAACACCCTATCTGTATTGTATGGTCATGCAAGGCACTTGTTCAGAACATGTGAGCATGTCATGAGCTACTGATTACTATAGCACACATTCCACACCATTTCCCACAGGTACACTGGCTGTCCTACACTTCCCAGCTTGCTTATGGTACAACAGCTGTTGTACACATGTAACGCACATATCCTGTGGGACATGGTTGTATATACAGGCATGCCCAACTGTCATGTACCAGTGCTACTGCCTGTCTATATGAGGGATATGTCGTACATGTGGCAATAGAGCAATTGTCTCATGTACACATTCAATGCTCACCTCCCAACATACGACACTACAGCCTGTGGGGGATGCACTTCTGCAGCCGTGCTGGGGGCATAGCTCTCAAGTGTAACTCATTACGGGGAACGTACCTCATTTGGGGTTCTAAAAGGTGCATGTTCCTCAAGGTTCCACATTGAAAGGGTCTGTCACACATTCATTGTTGGAAATTGTTTACCTGCTAGCCATGGCTAAATAGATGGGAATCATATTAATTCATTAGAATATCTTTTTTATATGTAGAACCAGTCTATTTTAGCCATCACATGCCCTTCCTAGTTGAAGCTGTTAGTAAGCCAGTTGTAAGTGTTCCACGTTTTGTCCATTTGTCACACAGTATGAAGGCTAATGTTCCTCATTTTGGGGACAGGAGGTTGACAGCTATGGCTGGGGGTAATGCTGTCACCAACCCTGACTGCACCTGACAGTCATTTGGGGATATGTAAGATTTGCAACACACCCCACCCATCACATAGTCTCACATGATCTACACCACTGGCCACACCTATGAGGACAACTTGTGCAGTACATCTCCATACTCACTGTAGGCACCAGAGGTAGCCCCCATCATGGGCAACATCACCAACTTATAGCCCACAGACTCATGTGTGCCCATCACATACAGCCAATAGGGAGTTATAACATTCACAACACACCAGTCATAGATGACTCTGTAGGGAGTCACACTGCAGTTCCACACAGCAGGCTACACAAGGCGATAGTCGCTTACATCTTGCTGTCGGGTAACTGCTTCTGCAACATAACCTATGCACCCATGCCACACCTCACCAGGTACGATGTGACTGTCATTCTCCATGTTAGTGTGACTGCCCTGTGATGCCACTTCACAGACTACGTGTGCAGGGACATGCAATAGCTCACCAGTCTTATAGCCCTGAGGGTGTGGGACAAGCCCTGGGGAGCATTTTGCATTCGTCCGGACACGATACCACTGTACAACGACCGACTGTGTCACTTCAACAGTTGCCTATGCTCCAGTTGTCATTCCACAGGCATCTGGTATCTGTCCACTTTGACTGACCTGGGCAAACACAATGCTGTGGCACAGATGACTTGCACCTGTCAGCCCTGGGAGTACAGCTCACATGTAAGGCTCTTGCTGCTTCTATACTGCCTGTTTTGCACAGTTTGCAATAACTGTCACCGGCAGGACGGGAACTGGCAGGCACGACATGGGGTCATGTGACACAATGCTTGCATCTTCCTCTGTGACGCACGCAGGCAAGGCACACCTTATAATGCACCACTCAAACATCTCTGCAGTGACTGGGACCTGCCTCTAGGCTCTGCAGATCACACCTGCAATGACAGGTTATAGACAGACCATACCTTTCAGGCACATACCTGGACCGGCACACCCACAGCTGAGGGGTTCCCATATCCCACTATGTTTTGCACACATCCTGGCAAGTTACTTAGCACAATGCATCAGAGGTGCTCCACGTGCAACTAACTGTGTCCGGGACCGCTATACACATTGTAACAAGCTACAGAGTCAACATCATACCCCACGGTTAACATACCTTCTTTGTTGGTATATTGGACAGTGGGCCTCAGACAGCTACTACTGATGTGTGACTGACACTACCCCACACTTCACTGGGATAGCCACTCATGTACCGACACATCCATGAGTCATAACCTCCGCTCTGCTGGATCAACCCATACACACCACCTCCAAGACCTATATTAACCTTGGCATGAACACTACCACCATGTGACTGGTGTTACACACCTGGGGTTATCCCCTCATTGGTGGATTTCGAACATATGCTAAACAACCTTGTTAGCCACATCCCGCACCACACCCATCACAGCATACACAGTACATGAGTACTACAACACCTACTACAGACGTCTGCTGACAGCGGTTGTTAACGTCATGACACCAGTGCAGATGGACAATGCACATACAAATGCTGACACATACCCCAGTGCACTTCATTAGCATGTACACAACTGCATGGATCATGCTATTCCACACAGAGCCATGATGGTACACACCAGATAACAGACGCCACTCTGGTGGTCATGTTCCATGGACATATGATGTACAACAACAGGTGTAGGCTGTTGCACAGTGGTGTACATTCCCATGTGTGGGGTGGCTCACTGGTCAGCTGTGGTGGGGCCACAGGGTCCCTCATCACATACTCCAAGACTAGCTACGTAAACATGACTGCCACACATTCCAGGGTGTACCACCAGGCATTATGGTGGTATGTCAGTAGTCGATGGCAACACCCACATCTGCTGTCACATACAACAGTCACTCAGGAACATTACAGACCCAGGTGATGTTGGCAACATGCTGGAGGATGGATTCAGTGCTGACATTACACCCTCTCACTCACTACAGGGCCATAATCCATACATGAACATTGTGGTGTCCCTGTGGTCACACCTACACAGTACTGACCTACACTCTATATGTCCTGGGACACTGGCCCCATGTCACCTTCCAATGTCCCAGGCTGTGATGTCCACCAACCTCTGAATCACATGTCTCCCCACTAGGCCACCATATTCAGTAATAGCCTTGTTTCAGACATTGTAGCCCCTGAATGGCACACAGCAGCATTTATCACACTACACACAGGTGGCACCACAATGCACGAGTGGGACTATAGTCCTACACACCTGACTGGACTGTTCTGCATGGCTATGGGGCACATCATCAAGGATGTCATTCACAGAGACATTGTTGGGCTCCTGTCCTTTGCTGCCACCCGGGTTGGGCTTGTTATGGCCAGAGCATGGCCCCTACACATGGTGGACTCCTTTCATACAGTTACCAGGGCAGTTGCTGATGGTACGGGAGTCCACACATCCTACATTGACCTCTCATTGCCTTTCAGCACCATTCCCCATTCTGGTATTGACAACATACACATCCACCTGCACATCGTACCCTGTGTCTCAGGATGTTATGCTATGTGGCTCATGGACAGGACACACAGTGAGGCCAGCATACCATAGTACCTACTACATGTCAGGTACATTTGGCATACCACAGTCCTCAGTCATAGGGCCCCTCATGTTCAGTATATGCTTCCCTGCGGAACAGGCTAGCACAGGGGACTTTCCCTGCCTAGCTTTCAAACCCCTGCATACAAAGTGCCATGATTGCTCCACCAGCTGATACTGACTCCATCCATACGGGTGTCACTGTGACAGATACATAATATGACTATCATGGCATCAAGCTGCATGACACAGGGTGCATGCACATCACCTTTGCATTACACCATTCACCCACTGACTATCACATGGATGGTAGTCCCCTACATACAAATCACATTGTACATGTTTGCAGTACACACATATGTCGCACCCACTCCTGTGGTTATCGTATTGCCATTGTGGCGTGGATATCCTACGTGGCCACACCTATCTGTACTGGGTGTGTAGCTGGTACATAGGCACCCATTGTACCTCTGAACTCAAGACATCTACACACATTCAAGGGCACACCACCCCATTTAGGGTGTACCTTACACAACAGCTACAGCTTTACATGCCACAACATTAACACGCCATGACATTTACTGAGCTCCGACAGTTTAAATATGCGGCTGCACTACGGACACCACATCTGTACACATTTGCATACTACATACTCAGGGGTGACCTCTGCTGATCAGACAGGGCCCATGTCCACAACATTATTAATGGATATACTCCTCATACGCGACATAAGCAGAGGCCACTGTGAGCAACATGCTCATGGATATGTGCACACACGCCACAATGAGTGGGATGTGCTTGTGGGTTACATTCCCAAACCGGACACTCACCGTGCTTTGGAACATAGGTCCTATGTACATCACGCAGGGACACTCAGTAGCACTGTTCATGTGATACCTCCCTTGGTGGTTGGGAGACACATGTAGGCCTGGGATCACTGCAGTGGCTGTACTGTGCAGAGGTGCAGGTGACACATGGCTCTGCTGTTCACAGGACACTACCCTAGAGAGGTGCCACTAGTGTGAACACTGTAGTTGTGCTTACACATGGACTTGCCAGACTGCATAGTACCCCACTATGCACCTGTGAAGCTATTACATGTCCTTTGTGCATGGTTACTTGGTAGCCCTTCCATTTAGATTAGCTATCATGCTATTACAATGTCCCATGCCTACAAGCCATATGTATCCTGTTATTGTACATACCAATAGACGATACCTGTGGTATGCATGATATGCCTGTCATGCTGTGTAGAATATCTGTCATATCTACCTATAATACTATACATTACACATATTTCACATAGTATCCCATAATGCAAAGCATACTTGCACAGCGGGACCACCTTAGATATGTCATTAACGTTATATGCCCATACACATGCGTGCTGTGACAGTATATCAACATATACTATCCCCTGCTATGGCACGTCCTTGTTGGACATACCCTATCACTGACGGCGGGTTGTATGGAATTGTTCTGTTTAACGCCCTCATGTAGCATCCCTTGTGGTGTCTGTGCTGTGTACCTTGTGTCCCACTGCTGGACGCACAGTTTCTACAAGCGTTAGTATGCTCAGCAAGACATCACTACATAAATACCTTTCCCCAATTTATGCATTGCGGACACGTTTAATTAATGCAAACCAGGCTATACATACAGTACAACTAATTAATACAGATCATGCTATCCATAACCTTACATATCGGGCATTCTACATACCTTGTTGTTGTTACGGCGTTTCATTTCTATCTCTCTCACAGTGTTTCAACTGGTATTCAGTATGAGCATACGGTTTGAATGTCTGGCAAGTCATCCTTATATACGTCGATACCTGTAACATGTGGATTCATCCCGCCAATTGGTGTTCCTGAGTGACTAATTACTTGCATATCAGCTGTGCAGCTACTCCATTCGCCAATTACATGGCAACAGTGGGGTATAATTGGATTCTCCACTTGGGCATTGCCTATTTGCCCTACCTTCGGGGAGACAGTCTGTATTGTGTTTTGTTATGTGTAACTGCAACTGCTATGCATGGAGACAAGTATACTTTGGATTCATGTCCCCCGTGGATTGTGTGTGACAGGTAGAGTATTTGGTTCAACATGTGGGTGTACCTGTCATCCCAACGTCTGATAACGGAGTATTGCAAACAAAACCTGTAACATGGCTGTTTGTTCCATTATACAACGCCTGCAATTTTGCATGATGCCTTTAATTGTGTCTCTCACATGGTATGTTGAGGGTTCTGCAGATGTAATTGACTGACTGGATGTTTGTGCTGCTATTACAGTCTGTATTGCTTTAGTTTCTAGTTTGCGGGATGTCGGTGGGTGTACGTAGCATATACAGGTTTGTGGGCCTTGCATTTCTACATAATCCGTATATATGTGTGTGGGCTCCGTCCCTAATTAGAGAGCTAACAGTTAGTAGACTTATGTTACGGGATTGTACGTTGGGCCATTGTTAATTGGTTTCTATATCGTCTGCAGGTGAGCTTGCTACTTGTATACCTCCGTAATTGCAGCGATATATCAAGGGATTTGACAGCTATCCCTTGTATTTCTGTCCCAGATATTTGCAGTCATTGTGGTTGTGTTGGTAAAAGAGCCTGTTTGCCATGGGTTGCCACCTTTTCATATGGTCATTGTTGGACACACACAGCGGTGTTTACAGGCCAACACGTAGCCACGGTCAGTACACAGGTTAGCACATACTTTTATCCTCAATACATACCTATTGTTGTGTGACTTTGGCTACTTATCATATTGCATGTAACATTTACGTTTCTTACATACAGGCATAACTATTAAATACAACTGTTACATTATATATGGGACATATTTATGTCCTACCATCTCAGACATTTGCCCTTTGTACTGTTTTATGTCAGGACACACCTGCCCAGGGTGGGGCTGTCCCTCCTACTGTGGGACAGGTAGTAACCATATGCCTACGGCTAGCTATACCCACACCTACCATACTGATCTGCCTCTGACTTGGCACTAACAAACACATGTTGCGGACACACACACACATTACAGTCATACAGAGACGCACACGGCACCCTCAACGCACACTTACACAGACTACGGCACTCACAGACACAGTTGAACACAGTACCTACGTGGACCGCAACACCGGCAGCGGTGACTCACTGTCCCTTCATATCATCATACTATTACTCGCGGCTGTACTGTTCCGGTACTGTGTTCTATCGGTCTTTCAGCCTCGTGGTTATGCATGTCGGTATGTTACACATTCCATGGTTGGCGGGATCCTATTTATTTGTACTTTCAAGGTGTTATGAATGTCGTTGAACTATCTATTATATTTGCAGATATCACTGTATCCATGTATATCACCATATATCACTCTATTGCCCTTTCTATCTGTATTATATATATGCATATGTGTACATATATATATATATATATATATATATATATATATATATATATATATATATATATATATATATATATATATATATATATATATATATCTGGCGAACGTGACAGGCACACAGCACCACCATATGCTGTAAGGCTCATGTACTGTTCAGGTGTTGGCATTCCGTGTTCCACTGGCTGTTGTGTTTACAATGTTTGAGGGCTGCCTATGTAGGAGTCACACATTGGGCCACCTATACATTACAATTTACAGGTGGTCATGTTTGTGTGCCATCCATTTTACTGTGTGTGCAGGTGGAGAGGTGTCAGTCCATAGGGGCCTACACTGTCAGAGTATGTGCTATCGTTCCCTCTTTGCCAAGGCATAGGCATATTGGGCACGCCTCCGTCTGCCTACTGGGGCTGGCACAGTGTGTTCATGGTCTGAATCCCTCTGTGCCTGTAATGGCCTTGGCAATTGCGGTGGGCTATGAGGGCCTTCACCATTTTGTCCCTGCTGCAGCTGCTTCCGCAAGATCATATTATGTAGCATGGCACATACTATGACGATGTGGGCACACGTGCCTGGAGAGTACTGCAAGGCTCCACCAGATGTATCCAAGCACTGGAACCGTGATTTCAGCATCCCGAACACACGCTGTATGATGAATCTGGTTTGTGCGTGTGCCTCATTATGGCGTTCTTGCATGGGTGTGTGTGCATTTCTGATGGGAGTCATCATCCATGGCTCCAGTGCATAGCCAGCATCCCCCACAAGATGGCCATGTGGGATGTCCCCCCTGACAAATACCTGATACAGCTGTGAGGCATGCCAGATATAGGAGTCATGGTAGCTTCCAGAGCTGCCAGCACACACATCCATGATAATGCCCTGGGCATTGCACATGACCTGGCAGTTGATGGAGTGGAATCCCTTGTGGTTTATGTAGCGCCTACCATGCTCACCGGGTGGTGACTTGATTTGTATGTGTGTGCAGTCTATCACACCCAGTACCTCCGGGTAGTGTGCCACATGGTGGAAGTGGAGCATATTGCTGGCCAACTCCTCCTGAGTTCTGGGGAAGTATATCTGCTCATTGGCATGTGGTAACATGGCATCCAGGAACTGGTGTAGTACCCTGGATGCTGATGCCTGTGAGATACCCATTATATCTCCATTTGGCCTTTGAAAGGTACCTGTGGCCAGTATTCGCAGGCTTACACATACCTTCGTGTCCACTGGGATGGGTTCCCCTCTGTTGTTTCTGGTTCTCAGGCGTGGCCGGCACAGCTCCACTATTTGCTGTAAAATGTCCCTGTCCACCCTGTAACGCTCTACTATCTCCAGGTCATGTAGCCCCTGGTAGGTTACCCTTGGTCTGAACACTCTCCTTCTCCTCCGAGGCCTGCGGTGGTTGTCGGCATCATCCTCCACAACACCGTCAGTCTCTAACACATGCTGATGAATCACAGCTATGGCAGCTCCCAACATGTACATTTTAAAAGTTCCCGTGTGTTTACACCTATGGTGCGGTGTTTGGGAATACACAGGTGTGTGTTGGGTGCTTTCACACTTTATACTATTGTGCTGTGAACACCGATGATGTCATAGGGTGTGTATGTACGATCGTAGCTACAGGGTATCTTATGTGTTTTACTGCCGGAACTACTATTGTGGTGCCTTTGGTGTTGAATTACATTTGCCTGCCGTGGATTACCTCTTGACATTCCCTTTACATTTCTGCACATTGCACCTACCATTTTCTGGCGTGCATCCTGCAGCCTACTTTCATTTGTACTTTCCTGGACCTGGCGTATCTTGCATTATGTGTGCTACTGCTGGTCTCCTGTCGGTTTGCTTTGCTCTGCTGTGTCAGGTCTCCTATCATTGCAATCCAATACCTCCCCTCCTTTCTTTGCATTCCAATGCCTCCCCTATCCTGTTTTGCAGGTTTCTGCAAGCAGACTTGTCAGCTGCCGTCGATTGGCCTTCATGGGTTGATTGGTGTTGATTGCTCATTAGTACTCCAATTACCCTACTTCCGCATTTCCTTCTTTTCTTCCCTGACCTTCCTGTTTCTGCTATTGTTTGCACGGCGTCGTCTGATTACTGGGTTTCGGGCACATTTTCATCCCCGTACACATGCGCTTTTGGGCACCATGTGTGCTCTCAGCTAAACGATTCTATACCTTCCTCCCCACCCCTGTCCTGCAGCTTTGCTTAGCAACGGACAGGCCAGATTTGCATTGCTCCAATGTGCTTACTGATACGGTGGCACACCCCTCTGCTGATGTCATGTATCTCCTCTGAGCCACTCCTCGGTGTTATACCGCTGCGCCGTATGGTACAACCTTTATCCGGTGGGACATTTGCGATTCAGTATTATCTGCCTCATTTGCATGGCATTGACTACTAATTCATAGTTACTACGCCGAACACTATCGCAGGCCCTTAGCAACCCTTGCACCTTGGTTGTGGTGTTCCATGCCTACCATTGTGTATTATGCTGTAAACCTGATTTCTATTACGTTGCGATTTTATGACATTTTTATATTATTTCCTTATGTTACAGCTTCCGCACACATGCCCTGCGGTTGTGCTGTGCGTTACTGTGGACATGACATTAAATGTTGTTATTTACGTGTTGTGCATCTTTTCTTATGCCATTGGCTGTGTATTTCACCATTGGCATATGTTAACGTTGTGATACCTGGGTCTGGCCCTCTTCCATAGCTCCGATGTTCTGTTTGGGAAAATGTAAACCGTGTTTTTGGTTTACATTTCCGTGGGCTTACGCTACGCCTGCACCACTTCATGAATCACTATATGCCTTCATTTGCATGGTGCGACACTGCACATGGGGTGATTAGCATACCGAAGCCGGGGGCTGCGCAGTTCTGGCGTCGCCCGGTAGTGCATGGAATTGATCGCACCTGAATCGCTCGATGGCCATATTTGGCGTTATACCGCCTACGCTATGCCTGCGCCTGGCGCAAGCTTCATGAATCCCGGGGTCTGTCTTTTGATCTATTTTACTTTGAAGACAGAGTTCAAGGAAAGTTGTTTTTGAAGGGTTAACAACAACCCATATGCATACACACACACACACACACACACACACACATATATGTATATATATATATATATATATATATATATATATATATATATATAAATGTATACATATATACACACACATACACACACATATTACATAAACATATAAAATATGTATATTATGTACATATAAATATATATACATATATATATATATATATATATATATATATATATATATATATATGTAAATATACAGATCTATCTGTCTATATTTTATATAAATGGTTTACTGTTGGACTGATGAGGACTGCAATGTCTACGATTGATATCTTTATGTCAGGACTCGCACTGATAAAAAATTCAAAAATCAAACATCTGCACTATTGTGGTCTGTAGAGAGAGTGCTAACCTATGTATTCTGTGGGGGGGGTGTGTGTGGAGATCAAGTCTAGGAGTTTGATATTACAGGCCTCAACATTTTCATTTTTTCTTGAGCAAATATCATAAGGTTCAGGTCCTAAACACTGTCGTCCTTGGTAAACCTATAGTAAATGCATAAAAAATAAACTCATATCACTTTTGTAGGTGGAGGCAGACATTTTTAAATTGTAAATTCCTTACTGACAAATCTCATGGATGTCATCATTGTTTGTTCAGATAATCTTAATTGTACAAGTCATTGAATTTGTTTGTGACAGTGTTATGTCAATTTTTCTGTTTTTTATTCTTTTATTTTTTGGATATTATCTTTATCTCCCTTTTCATCTTATTTCTGTAATCCATTTGTTATAACTAGGATGTAATTGAAAAAGGCCTTAGTTGTACAGTTAATTTCACTAAGACTACAATTTTATTTATTTATTTTACATTTGTTAACCGGGGGTGTCTGACTGAGCTGAAAAGGCCCTTTTTCAGCAAAGGCCCGGGGAGAAAAGCTCCACAAAGAAAAATTACAGATACATTTAGATATTTAGACATGATCAGTATACACACAAATTACAATAGACATGTTTTTACAGTGGTATGCAGATTACAAAAAAAGTAAAACAGACAAATACATAGATGAAGCAATAAAAAGTATGTTCATCATCACCCATGATGTATTGTGAAGTTGTTTGGTTACTCTGGCTGACCCACTCAGTCCAAGTGACTAGAAGTTCACATTTCATTAATGTGGCTTGGCAGGCTTTCCTCACCTTTTTTTTTTTGTAAGCAGCCTGGACTTGATTTTTGTGTTATGTCCTACAAGTTGACATACATTTGTGTATGTAATTGCAAATTGCAGTACAGGCTTTTAGATGCAGAAAAGTACCAGGCTAACACAGAAGGCCTCTGGCTAACGAAGTTCACAGGTGACTGCAAACTAGGAGCCATAGTCGAGTCCCCAAATGATGTGGAAATCCTACAGAAGGGCCTCGCTGAGACAGATGCCTGGTGTCAGAGCCATGGCCTCATTCTCACTGCCAAAAAGTGCATTGTCATCCCCTTTGGTAAAAACTCTGTACCCATGAACTACTACATAGACAGCAGTCTACTTAACACCAGATGTATGATAAGAGACCTTGGGACCCAAGTGGACAGTAGTCTGTCCTTTGATAGACACATCACCACAGTAGTCAGGAAGTCCTTCTATGTGG